>NC_061116.1:193174146-193261684 GCF_002878395.1 Capsicum annuum | reverse complement strand
TGTTGCAACAGATTTCATTACAATTGATTTAGGTGGAACTAGGGATGAAAGAATGAGCTCCTCATTAACTTAATATTAAGATTAATAATAGTACCTACATTGATCTAGGTGGAACGAGGGATGAATGAATGAGCTCACAGGGTCAACTACAAATCCAATTGAGTCATTGCATTTGGATAGTGTTAGTATTGCATTCATCCCGATCCGAGTCGTCGATCGATCAGTCTAAGTTGAAATGAGTTCTCATTAACTTAATGTTAAGATTAATAATAGTACCTACATTGATCTACTTAGAACTAGGGATGGATGAATGAGCTCAAAGGGTCAACTACAACTTCAATTGAGTTTTTTGGCAATTACATAATGAGAAGGTACCGCATTTCTCCCCACAAGAGTCATCGATCGATCACTCTGAGACGAACCGATTCTTACTACCTTGTATGTTCAACTAATACCTTAATTGAATAATCTGGGACTAGGGCTGTGTTTTCATAGGGTCAACTACAACTTTAATTGAGTCTTTGGCAAATACATGATGAGAAGAGACTGTGTTCCTCCCGACAAGAGTCGTCAATCGATCACTCTGAGCTGAACTGATTCTTAATACCTCATATATTTAACTAATATCTTAATTGATTAATCTAGGACTAGGGGTGAGTTCTCATAATGTCAACTACAATAGATGACAATGCCTATTTGATAATTTACAACAGATGGGTAATTTGTCGCAACAGATGACTTAAACTATTTGATAGTTTATAACAGATTTGTGATCTGTCATAACAAATTGCATAATCTATTTGATAGTTTACAACAGATGCATAATTTCTTGCAACAGATTACATAATCTGTTCGATTTGATCAAACAGAAAAGACATTTGTTGTAATAGGTTGAACATTTGTTTATATATAATTCAGTTGAGTTCATATGTTAGACTAATACCTCAATTGAATGTGAGTTCTTATAGGGTCAACTACAAATTCAATTTAGTCTTTTGGCAATTACATGATGAGACGGTACTGCATTCCTCCCGACCAGAGTAGGCGATTGATCAATCTGAGCCAAACCGATTCTTACTACCTCATATGTTAGACTAATACCTTAATTGATTAATCTAGGACTAGGGTACCAATACCTTAATTGAATAGTCTAGGACTAGGGGTGAGTTCTCATAGGGTCAACTACAACTTTAATTGAGTATTTTGGCAATTGCATAATGAGACCGTACTGTGTTTCTCCCGACCAGAGTCGTCGATCAATCACTCTGAGCCGAACCAATTCTTACTACCTCATATGTTAGACTAATACCTTAATTGATTAATCTAGGACTAGGGTACTATTACCTTAATTGAATAATCTAGGACTAGGGGTGAGTTCTCATAGAGTAAACTATTGATTAATCTAGGACTAGGAGTGAGTTCTCATAGGGTCAGCCACAACAGATAGCAGTGCCTATTTGATAATTTACAACATATGGGTAATTCATTGCAACATATGACAATCCATTTGATAATTTACAACAGATAGGCAATCCATCGCAACAGATGACTTAATCTGGTTGATAATTTACAATAGATTCATAATCTGTTGTTGCCTAATATGATTTATAATTTACAATAGATGAGAAATCTGACGCAACATGTTGAACATTTGTTTTTTACAATTTCAATTAAGTTCATATGTTAGACTAATAGTACCTAAATTGATTAATCTAGGACCAGTGGTGAGTTTTCATAGGGTCACCTCCTAGATTACTCGATCAAATACAACTTCAATTGTTTTTATACAATTTTAATTGAATTACCCATTTGGCAATTGCATGATGAGAGGGTTAAAAATTACGCATATATTTTATGATTTTAAAAATAATTAAGACGAATTCGGACCAAATTAACATTTTCAAAACTACTTGTCATTCTTTTCAAAAATACAAATCAATCCATACAAAACGTTTCATCATTTCAAATCTTGAGGTCTCGCTCTTTCTCTCTTATTCTCACCCAACAATACAGTACAGACAACAACTACTCAACAAATTTGCTCAACCCTCCACAACTGATCATTTTTCTTCTCATTTTCGACCACATAGGTGTTATTTTTAACTTTATTGTTGCTTGTATCAGTTATTTTCTTTGTCTTCATAGGCAACAGAGTTCAAGAAGAGCTCTATATTTGTTATATTTTTTGTAAAAAAATAAGGGCTTTTAAGTTAATGATGAAAAATAAAACTTTTAGTTGTATTATCTTCGAGAATGGGTTTACAATTTTGAGTTTTGATGGTAAAATCATAGAAAGAACTCAATAAATCCCTAGTTTTCATCGCAGTGTTCCATTGACTGTCATGGTATTGTTGGATGGTGTTTGTGGTATTGGTGGTGGTGGTGGTGGTGTTTGTGGTCGTCGTGGTGCCACTGGTGGTGGCATTGGTTGGTGATATTTGTGGTGGCTATCAGTGGTATCGGTATTTGTGGTGTTTGTTTGTTTGTTGGCATTGGTTGGTGGTGTTTGTAGTGGTGGCTGTTAGTGTATTGGTATTCGTGGTGTTTGTAATGTATTTTTTAAAATCTATGCATACATCAATTGTAATGTAATTTTTATTTTTCTTTGTCTGTAGGTAAAACATGTCTCCCAAAAGAAAAGAAAGTAAAAGTGGATCAATGTCTAACCACTAAAAAAAAAGGCTACAGTACAGAGGGATTCGGAGGAGCTTCCTGAACAATCTCATTCAGGGAAAAATAAAGTTGAGGAGAGATGTGAAAACAACGTTAAGGGAGGTGGACAAGGGTCCATAGATGGTGATGAAGAAAATGAAAGTGAGAAAGAGAAGAAATTGGAGAGTGAGAAAGAGAAAGAGGATGATCATCAACATGATGATAATGGATCACCAATGGGGCGTGAGTTAATATTGACATCCCAGCATGATCCTGTCAAAACTTTTAGTATTAATAGGTTTCAAGTTTTGATGCCGATAAATGACCTAGAAGGAAAACAACTAACTAGTCAAATTGTACTTAAATGTTATATGGGGAAAATTTTTGAACATTTTATGAAAATTATGAAGAACGAAAACATAGGCGGACTTTTGAAGAAGAGCTGCTTTGGACACTTTCTTGAGCTGCCTGAGGAGCCCTCTGCCCGTATCCATTACACTATGATGATGGTATATAGTCTTCTCAAGCGCAGGATCAAGTACGCGGGGGATGATAAAGATCTGGAGGAGGGGGGGAAAAAGAAGATGGATGAAATCTGGATCAACTACTGTGGCATGCCTGTTTGTTTTGGCTTGCAAGAGTTTGCCATAGTGATGGGCTTGAGATGCCATCGTCCAGAAGGATCACCACCCCGCAAAAGATCTAAGGCAAGAAAATGCAAGAAAAAAATAGATGGGTTATTTGACATTGCTCGATGTGGCTACAAAGCATCAGATTTATTGATAGATCTTAGGGATAAAACCTTACCAGAGCAGTACAAGGAGCAATTATGCTTAGTTTGGCTTACCCATTCGGTTATATTGGCAAGAGATGTCAACAAGGTCATAGTAGATGATTTGTTGGAGCGTGCTGAGGATTTTCATAAATTCAACAATTATCCCTGGGGATATGACAACTTCTACTTGGCTGTCCAATATTTACTGACAAAGCTATCCTCAGGGCCTACCACATTATACGGCTTTCCTTGGGCTTTCATGGTAAAATTAAGGGGATCTTGCAAAAATAGCCACATTTTGCTGGAAAACTCACCTTTCTTAGCCATATTTTACATAATTATCATTTATAGCCGTTGTATTCAATTTATGTCCATTGTATTTGATTTTGTCAATAGTCTGTATTCATATAAAATATAAATACAGTACCATTTAGCTGTTGTATTCGATTCACAGTTGTTGTATTCACTTTTCTCAATTGTCTGTATTCATAAAAATATAAATACACTACATATTTAGTCTTACCAAAAACACTACCATTTTTTTATTTTTTATTTTTTTTATATTTTTTCTTTTTCGTGTTTTCCTCGTTTCTTCTTCTTCTTTTTTCTAATTTTTCCTATTTTTATTTTTTTTTCATTTTTTATATTTTTCTCTCTCTTCTATCTCTCCTTTTTTTCTTTTTCTTTTTTGTACTTATTTTATTTATCATTTTTTTCTATTTTATATTTTTGGTATTTTTAAAAAATATAACTACTCGAGAACAAGTCATTGATGATAACGTAAATACCATAATTGTTTATCTATTTGTAGTCACACCGTCATTTATATTTTTACATTCATTGATACAACTGTATTTATATTTGTATTTTAAAGTTCACGCTTGTATTTGTATTTTGTAGTTCGCGTTTATATTTGTATTTTATAGTTCGCACTTGTATTTGTATTTGTTAGTTCGTACCATTATTTATATTTTATATAATTCACACTTGTATTTTAAAGAACAGTTTTGTACTTGTATTTTATAATTGACTGTATATTATATTGGATTATATTTGTATTATAATTTTATTGTGTTTGTATATTTAGATTATATTTGTATTTTATTTTCGTCGATGTCTTTTATTTTTAAAGAATTATTTTATATTTATATTTGTAAGTTGATTGCATATTGTATTAGCCGTGATTATGTACAATTTATCATTTGTATTTGTATACAAACAAGTAATGCATTAATTGCATTTTCTTGATTCTAAAAAATATAAATATGCAATGTATCATGTGATACAAATGTACCATTTTGTATTTGTGTGTCAAAATTATTATTTGTATTTGTAAATAAATAAATATCACTTAATACAAATACAATTACAAACAAATGAAACCAATGATTTTAAAAACACAAATACATTTTGTATTTGTATGTATTATATTTTTATAAAAAGTTGAATTGTATTTATTTGTATCAATAAATATAACTTGTATAAATAAATACAAACAAGTATTCATAAAAAGAAAATCAATTGCTCCTTTTCAATAATTAAAAATACAAATGATAGTTCGCACTTATATCTGTATGTTATAGTTCACATTTGTATTTGTATTTTATAGTTCCCACTTGTATTTGTATATTATAATTCACCTTTGTATTTATATCTTATAGTTCACACGTGTATTTGTATTTGCTAGTTCGCACAAATAAAAACAAGTAGGAAAATAAAAAGAAAATAAAAGAAAAAAAGGAGAAAAATGTGAGAAAAAGGAGAAAAAAATACAAAAAAGGAGAGTAATAAAAAATAGAGAAAAAAATGAAGGAAAAAAATAAAAAGGAAATTAAGAAAAATAAGAAAAAGCCAAAATGAAAAAAGACAACGAAAAAGAAAAATTTGAAAAAAGAAAGAAGAAAGAAGAAAGGAAAAAAAGAAAACAAAAAAGAAAAAATTGAAACATAGTTTACACTTGTAATTGTGTTTGCTAGTTCTCACAAATGAAAAGTAGGAGAAAAAATACAAAAAAAAAAAAGGAGAGTAGTAGAAAATAGAGGAGAAAACAAAAAAAAAAGAAGGAAAAAAATTAAAAAGCAAAAAAAGCCAAAAATAAAAAAAAGAAAACAAAAAAGAAAATTTTGAAAAAAGAAAAGAAAGAGAAAACGAAAAAAAAAATGAAGGGAAAAAAAAGGAAAGTAATAGAAAATAGAGAAAAAAAATATATGAGAGAGGCTATGAAATGTAATTATGAAAAATTAATAGGCAAGAGGAGGTTATGAATTGTAATTAATTGAAATTAGGCTAAATATGGTAATTAGGAGTCAATATTGGCTAAGTTATGTAATTATCTCTAAAATTAATCACTAATTTTACTCATTCATTAATTTATATTGAATATAGTTATTATGATTTTTTTTGCTTTCTTCCTGTTTACATTTTTTACGTTTGGGCATTTGAAGTCATTCCTCCCCTCTGAAAGCAGTTAATGGATTACCCGGATGAGGTTTCTCATCCAAGGATGGTTAGGTGGTTGGCTACAAAGAGCAACACCAATATTAAGGAGGTTGATCTCTTTAACCATCCGGATAATGCAGTACGTCTTCTTCAAGTAAAATAATTCTACTTAAAGATAAGAAAGATATTGAACAGATGTTATATCTGGTGCACCAGATGGGACATCTATTGTGACAGGGTATATCTTACATCAGATTACCCATCTGTTGCTTTGGTTCTCTGAACCCGACTCCTAAAAGATTAATTATCTACTGCAAATTATGCAACAAATGTGTAATCTGATAACATATTGTTCATCTGTTGTGACATACAGATCATCTGTTTTATAACAGATTACCCGTCTTGTGCAACCATTGTAACAGATGATTGATATTTTGTATCAGATTATCCATGTGTTGCTCTGTTTATCTGAACCATACTCAAATGGATTTTAACCATATACTACAAACTATACAAAAGATGGGTCTTTTTTTAAATGTAGCGCAACTGTGAAAATTATTATATTATATGATTTAAATGCATCTGTCTTTTTTTTCTTTTTTATAGGTTGTGGATCCATGGATCGTGCCTACTGAGGAGGAGTCGATGATGACTTTTTATATTACTCTAGGTCATGTTGATACTATAGCAGACCCAACGATGGAGATAATAAAGAAGGAATTGGCTGGAGCAACAGCCATAAGAAGAGCAGTTAGGCAATGTCAGCCTAATGTTGAGGCTCTTCATGACCAACCTTTTGCTAAGGCAGATCCGGGGGCTTCTTCTGGTGGATTTGTTGGTGTTGGTGGCAGGCATGCTGTTGCTGCTACCACTCATGATGATGAGCATGTTGATACTCAAGAAAGAATAAATATGTTTGAAAACACCCCTTTTCACCCTTACACAGGTCCCTCTCACCCCTCTTCACCCTTGTGTTCTTATTGCGAATGCGATGAGTGCAAGGATAGACAGGATAAACTCTTTGAAAAAGTAGAAGCTATCTCTAAAGCTATCGAGGAATTCAAATCCAAGAAGTGTGTCATACCATCCCAGAAGGTGAGGGAGCCACACACTCCTACAGTGTTGGTTAGGAGAAAGAAAAGAGCAATTAGAGACGTACTCTCCACTCAGAAATCAAAAGAAATTGTAATTCCTCCCTCTCCAAAAGCTGTTGAAGTTCAGGGGCCAGTCAATAAGGTGGACATATACACGGAACATGGTGCCAAAGAGAAGAGGGATCTGCGACAGGCCAAGAATGCCAAGCCAGGAGCACCAGATTACCCCAAGCCTCCCTTTCGCCCCCAAGACTTCCAGACTATGACTGATATGCGTATGCCGTACGAGGATAAGGCAAGTTTAATTTTCATAACCTAGCCCTTATAATCTACCCCATGAAGAAGAAGCTACACAACAGATTTCACATCTGTTGCAACAGCTGGGTATACTGGTGTAACTGGTAGTGGTTCTGTTGCAACTTATTATCCATCCGTTGCATAAGTTGCGTTGGATTATTGATTCAGAGAATCCTATGCAACAGATGGACCATCCATTGTATCTTTACAATTACTAACCTATTTAAAAATTTACTTCTTATCTTACAGCATGTTGACTTAATTCTCTTCCTCATGAGGAAAAGGCAATTAACGTACCAGGAAGCTTATGACGCTGCCGATAGGATAATGGACCTCGACTTCTGAAAGAATCTCAAGGATAGGTACGATCAACTCAATGGAAAGGCGTCAGCCCTTGGTGTGGGACTTGATTTCCTAGTTCCTACGTTGGTTTTTGATGAAGAAAAAATGATAAAATATATTAGAGGGGATAGGCCAAATCCACACGACAAGAGCTGGACCGAGGCAAAAAGGATTCTTGCCGCCATCAGCGTGAATGACATGCATTATCGGGCTGTTGAGATACTACTTGAGGAAGGAAAGATCAATTTTTATGACTCCAATGTACCTCTCATCGACAATTTTAATCTTTTTTTCCTCGTGGAGACACTGATGGTGATGTTGCCCATCTTGTTGAGGGAGAGTAAACTGATGAATCATTTGCCAAAGGAAGTGTTGATGAAGAAATAATGGGATTTTAAAGGTTGAAACAGGGGAATAATCCTTCCAAAAAATGATGCCGCTAAAGCGAGAGGCTCGCACGTTATTGCACACATCGAATGTTTGCTGATCGGTACAGAAATAGCTGAGCCAACGACTTTTTTGTGCGACAACGCTGTGATAAACCTGAAAGAGGTCTGGGCTTATGGGGTACTAAATGGATGCTTGAAGCTTGTGTATATAGAAGAGCCTGTGAAATAGAAATTTTTCATTTCAAGTCACCGTTCACTTTATTACATGTACATATAGTGACAATAATTTTTTGCTGATGAAGGTTGAGTTTTTTTATAATGCAATAGATTAGATTGTCAATCTGTAGTAAAATATATTTTTAATTCGTTCTGGTAGATAGTTTATCTGTTGCAATTGGTTGGTCATCTGTTGCATTACGCCGATGTTATTTCTATGAATAATCTAATAATCTACGTCTAATTTGTTGCAATAGTGGGAAGACTTGTTTGATAATTTCCAAAAGATGACCTAAATTTTACAACATATGCCTAAATCTTTTTGATATTTTTCAACAGTTGCGCTTGAATATCCATGTGCTCAACAACACCAAACCAATATCAAATACACACACCACCATGAAAATTTCAGCAATTAGGTTTGAATATCCATGTGCCCAATAACACTAAACTAGTAGCAATAACGGCAACAATGTAGTATCTTCTTGCTCGATTTTGTTTCTCTTCAGAAGCCTTGACTTTGTTCCACAAACCCCAGATTACACGATTTGCTTGTGAAGGGTATCGTTCTTCATACCAATCAAAGTAATAGCATCCACCCAATTTTTATATAAAAAAAAGAACATAATTACAAAATAATTATAAGTCAATAATTAATTAACTAATTAAATAAAAAATATGTTACCTTTGAAATCTTACAAGTAAATAACCTACGACCCGGATTTTGTTGAGTCAAAGAAGTCTTTAACAAGCTTCATGACCGCAATTACAATATCAAAAATATTTATGATAATTTCTACATGAGGAAGACTCTGTATGATAATTTTCAATGGATGAACCATCCGTTGCAACATATGAATCATCTTTTGCACCAGATAGGTCATCTGTTGGTACAAATAAAAGTGGTACGAAGAGCTATTTGATTTGCTAAAATAGACGAGACATATGTTGCACCAGATAAAGTATCTGGTGTAATAGGTTACTCAACTATTGCAACAGATGTATATATCTGCTTGATAATTTTCAGCAGATGTGTCATCTGTTGAAACAAATATGTGTCTATTTGTTTTGTCAGTTGGAAGACATATTCACCTTCTTCTGCTCGTGCTGCTCTCCTTTGGACATTGTACGTTGCTCATTGCAACACACAAATAGAGGAGTTGCAATTTTGATTTTTTGGATGCTTGATAATGCCCTGAAAATCACTCTCCTTCTCCTCTTAGCCCTAATCTCTAATGGAGCGGATGGAAATAAAATCTTTTTTTATGGAATGAGACCCCTCTTAGATGTCAATTCCTTTACAGAAGCAGTTAATGCATTAATAACATTAATCACTACATCATGTTTCGCCTTGCAGTCTTGACATTTGCATACAAAACATTCCCTGGGAGAGGCAAAATCTGTATAACCAGTATGAACATACTCATAATGGTTAGCTTTAAATACTGTAAAAGGAGCATCATTAGCACCAACAGCAGTACCACTAGCACTACCAACAACTCCATCACCACTAAAACCATTAACAACAACAAACCCACCCTCCAAAATTGTTTTTCTTGTAATGGTTGTTGCTCCAAATAATTCCATTTTTATTTTGTCGATAATATTAGGGTCCGATAAAATTTGCACAGATCGTAAAGTAAGAAAAAATGGCATCTTCAACTCTCGATTGGTCGAAACTAGCGACGAATGCACAATCTAACATAAATCATTACATATATTAGAATGATGATTAGATCATTCAAAAAAAATCATTAATTAAAAGAAAAATTAATTATAATTATACTTACTGCATCCTTCAGGGGGTTGAAGAGATCAAGAAATTTTACATTTTTATCAGTTTTGGCCAACAACCATCTCAAGATTCTTAGACAGGAAACTCCTTCCTGGTAGTTCACTTGTTGTCTCAAATAAGGAATGGCTTCAAACGCCCAAGCCTATAAAATAACGCCAATAAATCAAAATTATTATTGAGCAAAAAAATGAATGATATCATAATAGAAGAAAGAAACACCATGAACGCCCATGGGAAGCCATATAAGTTGACTGTCATTGGCGCTAACAGAGTCAATAAATATTTGATAGTCATTTTGAAGCTTTCATACCCCCAAGGATAGCTGTTAAATGCCTCAAGATCCTCAGAGAGCTTTATTAAACCAAGCTTATATTGCTGTTAATGTCTCTCGCCCAAAGAATATTATGTACAAACCAAACCAAGCACAATGACTGCTTGTGCTTCTTTGAAAGTCCTTTACCTTTCAACGCTTCTATCAAAATTTTATTTTTGAAGCTTGGGCCAACAATGAACACCAGGTCATCACGATCACACGACTTGCCTTTGCCTTTTTTGGGTGTGCGGGGTGCTTTTTTTTGAGTTAGAATAGGTATAACTTGAAAATGAGGATAATATTTTAGTACAGTAACTATGGCAAACTCCTTCCAACCAAAACAAAAAGTCATGCCACAGTAATTTATCCACACCTCATCCATCTTATCTTTGTTTTCATACATAAACCTATGCTTGAGAAGTTCATATACCATTTTCATTTGGAAACGAGCATTGTTGTCCTCCGGCAAATCAAGATATTTCCCAAAGAAGCTGTCCCTGAAATAAACATCTAATTTTTGTTCTCGAAGTATTTTTCTAAATGCGTCAAAAGATTTTTCTATGGCTGACTTAACCATGAAATCACCCGTTAAATCTGCGGCACCATCGCACTGCATTCTCACAGGATAACGATCAATGTTGAAGGCTTTGACCAGCTCTTTGTTGGAAGGTCTATTAGCATCTGCATCATCTCTTTTGAAACATTCCTCCTCCCCATGTTCATCATATTCTTCTCCCGATTGAGATCACGCTTGTAAAGCAAGCTTATAGAGTGGTGGATGTAGCCTAGCTGCTTCACTTGTTCCTTTACTTGGACTTGATTTGATTTTTGTTCTTTTGGAAACTATATTATCTAAAATTAACAGGAACATAAATTAATATATTATTGTTGATTAATGCATCATTAAAAAGGATAGCAGTAAATCAAACAAGCAAAATAGTAAAATAACAGTTGCAACAAATCACCGATCTGCTGCACCAGGTAGTATATCTATTGCAGCATATAACCAAACTATTGCAGCGGATGATTAATCTATTGCAACAATACAAAACATATCACTCATCTTTTAAGACAAATGAATGGTCTGTTCAAGAGATCACACAACTATTGTGACATCATCTGTTGTAATATATGAGTGATCTGTTAGAACAGTTAAATAATCCATAGCAATGGCTGAGTAATTTGTTGTGACCATACAAAACATATCACTCATCTGTTGAGAAAAATAAATAGTTTGTGCAACAAATCACATATCTATTACAACATATGAATGATCTGTCAGAGCAGTTAACTAACCTGCAACAACGGCTAAGTAATCTATTACGATAATATAAAATATATCACTCATCTGTTGAGAAAGATGAATGGTCTGTGCAATAGGTCACACATCTGTTGCAATACATGAGTAATCTGTTAGAACAGTTATCAACGGTCAATATTATTTAGATTTCTTCCAACATAGGGTCGTCTATTGCGGTAGGTAAATGATCAGTTGGAAAAGTCAAGTCTTGGACACTTCCTGTAGAAAGAGTTAATAGGATTTTATCCAACAGGAGGTTCATCTGTGACATCAAATCATTAATCTGATGGTTCTTCCATTACATCAAATGGTTAATTAGTTACATCAGATTTTTTATATGATGCTTAATCTGTTACCACATATGGTAAAGCTGTTGCATCCATAATTAATTTGTTACATCAGATTATTAATCTATTTCATCAAAATTTTAATCTGATGGTTCCTCTGGTGCATCAGATGGTTGATCAGTTGTATCATTTGATAAATCTGTTGTATCAGATTGTTAATATGTTGCACCAATAGGGTAATCTGTCAGAGAAACCAAAAAATAGTAGCACGATTTTGTTCAACAAAAAACAGCAATTTCATCATTTTTACCAGGAACAAGAATAAAACAAATCAAACCAAATTGTCATTTGGTTTTTATAAACACAAACAATAAAAATCAAACTTCAAAAAAATGTAACAAACAACAAAATATCATAATTTACTTTGAAAAGAGAAAAGAAGAAATACCAGAAATTAGGGTTTTACTCAGACCGCATTTCAAATTAGTGCAACAAATATTGAAATTGTTAACCAATACTATAAGAGAAGTTGGCGCAAGTTTTTTATTTTTTTCAAAACTAAAAAGACCATAAAATTTTACCTGTGAAAGAAGAAAATGAACGATGAAAAATTCAAAGTTGTTGTGGATGGAGATCAAGATTGTCACGTTGATTAAAGGTTGAAGTCAAAAACAAACTCGAAGCCCAACTATTTTTCGCCCGAGATAGAAGTCGTTGGGGGTTGGAGGGAGAAATTTTGCAAAGCTGTTGGTTGGGAGAGAGTTGAGAGAAAGTGTCAAGAGAGAGGAGAGATTGATTGATTTGGATTGAAGAGGGGTGTGGGTTGGGTTGGTTTGTATTTTTTAAAAGATTAGAAAGTTTTGAAAATATTAATCAATTCCACAATTAACTTAATCAAGTTTCCCAATGATGTTTGACCCTATCTGTTGGTCAATGTCACCAATCCTTCATTCAAGACTTAAAAGACACATTTCCTTCAATTTTATCCAAAGACTCAATGCCAAATATGATAAGCATTTATGTGTCATAGCATATGGATTATGATAGAGATTAGGTAAATAAATGTTTGATTAGGTATTTCTTTTTTCTCAAAAGAATTCTCTTTTTTCAAGTCTAAAATTTGTTATCTATCTTTCTCGGCTAAAAATTTTACTTGTTTAGAAATCTCGCTATTCGTATTATAATTCTTTTATGTTATAGTTAATTTGTTACAAGTAATTATGTTACATTATTAATCTCATATTAATATAGTTCGTTATTTTCTTAATCTTTATAATTTTGAAATTAATTGAAGTAAGAAAATAGTTACATCAAATTTTATTTTAAATAATCAAATATTACACGTGTGATGCACATAGGGTTATTACTAGTATATATATGTGTTTATTCTAAAATATATATTTATATTTACATTTTTATATTAAAGTGTGAAGTATCTTTCAAAAGTGATTTGAACTTTTTTACACTTCATTAAAAATTTTGCAATAGACAAAATTATTTAATTTTAAATAATCAAGCGTTTACGTGTGAGACATGTGCGATTAAACTAGTTAATGAAATAGCATGAGCATATGAATAGATTTGGAACCTATAATTTTGTGTAAGATTTCAAAGATTTAATTGTACGGTTAAATGAGAAAATTTTAATTAATTTTGTCTTGATGTAGTAAATGGACAAGTAATTAGCTACAGCACTGCATGATCGATACACACAAGTTACAATGCAAAGTATCCATTGTTTACTACTAGGAGTGCTAAGGTATCTAATCTCATTCGTTCTCCTAATTTTTTTATCTCTCATGCTCTGTTTGGATGGTGGTTTGTCAGGGTTTCATAATGTATGGTATGGTATTGTACTTTTGTAACACCCTGATTTTCTGAATCGGAATGCTACACAATGCTCATGACCCTGAAGGACCACAAACTAACCCATGACTGATAACTGTACCTGTATACTGCAAAATATAACATGAAAATGTGGAAACATGTACTGAATGGCCATAAGGTTCAAATCTAAACAAACATCTGATAAGAACAATGTCTGAAAATGGTAAAACAATACCAAAATAAATCTGAAATAACTGTTTGACATACTCTAGTCTGGAAAGCCTCTAAATTGTTTGAATAAGGAGTTGATGGGACATGTCCCCAACTAACTCCATCTAACAACTGAAATAAACTAAAATGATAACTGAAGTAATAATCATATCATTCTCGAATGAGAAGGACTCACTGTAACTCGGAACACTGGAATGCTACTGTTGATCTGGAGCTCGTGTCCCTGAACCTATGGTGTAGAATAAAAGAAACACCATAGCACAAATGTGTCAGTACGTTGGAATGTACTGAGTATGCAAGTGAAGTAGGCTAATGCAAAGGGTTTACATGCATGAATAATGTTGACTGATATGAACGTGAGAATACATACACGCATACGTAATGGTAATTGAATTGGTGGAGATACTGACTACTGAGCCTGAATACTGATAACATGAGTTTACTGATACTGAGATACTGAGTCCCTTAGTTTACTGATATTAACATGTGAATCAGTAATAAGGAGGAACTGACACTGCGTTACTGAATACTAGGAGACTAATACTATATTACTGATAAAAGAATGATTTTTTCTGACAGTTCTGATTATGAAGAACTGGTCTGATTGATTGTATCTGACAGTCCTGAAACTGAGTACTGATAGCATGAGTTTATTAATATCTAATATGATTGACAGATGAGTTTCTAATAGCCTTTATAGCTGATAAAATGAGTTCTAATAACTAATATATCTGACACCATGAGTGACTTTATCTGATAGCCCTGATACTAATTACTGATAACATGAGTGACTGTATCTGACAGTCCTGATTCTGATGGAACTATCTGAGTCCCGTACTATATCTGAGTTGACTGTATCTGACAGTCCTGATATACTGAAATCTAAAGAACTATTTGAGTTCTTTTACTGATACTGAGATTGAAACTGTGGGAGTTATTTGTTTAACCGATATTCACCATATATGCCATTATAGCTAAGCTGGGGTCCAATCTCTACCCTGACTGAAAGGTTGTCAATACCGTGGCACTAGTAAAGATAAAGTGTGAGTAACCCTCATATAACAGGTAACTCTAGTGAGAACGGTAGGAACTTCATATAACAGGTTAAGCCACCTAATCTACCCTCATATAGCAGGCTACGATGTCTCAAACTATGATGGATACATAGTTCTGGAACGCAAGGATGACTGCTAAGAATCACACCCTCATATAACAAGTGAGTTTCCATCCTTGGGTTCACTTGGTGCTAATTTCTACTCCCATCTAAAGAGACTGAATATCAATAGATGATTGGACATGTACTAAGCTTACTGAATTCCGTTGACTGACGGAACACTACTGATAACTGATAGATAATTGATTTCATGAGATTACTAATCTTATTTAGCACTGAGTTCATAAGATTAATGATCTTACTGAGTACTGAGTTCATGAGATTACTGAAGTTACTGGGTACTGAGATTTACTGAGATTAACTGAACTACTAAGACTGCTGTGATTTCTGAGTTTTCCTGAATCACATGAATGACTGATTTCTATGGATCATGACTTGACTAAGAGTAACGTGAAAACATGGTATGGCTCTAGGCACACAACTATATTTTTTGGGTATGAGTACCCCCAGGACTCGATGGAAGGAAACTGGCACACTTGACTTACTTGATCATAGGAATAGAATTCACAATTCATAATACCATAAATATGGGATCTCATACTACACATTGTTATCATATTCTTGAACATGGAAGATAAATACATATAGCATATACATACTTGAATGATTCCAATTTCATGAGCATTCCATATCACAACAGTGTTACACAATAATTATCATGGAATTCATGTTGAGTCATAAGGAAAAGAGCATGGTCTTGTCATTTAAGTTCTATTTAGCTATAATGCATGATTTCTAGTCTCTTAGGTATTTTATCAAACACCTTGCATGCACAATTTTAGGCATAGGTATATTTATCAACATAACAATTTTAATCCATTCAAAATTCATGGGTTACAACTATCCTACTCACATGCTTCATGAAAACACATCAAGATACAACCTTGAACTCAAACAACAATCATCAACATGAATATAGCCATAACACACAATAAAATCATATTTTATAATTTAAAACATGATTCTTGAGCTCCATGGATGAAAGAGATCCATGGAAGAATACTACGCATACCTTAGCTCTTGATTTAATGAAGATTGACGGAAAGATTCTTGGAATTTGATGGTAGAATTTTCTTGAACTTGAATCCCCCAGTTGAAAACTTAACTTGTTCTTGAGAGGATTTTGAGAAAAGATAGTGTATTTTGGTTTTATGGAGGCTTAATCCCATGTTTTTTAGTATATATACGAAGGCAAAATGACCAAAATACACCTGAGAGCACGAAAGTGGAATACTGAAAACTGGGCAAGCACTGGAGTTGCCAGGCGGTACTTGCCTAATCCCGGGGGACTTTTCTGGGCGGCGCCTGCCTTAGAGCAGTGCTCTACCTGGGGCGACGCGGGCTTATCGCCTTGAGCTACTATTTTGGAAATCCAAACATACTCTTATGCGATCTAAAAAATTCTGAAACTTACCCAAGGTGTACTATGACCTTGCCCCATCGCAACGTAACTTGAAAATCTAAAAACGAAGGTCGAAAAGGTCATAAAATAAATTCATAAAGTTTGGAGGCTTAAAATGAGACTAAGTGTTGAATCTTGGACACTTAGCAAAAAATTTCTAAGTCTTGGAGCTTGGAAAGATTAATGAGCTGAACTTTAGACTTAGAATTTTATGGGGTATTACAATATCTCCCCCTTGGAAATATTCATCCTCGAATGAGAATGATTGAGAGGGGAGAACTGATAAACTGGAGTATGCACAAGACATATACTACTGAAACATGGGTTCATGACTGACGTGACTGAAAACTAAGCCTATCGTACTAAACATGCATAGCTGATACATGGGTAACTGATTTATGAATGAAGGACTGAGTTTTCTGATGAACGAAGTTTCTCAAAATGAGAATGCATATCTGATGCAAAATTAATAAGCTGAATCCATGCATATCTGATGCATGATTATACGACTGACATGACACATGAATGCATGACTGAAAGTACTGATAAGTTGATCATACATATCTGATGCGTGAATACATGACTAAACTGACTCATGAACATGCAATGGTGAAGGTACCAAGTTCAAACTGAAAATTGAGCATGGAACTGAATACCATATCTGGTACAAAAATCTAAACATGGGAATGAGTAAGCTCAAGGAAGACTATCACCTTGGACTGAAAATACTGATGAGTCTGAGATTAATTACTCAATATGCATGAGCGAAAACATAAGAACATAACTGAGTCTGGAACGTGATACATGAGCTGAACTGAGTCAGTAATGCATGACATAGATAGAGTATCGTATCGTGGACTAAACTGAGCCATTAATTACATGGCTTATTGCTGAGTGTTGGAGCTAGAGGGTCAGCTCATAAGTAACACTTCCTCCAAGATAGATTCATCAAAGAAAACAATATGTTTAAATCATAAAAGTTTAGGGGCTACAGTGTATCTCCCACTTGGGACACTATGTCCTTTGAGGAATATTAGACTGACCTTGCTAAGATATTGAGGAAGCTGAGGCGATGCACAAGGCACCTAAGTACGAAATCGTGACTGATTATCTGAGATCTAAAACTGAAGTGTGATGTACGAATTCATAGACATACTGACTTATCCGATTAACTGAGTAACTGGTAACTAAATGTTGGGAATGCAAGACTAAATTATACTTAATCTGAATAGCTGGGTTGAGGCCATATGGTATTATGCATATGAGAAGGGACTGACT
This sequence comes from Capsicum annuum, assembly GCF_002878395.1. Lineage (NCBI taxonomy): Eukaryota > Viridiplantae > Streptophyta > Magnoliopsida > Solanales > Solanaceae > Capsicum > Capsicum annuum. Next base: position 193,243,873 of record NC_061116.1, on the reverse strand, counting down.
GAGTAACATGAGGTAACAGATCATGGATTTCATGAAATCTATATTATTTGAAAATGCAGGACCAAGAATATTACATGATTTGGAAACACTCTATAGGGTGAGGTATTGAAATACCTATAACTGAGTAGCTGATAACTGTATGCTATGGCCAAGCAAGTCTAAACTTGAACTGAATTTTTGAGTTGAATACTGATCTGAAGCTGACACTATAACTTAATACTGTAACTGAGATCCATATTAGAACTAAATACTGGGTCCTGATAACTAAATACTAAAACTGAGGTTTAGACTGATACTGAAGTGCTAAATTTCAAGACTGAACACTAATCACTGAGTACTGAACTGTAACTGAGATGGCAACTGAGTTATGATAGTTGCACCATGATGTTTGACATAGGTCACGAACCTGAATATTCATTCACACTCTGAACTTTCCCAATCTCTAAATATTACCTCTTGTTAGCCCTTTGCTTGCATACTAACTGGATATTCAAGCCTATCTTCGTATCTACACTCGCGTATAAAACATGCATGCAACAATCTTCTCTTCACATAAAATATTTTCTCTCTCATCTAAGCAATTGCTCGGCACTACACTATCTCACAAGAGAGCTCACTGAAGGGTTAAATCAGGAGGACCTGAAACATGAATGGATACATACTGAATTTGACACATGACTGAAACCTGAAGAATGGAATATCTGTGGCATAAATTCACCAAAAAGGTCTGGACCGAGGATATACATGACATAGTCTAAATTTATCTGATCAGTGGAGGCATAGCATGGGTCATGGAAACTGAGTATACTGGGGAGCATGATATGTGTACATTAGTCATGAGCTACAGGACCTGAGTCTGGAATTTCTGAATTCGTGGAACATGATTCGTAACACGGAGTGATCTAGAACTGAACTCCCTATTCTAAGAACTGAAAGAGCACGCAATTTTATGGGATGCATGTGAACATAAGCTATATTCATGGAATCTGAGACATGAAGCATGCATAGGCATTATGCTGACTGAAGTATGAAGCTTTATGCAGAAATAAGGATGGGTCGGGAATCGTCTTTCCTAACTATTTTTTTTCATACTGGCACTACTACTAAAATCTGAGAGCCTGACTTAGGCACTTAATCTATCATCTCTCCATTAGCTTAAATCCATCATCATAAGTCTGTGAAAACTAAACTAAACTTTGAAATGAACCACAATCATCATCACATTCACACCTTCATGCTTAATTTTAAGTCAATAAACTTAAATTTCTAACTCATGTTGTTCAAGCATACTGATTCATTCTGGCATAACTATCCCTATGAATACATAGTCTATTCAATCTGGATATCGAATCCCAACTTGTCTACTACTAAACTCTTGGGTTCATGCTTCTAACTCTGGGTCACATGCTATCACAGAATTTTGAGAAGGGATCTGATGGCATATCTAAATCTGGGTTCGAGAATGAGTTCTCACGATCAAGAATGAGATCCGTACAACTTCGAAACATAAAAGAACTGATGATATACTGTCTGAGAAAACCCTATATTTAGGACTTGAACTTTACTGTTCCTGTTACCTTGGAAGTAATGTAAAGATGACATAAGGGGAGTATGATGTGAATCTGCATGAGTTCCTTAAAGAACCTTGTTATAGCATGATCTGAGACATGAAAGAAATAAAATTGTTCCTAAAACATCTCATAGCCTCCTGCACATAAGTGTGGTGCACAACATACGCATATACAAGACTCTACTAGATGCGTTATTCAGACTTCCTAGGACTCTATTGAACCTTAGGATCTGATATCAAGTTTGTAATACCCCAATTTTCTGAACCAGAATGCTACACGAAGGACCAGAAGCTAACCCATGACTGATATATGTACTTGTATACTGCATAATATAACATAAAAATGCAGAAACATGTACTGAATGGCTATAAGGTTCAAATCTAAATAAACATCTGATAAGAACAATGTCTGAAAAAGGTATAACAATACCAAAACAAATCTAAAATAACTGTCTGACATACTATAGTTTGGAAAGACTCTAAACTGTTTGAATAAAGAGTTGATGGGACATGTCCCCAACTAACTCCATCTAACAACTGAAATAAACTGAAATGATAACTGAAGTAATAATTATATCTTTCTCGAATGAGAAGGACTCACTGCAACTCTAAATACTGGAATGCTACTAATAATCTGGAGCTCGTGTCCCTGAACCTATGGTGTAGAATAAAAGAAATATCATAGCATAAATTCGTCAGTACATTAGAATATACTGAGTATGCAAGTGAGGTAGGCTATGCAAAGGGTTTACGTGCATGAACAATGTTGACTGATATGAACATGAGAATACATACACGCATACATAACAGTAACTGAACTCGTGGAGATACTGACTACTGAGCCTGAATACTGACAACATGAGTTTACTGATACTGAGATACTGAGTCACTGAGTTTAATGATACTAACATGTGAACCAGTAATAAGGAGGGGACTGACACTGCGTTACTGAATACTAGGAGACTAATACTATATTACTGATAAAGGAATGATTATTTTTGATAGTTCTGATTATGAAGAACTGGTCTGATTGACTATATCTGACAGTCTTAAAACTGAGTACTGATAGCATGAGTTTACTGATATCTAATATGACTGACAGATGAGTTTCTGATAGCCTATACAGGTGATAAAATGAGTTCTAATAACTAATATATCTGATACCATGAGTGACTTTATCTAATAGCCCTGATACTGATTACTGCTAACATGAGTAACTGTATCTGATAGCCCTTAATCTGATGGAACTATCTGAGTCCCTTACTATATCTGAGTTGATTGTATCTAACAGTTTGGATATACTGAAATCAGAAGAACTGTTTGAGTTCTTTTACTGAGTCTGAGACTGAAACTGTGGGAGGTAGTTGTTTAACCGATATGCCCCATATGTGCCATTATAGCTAAGCTGGGGTCTAATCTCTACCCTGACTGGAAGGGTGTCAATACCACGTCACTAGTAAAGACAACGTGTAAGTAACCCTTATATAATAGGTAACTCTAGTGAGAACGGTGGGAACCCTCATATAATATCTTAAGCAACCTTATTTATCCTCATATAGCAGGCTACGATGTCTCAATCTATGTTGGCTACATAGTTTTGGAACACAAGGATGGCTGCTAAGAATCACACCCTCATATAACAGGTGAGTTCCTATCCTTGGGTTTACTCGTTACTAACTCCTACTCCCATCTGAAGAGACTAAACATGAATAGATGATTGGACATGTAGTGAGCTTACTGAATTCCATTGACAGATGGAACATTACTAATAACTGATAGCTAACTGAGTTCATGAGATTACTGATCTTACTGAGTACTGAGTTCATGAGATTAATGATCTAACTGAGTACTGAGTTCATGAGATTACTGAAGTTACTGGGTACTGAGATTTACTGAGATTAATTGAGATTAACTAAACTACTGAGGCTGCTGTGATTTCTGAGTTTTCCTAAGTCACATGAATGACTAAGTTCTATGGATCATGACTTGACTGAGAGTATTGTGAAAACATGACATGGCTCTAGGCACACAACTATATTTTCCGGGTACGAGTACCCCCAGGACTCGATGGAAGAAAACTGACACACATGACTAACTTGATCGTAGGAATAGAATTCATAATTCATAATACCATAAATATGAGATCTCATACTACATATGGTTATCATATTCTTGAACATGGAAGATAAATGCATATAGCATGTACATACTTGCATGATTCCCATTTCATGAGCATTCCATATCACAACAACGTTACACAATAATTAGCATGGAATTCATGTTGAGTCATAAGGAAAAGAGCATGGTCTTGTCATTTAAGTTCTATTTAGCTATAATGCATGATTTCTAGTCTCTTAGGCATTTTATCAAACACCTTGCATGCACAATTTTGGGCATAGGTATATTTATCAACATAACAATTTTAATCCATCCAAAATTCATGGGTTACAACTATCCTATTCACATGCTTCATGAAAACACATCAAGATACAACCTTGAACTCAAACAACAATCATCAACATGAATATAGCCATAACACACAAGAAAATCACAGTTTATAACTTAAAACATGATTCTTGAGCTCCATGGATGAACACTACGCATACCTTAGCTCTTGATTTAATGAAGATTGACGGAAAGATTCTTGAAATTTGATGGTAGAATTTGCTTGAACTTGAATCCCCCAATTGAAACCCTAACTTGTTCTTGAGAGGATTTTGAGAAAAGATAGTGTATTTTGGTGTTATAAAGGCTTAATCCCATGTTTTTTAGTATATATACGAATCCAAAATGACCAAAATACTCTTGAGAACACGGAAGTGGAATTTTGAAAACTAGTGTAATAACTGTGTTTTTTCTCAGTTTGAAAATCATCTCAAGGATGTCAAAATTTGCTTTGAAATGAGAATTCATTTCAATACACATGATATTTCCCTAATTTTCACTTCCTATCATGTGGGAAATTGAATAAGCTTTCCATCGATATATAATTCGCCCAAATCCGACACCCGGGCGAAGAGTTAAGGCCTTTTTAGTGAGACAGTGTCTGAACTGTGCATTTAGCGTGTTGCGAAGGGGGCTCAAATGACAATTGTCAAATTCTAGTGGTTCTCTGCGATACAGGCGTGTCGCACCATGGTTCCATGTCACAAAAGGAGGGGCAACATGATGGCTCCGCATCGCGACTTCCCTTAACTTCCTAATTGTCAATTTCCAGAAGCTTGGCGCGATAGTGGCGCATCACGCCAAGGGCTAAATTTGGGAAATTTTACTGAATCTTTAAATGTCCTGTCCAGGGTTAAAAGAGTAAAATTCACCACCCTATATAAGCCCTTTAACACATGATTCAGCCACTTTTCACCCAAAAAATAATAACTTCTCTCAAGTTCATCTCAAGAACAAGCTAGGGTTTCTATTGGGATTCAAATTCAGAAAGGTTTCACCATCAATCTTCAAGAAATCACGACATGGACCCCTTTTATCCATGAAGTCCAAGAATACCTTTTTGACTACAAGCTATGGGTTTGCTTCATGTTTGCATGCTTTATATGTTCTTGTTCATATTGATAAATGATAATTGAATTACATTCCATGATTTGGTGATAAATTCCATGTTGGTTGAATAGTATTGATATGAATTCATGTAACCCTTAGTTTTGAACCCTTGAATGATGGAATTAGAATTGCACAAAGATGTTTACATATTTCATGCCTGCAATGTGTATGATTAAATGCCTAAGATAAGGAATATTGTTTAACTAGCATGATATCGTGAAATGCCCATGTATATGCAAGTTTATGCCTATTATATGTTTAATGAAATGCTCCTATGAATGTAGTATGATGCTAGACAAGTCTTCAAGTAAATCATGCTATGTCAGTTTCCTTCTATCAAGTCCTGGGGTACTTGTACCCGAAACATTAGCTGTGTGCCTAGAGCCAAGTCATGTTTTCACGATACTCTCAGTCAAGCTGTGAACTCTTACACTTTAGATAGTCTTATGACTTAGGAAAAATCTCCATGATCTCATAAACTCATTCAGTTATTAGATATCAGTAGCATTCCATCAGTCACGGAATTTAGTAATTCAGTCCATGCTCAGTCAGTCAGTTAATCATGCCAGTCTCTTCAGATAGGAGTAGGAATTAGCACCGAGTAAACCCAAGGATGGAAACTCACCTGTTATATGAGCGTGTGATTCTTAGAAGCAGTCTTTGCATTCTAGAACTATATAGCCAGCAAAGGTTGAGACATCGTAGCCTGCTCTATGAGGGTAGATGAGGTGGCTTAACCTGTTATATGAGGGTTCCCACCGTTCTCACTAGAGTTACCTGTTATACGAGGGTTACTCACATGTTGTTCTTACCAGTGGTGCAGTATTGAAAAACTTCCAATCAGGGCATAGATTGGACCCCAACTTAGCTATTATAACACCTTTGGGGCATGTCGGCTAGATACTACTTCCCACAGTTTCATGTTGCAGAATCAGGACTGTCAGATACAGTCAACCAGTCTCAGTAATAGAACTCAGATAGTTCTTTAGATTTCAGGACAGTCAGACACAGTCAACTCAGATACAGTACGGAACTCAGATAGTTTCATCAGACTTAGGACTGTCAGATACAGTCATTTATATTATCAGTTATGTCAGAAATCATGTTATCACGATGTCAGTTACGTATTTATGCATATGTTCTCACGCTCATGATAGACAGTCAGTTAGCATTGTTCATGCATATAAACCACATATATTTAGCCTACCTCACATGTATACTTAGTACATTCCTACGTACTAACGCATTCGCGCTATGGTGTTCCTTTTTATTATACATCATAGGTTCAGACGTATGAGTTCCAGATCAACAGTAGATTCCAGTCTCAGCAGCCAGATTAGAAGTGAGTCCTCATCCTTCAAGGATATGATGATTTATCTATTTTTCTAGTACCTCATTAGTTACTTTATTAGTTGGAATTAGTTAGGGACATGTCCCATCAATTCCCTATTCAGATTTCTCAAACAGTTTCAGTCATGTTAGAGTCTTTTCAAACTATACGCAGATTTTGATGTTCATACTTCAGTTTTGTTTTGGGTATTATGTTACCCCACTCAGATATTACGTTATTCATTTATGTTCATGACTGAACCTTATGGACTTACAGTGCATGTTTCTGCATTTTATGTTATCTTATGCAGTATTTAGGTACAGATATCAGTCATGGGTTAGCTTGTGGTCCTTTGGGGTCATAAGCACCGTGTAGTGTTCCGGTTCAGATAATCATGGGCGTTACAACTAGGCTAGCACTGGAGTTTTCAGCAGCGCCTGCCTAATACCGAGGGACTTTCTTGGCGACGCCTGCCTTAGAGTAGTGCTCTAGTTGGGGCGACGCGGGCTTATCGCCCCGACCTACTATTTTGGAAATCCAAACATGCCCTTATGATATCCGAAAAATTCTGAAACTTACTCGAGGTATACTACGACCTTGCCCCATCGCAACGCAACTTGGAAATCCAAAAATGAAGGTCGGGAAGGTCATCAAATAAATCTTCAAAGTTTGGAGGCTTAAAATGAGACTAAGTGTTGAATCTTAGCCACTTAGCAAAAATTTTCTAAGTCTTGGAGCTTGGAAAGCTTAATGAGCTGAACTTTAGACTTAGGATTTTACGCGGTATTACAATTGTATATTACAATACAATATTTGAGTGAACTATATCGTTCACTGTTGTGTAATAATAAATTTACTGTTTGGTTTGACAGTATGATACTGTATTATAACTGGTAAGTTTACTAAAATGTCCTTAATTATTATAAATGTTAAATTTATCAATAATTGTTAATAAAATAATTTTCTTCCTGCTAATTTGTTACAAACTATGTCATGTAAATATATTAAGTTGTTAAATTCACGTAAGTTTTAACAAAATCAATCAAGAGTAGATCAAAATAAATGTAATTTGATTCATTTTTTATATTAACAAGTTTCATTTCCTTTTGGTGTTTTGAAGTGTGACCCACCAACGACATGTACGAAGTTGAAATGCATCTTTTGTGTATGTTATGGGTGTGTTTCGTTTAGAATACAAAAAAATAATTCTAGGAGAATAAATTGTTTCTTACTTATTTTCTTGTATTCATTACACAAATAGAAAAAAAATTTCTAAAAATATTTATGTATATTTAACACAAAATAATGAGAACGAATATGGATAAGCGGGTGAAAAAAAAGAACTATGATTTTTAAAAAAAATACTTAGGGATGGGGTAGTGGAGTGGGGCGTTGAGGGTAGGAGTAGGAGGTGAGATAACAAAAAAAAATTACAAATATTTTTAAAAAATAAATTTTAAAATATTTTTTTCTTAGTGGGTTGGGGGTGGGAGTGGGGGGTAGGGGTTGTGGTGGTGGTAGAAAGAGGTGGCGAGGTAAGAATTTTTAAAAAAAAAAGTTGAAAAAACAAATTTAAAAAATAAAAATTAATGCGAGGAGGAGGGCGAGTAAGTGGTGGGGTAGGGTTGATGGGGTGGGTAAGAATTTTTTTTTTGAAAAATAAATTTACAATAAAATTAGATTGGGGGTTTAGTAAGGGATGGGGTCGGCATAGAGGCAAAGGTGGGATAAAGAAAAATTTTAAAATCATCTAAAAAAGAATTTGAACAAATATTTTTTTACAGGGGAGGGTCGAGATAAGAGGTGAAATTTTAAAAAAATTTAGGATAAAAAGTCAAGTAGGAATATGCTATATTAAACAAGGATATAATTGAATACTTTCTCCGTCCCACATTATTCGTCCCAAATTTTATAATTTGATGTCCCATTTTACTTATCTTTTTTCATTAATCAAGATAAGACAATTTTTTTTTTTTCATATTTTACCCTTTGCATTAATCACTTTTTCTTCAAATTAAATTGTAAACATCATTTAAGAGTGATACTATGGTAAACTAGGCATGTTATTGATTATTTTTCTTAATCAATGTGACATCTCAATTTGGGACGAGTAATTTGGGACGAGGAGTAATAAATAAATAAATCATGGAATACCACCAAATTGGTGGTTACCTAAAATGAGGTTTCAATGATTACCAAATCATGAAACTAAATCATATAATAGCATGCATTTTAAAAAATGATCAAAACAAACATGGTTCTATTAGTAATAGTACTATACCATACCATGACCAACTAAGATTAGGGGTGTGCAAAAGTCGAACCGTCCAACAAATTAAACTGTTAAAAATATTATTGGTTTATTTTATTAAGGTATTGGATTAACGGTTTCGTAATGATTTTATAAAAAAAATTAGGAAAAAGGACATGGGATGACCATTTTAAAAAAAATTGACACATAATTGAAAAGATGGACATGTTGCAGCCAGTCGGCTAAAGTAATTCTCTTTTTTAGCCATTTGTCCCAATTGGTCACATGTAGTCTCTATACTTAATTGATACACTTTTATATCGCATTGATACACTTTTATACTATATTGATACACTTTTTAGAAAAGAGAGAGGAAACTCTATGCAAGCTCATGCAGTCCCTATACCCAATTAATACTATTTTATACTATATTAATACACTTTTATACTACATTGATACACTTTTATATTACATTGATACCATTTTGTACTACATTGATACATTTTGATGCCGCATTGATACACTTTTATACTAGATTGTCAATTTCAAATAATCACTTCCCAATGGCTTTTTCCAGTTCTCATTTGTCGGTATTATCAAATGGTACCTTCTTTTTGACACATAATGGTTCCCCCATCCTTCAACAGCAAAAAAGAAAATACTCTATAACAATAAACAAACAAAAGTACCACAAAAATTGAGTGTTCATTTTGCTTTATCAGTGAATTTGTAAAGATCGCAGAAAGAATGAAGAGAAAGTTGAGTAGTTTCTTCAATGGCGTAGAGTGAAAAACTGCACCACTTGAATTGGAAATCAAACAAGTAGACCAAATTGGAAAACCAAAGAGTGTAATCTTCAATAGTAGCAAATTCTTGAAGGAACATTCCATTGTTGTCACATATTTTTTGCTGAAAAATATGTGTATCTGTACATTTTGGTGATGGGTTTTCTGTTTTTTTTTTGTTTTTTCTGATAATTTTTTGTTGAATTTGGAGAAGATTTAAATTTTGGTATCTGAAATTGGGAATTGGGGTGAAATTGATTGAATTTTGGTGGGTTGAATTTTTTTATTTTTTTTTAATTTCTATGTGAAATCCATCATATGGCTAGAATGGAGAAAAGTGGGGAAAAGAAGAGGTGAGTGACGAGAGGCTATTTACCGGGTTTATAATCCCATTCGCGAGTGGCTATTTACCTGTATTATAAATTTGGATGCTAATTTTGTAGAATTAGTTTATTTTAGGTGTTATTTTTGTCCTTTTCCCATAAAATTATTGGGTTATTGGTTCGATTCAGTCTTTTCTTATTCAGTTATTGGGTAAACTGATACACACACACACACACACATATATATATATATATTATATTTCTCTTACTTTCTCTTTAATTTCTACTAATTAACAAACTTATTATTTCAATTATACAAATTCTTAATTTCTCCTAACAACATTCAGTTCAAACTTGAAGGTTCTTGTAAATTAAAACACATCATGTAGGATTTTTGGTTGCAACTAAGATTGTTTTTTTTTTCATGTAAGTTACTGCTATTTCTATTTTATGGTATTTTCTTATCGATTAAACCGACAACCGAACCGTTAAAGATTAAAAATCGATAAAAATATCTTATTTATTTAATTATTAATTTAACATATTTAAAAGTTAAAAATCAATAAATCAAACGATAATATATAAAATCGAATCAAGACCCTAACCAAGATGAGACAATAGGGATTGGATTATTTTGCTATCTTCTCCCTAATTCTCTTTATTTTAATTTATCCCATTAAAGCTGGCACAGCATTATCATTTTTTAAAGATGGTGGAAAGTTGACCCATCAGGCCTTGTGCGTTTACTTTCAGTCTAAGGAATAAATGATTGTTGTCAGATAGTTCAATGAATGTGATTGTTGCCCCCACATATTTTGTCAGATTAGCAGAACTCAAAAATCCCGCTGATGGCTTCCCAAATACAATCAGTCAAAAAATGGAAATATGATGTTTTCTTGAATTTTAGACAAGAAGACTTGGATGGGTACTTTGTTACCTATCTTTACAAACATCTGGAAGATATAGGAATCAATGTATTCACACCTGATTTCGAATATGAAAGAGTTACAACAGAAATCTCAGAAGCCATAGAGGAATCAAGGTTTGGTATTACCATATTTTCGAGGGACTATGCTTCATCGAGACGGTGCTTGGAAGAACTCAGTAAGATCATGGAGTGTGTTGATTATAAAGGACAGGAATTCATCTCTGTGTTCTATCGTGCAGATACAGTACAAGTATCAGGCATCATTGATCACGTGTTGGACAAACACACGGTATGTCTCAAGGCTTCTGAATTAGAGATGACGCAGAGGTGGAAGAACGCTCTCTGTAAAGCATTTGAAATTGCGGGATCAGAAAAGGATTATGTTAAAATGTGGTGAGAAGTACTCCCTCCATTTCTATCCACTATTAACTTACACAGATTAAGAAAATATAATTAATTTAGGGGTCGTTTGGCCGATGGAATAAGAAAAATAATTCCGGGATTAACTTTATCCCATGTTTGCTAGAAGGAATTACTTAATCCCAGGATCATTTTATAAATGTTGGGATTACTATCCCATGAAGAGGAGGGATAAAATAATTTCATGGGATGTCTCACCTCATGAGATATGGACAGGGTACCAAACGACCCCTTAGTACTTTGAGCAATGTATTGGGTAATGTTTGCAATTAATAACTAAGGACAAAATGGGTAGAAATGAGTAAATTATCTATTGGTTTCCAAATTGAACTAGTATTGTTGGACATCTCTTTTTAATAGAATGAACAAGTAAAGATGGACGGAGGGGTAGGTCAAAAGACTAGTTGAGGGTGGTTCAGTTACTCAGCTGAACATGCCATTAGACCCTGCCTTTTTTTCAGTAAAATAAAGTATATGCCATTAGACTTTCTCTTGTTTTTGAATTGGGGGTAGGGGAAGGGAAGGGAAAATCGGGAGGAGATTACAATGTGGGAAATTGAACCTCACCAACCATACCATAATTCGCCTGTCATTCCGTACTTGAATTGTATTCTTTATTAAATAAGTTTGTTAGGGCGAATGTCCCAAGTGGGAGTTCATGTAGCCAACCAACTAAGCTACTACAATTCTTCATTAAATCCATTAGTCCAAAATGAAGCTGCCGTGACTTTGATTTAAGGTATGTTTTTATGTATACTTTTGAAATGTCGAGCTTGTTTTAGATGTTAGGTCATCTGGTATCATGCAATTTGATGTCATTTGGATCCCTGAGATACCTCTATTTTGGTCCTTAGGTTAAGCCTACCTTTAAAGTTCCAACCTGTGGCAATAGAATAATTTTTCTAAGGCTATTAATACTTCAGGAAGTTAGTTATTACTAGTTCATAGCTAAAAAAAATGTCAGTTTTGGCATCTATTTTCCAGCCTAGGGGTTGCTGAAACTAACTCGGACACCTCAACTGCCAATTTTCACATCCTCTAGTTGAGGTTTCTCCAGGTGCATTCTCAAAGTTGGAGTGCTTAGTTGCCAATTGAGACCAAGTTAACTATCCAGCTATATATTATGCCTTCTTGGAAGACATGATACTTGTCTATGACTGTTGCCGATATGAGGACACTTCAAGGTTGTAACATCAATTTTAGAAGACGAATTAATGATTGGGAAGTATAAAGAACGGCTGAATACTTCAGGACACGTAAAACATTTTTCTAGGTTACAAATAGGTGAAGATGTTCTCTGATGGAAGGCAACACCAAGGGCCTGTTTAAGGTTAATGCAACATACAAATTGATGAATCAATCCAACCAACAGGCCTGTAATCACTAGCCATAGAAACATACTTGGAAGACAAAGTAGCCTGTTTTGTGTGGCTACTAGCAAAAGAAGTGTCCCTTACATTGGACATTTTGATGAGTAGAGGGCTTCCATTGTGCTCAAGATGCTTCATGTGTAAAGAAACAACAAAGAAAGGTAATCACCTTTTTGTGCAATGTCCATTTACAGCTCAGCTGTAGAGTGGTGTATTAAACCTCAAAAGGCATATCATGGACTATGCCAGAAAAGGTGTCAGAAGCTCTCAGTAGCCAGGAGGAAATAGGCTCACAGGCAAAGGACAAGAGTAGATTGAAAATTGTCCCAGCATGCATTTGGTGGACAACTTGGAAGGAAAGGAACTCCAAATGTTTTGTTAGTATAGAGGATGATGTACGGAAGATCAAGTTGAACTGCATTTACTGTTATGCTTTTGGTGTGATCAGATTTACTCTAATGATACTATCTTTGTCATTGATATTTTAGACTCATTATAGGTAGAGAATAGTAGATTTTCAGAGCTTTCATTTAAAATGGTTTCAGTACTACCTAAATACTGCTTTGGTTCATTAATATAATGTACAGTTACCAATTAAAAAACAAGAATTAATCTAATATTATCCGCTCTGCCCTCCATGCTCCAAAGGGGTTCGATGGTACACTTTTTTGAATGCTAAGTTCTTTACCTAGAAGAATAGGGATGAATTCCCACTTAATACTTCCTTTTTTCCCCCTTTATCTAATATTGCACCATGTTCCATAAATCCTAAATCTTCCTCTGGTCCTATCTAAACTGTTTCCTTGTCTGGTAATCGATTGTTTGGTGCTTCCATATATTGTTGCTCTAGGATGACTTGGCTGCAAACGACATGTTTGGAAGATAAGGTGGTGGAGCAGTTTTGCAGTGGAGGGGAGACCATCTTTAAGACTTGCTAAACAATTGAAGTTGCTTAAGAATGACATAAGGGTGTGGAATAAGAAAGCGTTCGGGAGGTTAAAGGTGAAAATGAGGGAAATTATGAATGAACCGGGGGAGTAGAAAGAATAGAGGTGGAATGGGAGTTAGATGAGAGAGAAAAGGAGAAGAAAGAAGTTCAAAAGAATAGAGGTGGGAAGGGAGTTCGATGAGAGAGAAAAGGAGAAGAAGGAAGTTCTAAAAGGGTAGCTAGCTTCTTTGACTTTGGCTCAAGAGACTAGTTGGAGATAAAAATCAAGAGCATTGTGGTTGGAAGAAGGGGGGTTCTAATACTAAGTTCTTTGGGTAGAAGTCAAAAATAGGAGTAAGAATTTGATAGTTTGTCGAGGGTGGAGAGGAGACTTACTAGGGAGGAGGAAATGGAGGGGGCAGTTGTTCGTTTCTATGAACGGATCTTCAATGAGGAAGCAGAGAGGAGGCCAAGTTTGGGTGGGATAGATTTCAGTCAGATTCTAGGGGAGAATAACGGATGGCTAGAGAGGGCAGAGTGGATAATATTAGATTTATGGAACATGGTGCATGGAGTGGTGGAATATTGTGTAGGTTACAAGGCTCCAAGGCCGGATGGCTTCACGTTGGCTTTCTTTCAATGTTGTTGGAGCACAATCAAGTACGATATTTTAGTATTATTGATGTGTTCTGGGAGGAGTGAATTTGAAAGAAGCTTATATGCTTCTTTCATTGTCATCGTCACTAAGAAGGATGGAGCTACTGCTGTAGGGATCACATATCTATTAGTCTAAGGGGGAACATAGACAAGATTATTTTTAAGTTGCTTTTTAATAAACTCAATAGAGTTCTGTACAAGACCATTTTTTTCGCAAATTTCTTTGTCAAAGGAAGGCAGATTTTGGATACAACTTTAGTGACTAATGAAGTAGTAGATTTGAGGAAGAAACAACGGGAGCCGGGTTTGCTGTGCAAGTTGAATCTCAAGAAGGCTTATGATCTTGTTAATTGGGAATTCCTGGATTTAAAGTTGCTGAAAAGGACTTTGGGAAGTAATAGAGGAAGTGGATCAATTTTTTGCTTCACTTTAGTGAGATACTCGGTATTGGTGAATGACAGTCCATGTGGTTTTTGTGGTTGTTCACGGGGTTTGAGACAGGGAGGTCCTTTATCACCTATGCTCCTTATCTCAGTGATGGAATCTTTGAGCATAATGATGTACAAAACAATTGACATTTTTAAGGGGGTATAATATTACGGTTAGTTCTGTAGGTACCATGACGGTTACCCGACGGTACTTTGTGTTTTACGGATGGGATTCAGGTGGACTTTCAGGGGAAAATATTAACTTGGTTGCTGGTGGTGTGATGCTGAAAATGGACCTTAGAAAATATGCAATCATACCCGTAGGTATAATGGATAATATTGACTAGTTTTCCCAAGTTATGCAATGCAGGGTAAGGGTTCTCCCTACTACCTTTCTGGAATTACGTCTCGGTGCTTTGAACAAAGCTATTGGTGTTGGGAATTCGTCCATTCATAGGGTAGAGAAGAGGTTAGCAGGTTGGCTGAAAAAATTCTTTTTTAAAAGAGGCAAGAAAGTGCATATTAACACACTTTATTGAGTATCCTTACTCATTGCATGTCCTTGTTCAATGCACCTATCTTTGTGATAGGTAAGTTGAAAAGGTTACAAAGAAATCTCCTTTCGAATGCGGTGGATGGGACAAAGAAGTTTCATTTACTTCATTGGGAGACCGTGACATTTTCTAAACAGTGGGGAGGAATGGAGGTTAAGGATTTGAAGGTCTTTAATAAAACACTTTTGGGCGGCATAGAGAAGACAACTATTCCAGCTAAGATACTTGACAAGATCAGTTGTCTATTTAAGGTGTTGCGTGTTGCGTGTTGCAAACTGAGCGAAATTTTAATGTTGCATTTTCTGAAACATGAGTAATGCCTTTTGCTTTTAAATTCTCATCAGTGTTATCAAAAGAGAAAAGCGCAAAAAGGCTCTAAGGTCTGATGGGGCTTAATGAGAAAAGGCACAAAGCAGAAAAAGTTCAAATAATCACGTTAAGTCCAAGACTAATAGTTATAATAATGAATGACAAATATATGAACAAAGAAACTGAAGAAAAGTTACAATAAAGTGTAATATCAATTGTTTAGTGTGGCCTCTTCAGAAGAGACTCATTGGCAAGAAACAGTATGCCTTAGAAACTTGATGACGACAGTGAAGCGCACATAAAGCGAGGCAAAGCGCTTAACACGTTTTGAGCGTCGCTTAGGGTTTAAGCATGCCTTTGATTACAGTGATTATCATGTTTCAAATATTTCATTGTTCTAATATATTTTATTTGATATAGGAGCGCGGCAGAATGTATTCAAAAAATTGTTGACAAGATTTCTCTTTTTCCAAGTATTGCAAAATATCACATGGGAATCAAATCACGTATAGAGGAAGTAAAATCGTTGTTGAATGTTGAATCTGGCGGTGTTTATTTTGTTGGGTTATGGGGGTTGGGTGGTGTAGGGAAGACAACCATTGCAAGAGGTGTTTTTGATGAGATCTCCTGTCAATTTGAAGGATCTTGTTTTTTGGCAAATGTTAGGAGTGTCTTAAAAAAGAGTGGACTGGAAGGCCTACAACATTTGCAACAGAAGCTTCTTTCACAGATCTTGAAGAAAGACTCTGTGAATGTACCAAATTTTGCCAGAGGAGATGAAATGATGAGCCAAATGCTTCGCTTCAAGAAGGTTCTAATTGTTCTTGATGATGTGGATGAAAGCCACCAACTGGAATATTTAGTTGGAAAGCGTGATTGGTTTGGTGATGGCACTAGGGTCATTTCAACAACTAGAAACTTCGATCTACTTAGCAAGCATGATGTGCTATATCGTGTTCCAGAACTGACTAACCATGAGGCTTTAGAACTTTTTAGTTGGCACGCCTTTCAGCAAGGAACTCCTGTTGAAGGCTTTGAAAAGCTCTCATGTTGTGTAGTAGATTATGCTAAAGGCTTACCCTTAGCTCTAGAGGTCTTGGGTTCTTTTCTTTACAAGCAAGGTACAGAAGAGCACATAAATGCCTTATATAGAGATAAAGATTTCAGAGATCGGAAGATTGTTAGGTTACTCAGCTTAAGTCTAGATGCATTGGGCAACGAATACAAGAATATGTTTCTTCATATTGCATGCTTCCTTAGAGGAAAAAAGAAAGAAGATGTGATTACTGTACTGGATAGACTTGGCTTCAAGTCAGTAAATGGAATAGGTGTCCTTAAAAGATCATTTTTGTATATCTCTGAAGGAAAGGTTGAGATGCATGATTCGATAGCCCAAATAGGTCAGCAAATGGCACGTGATGCTGAGTGGGGAAAGCCATGGAATCGCAGTAGACTATGGCATGAAAAAGATATGGAAAATGTTTTTTCTGCAAATCAGGTGTGTGGTCCTCTAACGGTTGAGAATTCTGGTAACGTTCTTTTTTCTCTTGTGCATTATTTTTCGTTTAAAAAGGTAAATGTCAATTTGAGTAGGTTATAGGAACTAGTTAGTCCAAGGCTTTGTCGTGCTGATACACTTGTTTAGAGATTTGTATGTGAGTAGAGAAATAATAGAGACCCACACTACCATTTGAAGAACATATAGAAACCCTCCTGTACTAGAGAGCTCCCTAATTAGTCTTAAAAAGAAATTATTGAGTATTGAAGTGAAACTAGTCCAAATCACATAGAATAAATTTGATTATTCATATAGTGGACCCCAATTCGATTCCAATTAGTTTGGGATTAGAACAGGCGGAATAAATTTGAGTTCATATAGCTGACCCCAATTAGTTTGAGATTGGAACATAACTATATTGTCATCTACTTTATGTTTCTGAGTGGGCAAAGTTGACATGCAAACCTCTTCCTTTTCTCTGTTATTGTGTGAATCATTGTTTTGTCAACCATTCCTGGAGATTTTCTTTTCTTCTATCTTATTATTTCTTTCCAATTCTGGGCTCTAACACAGGTGTTTACCTCATTCTGCCCGTATTTGCAGATCTTGAGAACTCTTACTTTTCCCATGGCTCCCCAAAATGAATCGATTCAAAAATGGAAATATGATGCTTTTTTGAGTTTTAGAGGAGATGATACGCGCAATAACTTTGTTGCCCATCTTTATAAACGCCTGGAAGACATAGGAATCAACGTATTCAAAGATGATGTGAAACTTGAAAGAGGAAAGTTCATTTCAACAGAACTCTTGAAAGCTATTGGGGAATCAAGAACTGCCATTATTATCTTCTCAGAGGACTATGCTTCATCCACTTGGTGCTTGGAGGAACTTACAATGATCATGGAATGTGTTGACAAGAAGGAACAAAAAGCATATCCCGTCTTCTATAACGTCGATCCATCAGATATACGCATGAAAGGTAAGTCATCAGATATTATTACTGTTCTGACTTATAACTAATCAAACTTAAAATTTCCTTCAAGACAACTTTTCTAATCATTAAAATAATATTTTCTCTTCTGTAACTAGTAAATACATATCTGAAATAAGAATTTAAGCTCTCTGTGAAGGAGAGGGAAGCAGCTTTGCTAAAGCATTGGAAATACACGTGGAAGATTTCCAGGCTAATTCTGAGAAATTGGTAACCAAACACAAGGTAGATTTCAAGTGTGGTTGGCAGAAGGTGTTAGCCCACAAAACTGATCTTGTTGTCGGAGAAAAAGACAAGACAAACCTCAAGGATAATTTGGAGAAGGTGCAGCAATGGAAGGATGCTCTACACAGAGCTGCTGGAATAGCAGGATTGGATGTTCGTAAAACTGCTAATGGGTGAGTAGTACAAGAACCCTTGAGTTTTCACTTAATTATTGGGACATATACTCTGGAAAATTCTATCCACAGTAATGGTTCCATAGTCTTTGAAATAAACATGCTTTCAAGAATAGCATGAAAACATCTGCTACGGGCGTCGTTGCCCAAAAAATTCAATAAAATTATCATTCCATTAAAAAAGAGCAGCATGAAAACACATCGGCTTTTTATATAATTTCCAATAAGTAACCAAAAGCTCCAACACTAATTAAGAGTATCTCAAGATCTCTTCTTCTTTTACCTATAGAAAGGCTCTCTTCTACTTTAAAAGGTCAAATTATCTTCTGAAAAGACCATTCAATTGGATGTGCGATTAAAGCTTTTGGGCTAATATACACTTTAGATTAACCCGTTTGCAGATATTTTTCCGGGGGTGGGTGGAGCCGGTAGGGGTGAAATTCAAGAGAGAAACCGAATCATGTGAACATACCACAATTTTGGTTACAGTATGCTTCTATATTTTTGTTTGATGACGGACTTCAATTTTGTAATTTCCATGTCATTTAGGCTCATGAAATGTGTCTAGACTCTGTTTAAATCAATCAACAGCCGTGTACATGACAGAGAGGAATCAAGTTAAAGGTGAAAGCTAATAGTTCGCTTTGTGCTCACTGCATGGGTAAATAAAGAGTTTCTTTTAAAAAACTCTGGGCCAGACCAAAGTGGGTTGACTCTACAAAAGATAGTTGGCATCTCACTAACCAAAAGTAAGGAAAAAGGACCTTTAACTGCTGAACCTTTCACAGTTAATATTAAAGCAAAACTGGGAGAGAAAACAATCGGCCATGTGCCGTTTGCTTTCAGAAGTGAGGTGTGACACAGAAAGAAGCGAATATCCATGATGTTACCAGCAAAACAACAATCTCTGAGGAGGTTAGAAATCTAGTTTTCGACATGAAGTTTAAAGATGGAGAACCAAGGAACAGAGGGATAATAATTAATACCAGTCAACGATCAATGAAGACCAAAATTCTTTCATGGAATGTGAAGGGTTTAAACTGGGAGAACAAAAGAAGTTTATAAAGAAATATACTATTACATATTACACTGGGGGCTGATATCATTGTTCTTGTGGACACAAAACTAACAAATGGTGAAGCCAATTTATTCCAGCAATTGTGGTCCAACAGGTGGTTGGGAGAGGTGCATTTAGATGCTACTGGTAGAGCTACTTTAACATTGCTCATGTCCATATAAGTAAACCACTAGTCCATTTTCCACAAATGCGTAACCCACTCTAACCATTATATTTTTACTGAGTGTAGGAATGAAGCAGAATCTATTGACAAGATTATAAATGATAACTTCCGAAATATGCACCACACTGTTTCAGCAACTGAAAAATATCTAGTGGGTATTGAATCTCGTATGGGTGAAATAGAGTCATTAGTGAAATTTCAATCAGGTGACGTCTGTTTTGTTGGAATATGGGGGATTGGAGGCATTGGGAAGACAACTGTTGCAAGAAAATACTTTGACAAGGTTTCTCATCAATTTCAAGGGTCTTGTTTTCTTGCAAATATTAGAGAAGAATCAAAGAAGTATGGGCTGATGTACTTGCAAAAGACACTTCTTTCAAGACTCTTGAAAGAAAAACCAATGAATATATCAAGTTTTTATGAAGGAGCCGATATGATAAAAAGAAGGCTTTGCCACAGGAAAGTTTTAATTGTTTTCGATGATGTCGATGAGGAACACCAATTAGAATATTTAGTTGGAAATCATGACTGGTTTGGTGATGGCAGCAGAATCATTACAACAACTAGAAACCAAGATTTACTTCGTTGCCATGACCTACTATATTCTGTTCCTGAATTGGCTAACGATGAGGCTGTTGAAGTTTTCAGTTGGCACGCTTTTCAGAAGCGGACTCCTGATAAAGAGTTTTTGAAACTCTCCAAGTCTGTAGTAGATTATGCCAAAGGCTTACCGTTAGCTCTTAAGGTCTTGGGTTCTTTTCTATACAAGCGAGGCATAACTGAGTGGAGAAGTGCATTAGATAGACTCAGAGATACCGGATATGAAAAAATTGTTAAACAGCTCAGTTTAAGTCTAGATGGATTGAGCCATGAAGAGAAGAATATATTCCTTGATATTGCATGCTTCTTTAGAGGTAGAAAGAGAGATGATGTGATAACAATACTAAACAGTTTTGGCTTCCGATCGGAGATTGGAATACATGTCCTCGTCCAAAAATCACTGTTATATATTTCTGAAGGAATGGTTGAGATGCATGATTTGATAGAACAAATGGGTCAGCAAGCAGCACGCAATGTTGACCAGGACAGGCCTTGGAATCACAGTAGACTATGGCATGAACAAGATATAAAAACTGTTTTTTTCACAAATCAGGTAAGCATGTCCTCTGCTGGAGATATCCATTTTCTCTTATGCATTATTTTCCCTCACTGGAAGTAAACATCTAAGTTTTACCACTTACTTTTGCACTAGTACATTTTTCTCAATGTAAACTGTATCTCATGGGGTAGTTTCTTAATTAATTCATGCAATAGATAATTCCGAACAAAAAATGTTATACTAGTAAGCATTTATTCCAACAAAAAATGTTATTGAGTAACATTAGTATATTTCAGGAAAATAGGTTCTATGCTTGGAAGTATGATCTGTTTAACTAATTTTCTTTAATTTCCTTCCAGAGGACAGAGTCTATTAAAGGCATAATGGTGCCAATTGGCTCAGACCGTCATATATGCAAGTGGAGCAAAGCTTTCAGAAACATGCCTTGTCTTAGGTTACTCATTGTCAAAGGGGAGGAGGTCCAACATCATGCCCCAATTTGTGACCCTATTGAGTATCTCCCCAATAACTTGAAATGGCTTGATTGGTCATACTACAGTTTTCCATCTTTACCACCAGATTTTGAACCAGGAAACCTTGTTGGGCTCAACATGACTTTTAGTTCTCTTGTGGAAATCTTCAAGGAACCAAAGGTATTGCTGATCTCCTGCAAAAAAGAATCATTTTTAAAGAAAAGAAATGACAGTTAATTCTGATGTATCTGTTACTTCTATTTTTATGTACAGGCATTTGACAAGTTGACGATCCTCAATTTAAGTTTTTCAGGAAGTTTACTCCGAACACCCAATTTTTGTGAGACTCCAAACTGCGGAAGATTATACTGAAAAGTTGTGTATGCTTGGTTGAAATTCATCCATCCATTGGAAATCTGAAAAAACTCATCTTTTTGAATATGGAGAACTGCAATAATCTCAAGTATTTACCAAGCAGCATTCAAATGGAATCTCTTGAAGACTTCAACCTCTCGGGTTGTGAGAAATTAGAAAATTTTCCAGAAATTCGGGGGAATATGGAATTGCTCTCAGAGCTCCTTCTGGCACGTACTGCAATTTGGGAATTTCCCTCATCAATAGGACATCTTAGTGGTATCAGCTTGCTTGATTTGCGTTCATGTGAAAACCTTGTAAGACTCCCTGCCAGTGTCTCTGAGATGAGAAAACTGAAAATTTTGATTCTGAAAGGCTGCTCAAGACTTGTAATTTTACCTGAAAATCTAGGTGATCTAAACCAGTTGGAGGAGCTTTATGCTGGCAACACTGCCATTTGGAAACTACCAGATTCTATTGGAAACTTAAGCAAACTCAAGATCCTATCATTAAGAAAAGGGCGGAAGGTAAAGCGTCAATCTGCTCGCAGTTTGATATTACCCTGGGTGTTTCATGGTTTGAGGGAGTTGAAGAGCTTAGATCTCAGTGGATGTAATTTATGTGATAACCAAGTTGCTGCTCTTCTGAACTTAACTTCTTTATTGGAACTGAATCTGAGCAGAAATGAGTTTATTTATTTACCTAATATCTTCAGTCAGCTTTCTCACCTTCGCTATCTCAATATAACACACTGTCAAAAACTTAAGGAACTCCCCAAACTTCCTCCCAGTATAGAGGAATTATATGTAGAAGATTTTTTGGCAAAGGAATGTATTGCAAAGCTACAAATGTATCCAAGGTTGAATTTGGTCTCATTTACCAATTATAGTTTTGATCAACAATCTTATACCGAGGAGAGCAATGGTAGCTCCTTTTCGGATGAGATTCTGAGTTTGCTTCTATCAAACAATATGGATGATGTGATCCACCCCTCTCTTTTCTCTGATCATAGAGTGACTTGTTCCATTGTCTTTCCTGAACGTGCAATTCCCATGTGGTTTAAGCATCAGATTGTTGATGAAAAGATCTTGTTCAAACTGCCCATTAATTGGTATAATGATAAGTTCAAAGGCTTTGCTATATGCTGCGTGACTCTCATGGGAGCAGGTGTCTCTCGTCCTGATTCAATGCTATCTGAAAAGTATGACTATGCTTTCATCAAAGCCAAATTGATATGCAATGATCATTTGAAAGACCTTAGAGTGATACAAAAAGAATGTAAAGTGGGCACAGCATCTAGAACATATGGCTGGTGTGTTTGCTTTGCCTACATACCATTGTATTCTTCACTGCAGGTGTCCGGCACATATGTTAGAGACATTAACCAGTATAGCCTATTTGAGGCATCTATCAACGGTTGCGTTGTGAGACAGTGGGGAGTTCATTTGATCTATGAGGATGAGTGAGTATTTTCAAAGCGCAGACTGAGAAGGATTGCTCTGAGTCAACCAATGCTGAAAAGAGGCCAAATTAGCTCTATATGCTGGGATATTGAGGGCATCACGAAGAAAAAGTTTTAGGTAACTTGAAATGCCTCTTATTTGTTACTAGAGTTTAATAATTTGAATATGGTTAGAGTAACAATTTTATTTCAATGCGACTAAGTGTTAGGCAATAATGTTGGAAAAGATTAGGCAAAATTAGTATTTACTTAGAATTGTTGAATAAATAATGCAATTAAAATTATAAATACATGGCAATTAATAGGATTAGAAAAATATAAGAGTCAATCGCATATTATTCTTGAGTGTGTACATTCTCATTATTTTGTAGTAACCTATTTGACATAAAGTAATTGATCTATCAGTACCTACAAGCTGTAATCTAATAGTAGAGATAGTTGTGTAATAAGTCTTCAAAACTTAAAAGCGTAACTGTTCTTCTTCCTTGTTTTTTTTTTTTTTTTATAATATTGCAGTTAATATTTATTTTAATGACCGTTGTGTCCGGACTAGCTTTCGTGTACGTCCTAGTAGTAAGTGTTTTAGAAAACTAAACACAGTAGTATGTATGACCAAAGGTTGTGATAGGGTGGTAAGCATCCCTCCTTCCTTGACCTGAGGTCTTAGAGTCGTGCCCTAGGAATGGAGTCGCCTTTGATAGGTAGCGCTTTACCCCTAAAGTGGGATTTTCTGCCGCAAATTTTGATTAGTAATCGGGTTCCAAAGCTTGTATCAGACACCGGCTGGTAAACCAAAAATCAAGTAGTATGTTAGCTGAATTTTTAATAAGGAGTTGTATTTTATTGATGGCAATGATTCGGAGTTGAAATTTAAGATTGAATGTAATTAAGACTTTAATGTTTTGATTCTCTTATTCTTTAGAAGCTTCAGCCTATAATAGATAAAATTGATGTAACCTTTTAAGTGTATCCCATCCTAAAGAAAATCACTAGAAGGCTGATAATATTCAGGAATTAAGATGTTGGAAAGTCTAGTGGTCTGAGGTTGGAGTGTAATAGCCTGTTTGCTCAAGCTTTTAGGATCAACTTATTTTGAAAAGTGTTTCTTTTTCCAAAAGTGCTTTTCAAAAAAGTAATTTTTGTGAGAAGCAGTTTGTGTTTTTCTGATAAATTTAAAAAGCACCTTTGTGCATCACTTAGTGTCGGTACAAAATAATTTGTGGGGAGCACAAACAGAAAGGTATACACAGTGAAGTCAGGTTATCATCTCTCACTACCTCAATCGGTGAATGCCACACAGTGGCCTTAGAAGCTCATTCATAAACCTACCTCCAAATATCAATTGTTTCACCTGAAAAACAATATATGAAGCATGCCCAACATGGGATGACGTAAATAAAAGAAAATCCAGATAGTGAACAGATGTTATATTTGTCATCAATTTTTGGAGTCTTAACATTTATCTCTTCCTACACTGTCCAGCATCCATGGATATTTGGAATATGTTTTTCTCTCTTGTCTATCTCGGGTCATACCTAAGAACATCAAGGATGCCAATGAAAGTTGGAGCTTGTGGAAAGTTGATAAAACCATCAGGAAGATCTGGAGGACGATACCAGCCAGCATTATTTGGTGTATTTGGACAGAAAATAAACATGCTTTGTTGGGGTATGAATTCCCATTCACTCTGCAAAGGCTAGGTTTATGTTAAACCATTTTAGTTGACATAATATGTTCCCAGTAACCCTCCTAGATAGTCCCTTTTAGACTTTATTAGCTCCCTAAATCTTTAAACTTATTCTCTTCAGGGAGTTGATGTATATTCTTTAACACTTTGTACTCTTCATTTTCTTCATCTACTGGATTCCATCAATGAAACGATTACTTCACCAAAAAATAAAAGACTTTGTTATAAATCTAAATCATTCAGATATATTCAGACCTATTAAGTGGTTGTAAAATAAGAAAAAACAAACACACTTAATGGTTAAGATCTAAATAATTAAGATTCAAACCTAAAAAACAAACAATTTAATGACTGAGATTTGAATGATTAAGATTAATACCTTCATTAAGTGAAAACAAATGTGGCCTAAGCGTCCGATGCTGGTTGAATGGACTATTGTTTCTTTATATGATCTTTGCCTATTCTAATCTCATGAGGTAGTTTCTATGGTTGAGTTTGATGACCCAAGTATATTTTCTTAACACGGCCTTATATAGTTTGGTGCAGATGTGATGTGTTTCTATGTATATATTTTAGTGTGTATATGTACTGATAGAATGCACTATATAGAATTATATATAGGCTTCCTGGCACCGAGCTTGCTCATTTTTGCACATGGCGTGAACAACTCTGTTTAAAGCAAAGTTGGGATTTCAGAACTTGCTCAGCATATTGCAATTTATCAAAATCTGATTTTATCATTCACTTCACCATTTTGGATGATTACGGATAGTCAGCTTTCTATCTTTTGCAGTTATTAATCATTATATGGTACTTAGCATGAAAGATGTAATTTTCAATATGGGTGATTTCAAGAAAATTATACAATTTATTTAGTCCTGATACTTGATTAATAATGAAGGTGATATATGGCTTATTCACAGTTCTTTTGGAAATCCAGTGAGAAGGTGGTCGAGTTCTTGCAGAGGTCAGTTGGAATCACACATAGAAACCATGCTGAGAGTATCGCCACGTTTATGAAGAAGGGTGTGGATGGAAGAGTTGAATAATAAAGACTTGGATGCTGGTGTGAAGTCATCCCAAAAAGAGAAGAATTATGTTTTATGTTGAAGGGAATATTAGTGTCCGGAAAACAACGTTTCTGCAGAGAATAGCTAAGGAGACACATAAGTTGCAGTTGAAATAGTTCCTGAGTCTATTGTCAAGTGGCAGGATATTGAGCCAGATCACTTTAACATATTAGACTCATTTATGCTGATCCACAGAAACATGCTTACACTTTACAAAACTATGTTTTTGTTACAAGAGTTACCCAGGAGAGAGAATCATTTGGTGGTATAAAGCCCCTCGGTTTGATTGAGGGAAGAAGTGTGTTCAGTGACAGGACGGTATGTATCTCACCTTCTGTGAGTTTGTTTACGAGCAAATGAATGATTTAGGTCTTTAAAGATGTACATAAGTTTTGGAGGAGCAATATCCATCTAATCAACCGAGGTTTTGCTTCCTTTTCGCCCTCAAACACCTAAGAGCTGCATGGTCGGTGTGAGCAACGACTTTTGTACCCAACAAATAGGCCTGGAATTTTTCAAAAGCATATACCACCGCAAGCAACTCTTGCTCCGTAACCATGTGATTCGAGTACGATCATGTAGATGGACTTATGTGGGTGTGTATTGAAGTCGTCCAAGTGTGTGTGCAAAAGAAGTAATTAAGGGCTTAAAAATACACACCAAAACAACCCACTCCAAACACTAGAGGGGCGACCCATCAATGAGGGGCCCTTTTGGTCATTTTACCCTCTATCTTGTAATATACTATATGAGGAACAATTTGATATTGAAGATTGTACAACACACTTGAAACACACAAGTTCTCTCTTCCATAGAGACTTGGCTGAAACTACGTAATAACATAAGTGTGGAATCACTTTTGTTGTTTATTTACTTGGATCGTTGGGTGCTAGACGGATTGAGTCCCTCTTGTGTCCTCCAAAGAGTGTAGCGTTACTACTACCATTAGTAAGGGTCTTTGTGTGTAACATATACATAGTTTCTTAGTCTTTGTAGTAGTGTATGTCTACCTATCTATCATTTACATTGTGTAATCTTGTAGCCGTGTGGTGTATTATTTCCTTTGTAACTCGTGTGTTGTTATTAATACATTGTTGTGATTCATCTTGTTTTCATATATTGTGGTTAATCTTAGTTTGGGCTGCTGATTTGGTGTCAAATGCACCACTATATCTTGTATTCTTGTTGTTGATAGTGAATCCGAGAGTGGTCTCCACTTGGTCCTCGGATCCTTAAGATTTGCGGACTTATTTGGGGTGTTTTTCGTGCCTTCCTTGCTTGTCTTGTATCAACATGTTAGTTGCGTTGGGCATCATTCAACGATTTGCTAGCATAGCAGATCGGATGAAATAACTTATCGTATTACACACCACTTCAAAAGGCATTGCCCAATTTGGAGCCACGATGATAGGAGCCGACACAAGTAGCTCCTTGAGACAACTAAATGCAATCAAACGATCACCATCAAAGTCAAGTTTCACTTCCTTTTCGAGAAGTTTACACAATGGATGAGCAATCATCCTTTGTGTAATTCAAAAAAATCTTTAATAAACCGTTTATAGAATTCGATGTGGCCAAGAAAAGTTCTAAAACCCTTACGGAAATGGGAGGGGGTAATTTAGCAATCACTTCTATCTTTGTTTAATTGACGTGGATGCATTTACCCAAGATCTTATGGCCAAGCATGATATCTTTTTTAATTATGAAATGACATTTTTCAATTTAAAACAAGATTTGTCTCCATATACCACTCAAGGACCTTGCTAAAATGTTTGAGGCATGATTCGATTCGAATGAGTCACCAATAATGGAAAAATCGTCCATGAACAGTTTCATGATATCCTTGATCATATCCGAGAATATAGACAACATCCATCATTGAAAGGTAGCGGGTGCATTGCATAGACCAAAAGGTATGCGTCTGAAGGCTAAGGTCTCATAAGGTCAGATCAAATTAGTTTTCTCTTGATCTTCAGGAGTAATACAAATCTAATTATAATTGGAATATCCATCAAGAAAACAATACCACCCACTCCCGACGTCCATGAATAGCACAGGAAAATGGTCTTTTTCGATCCAAGAATTCAATTGTTGGTAATCCGTACACACCCTTCAATTTGTGATCGGATGGACGGATACAAGATCATTATTTTCGTTTGGGACTACCGTCATACCACCCTTCTTGGAAATGCATTGGATTGGACTAACTCACATACTATTGGAAATTGGGTATACAACACTCGCATCAAACCACTCGATGGTCTCCTCCCTGACCACCCTTGCATTGATGAGTTTAGTCTTCGTTGGTGCTTTACACTAGGAACATGATCAACCTCTAACTTAATTTTGTGGGTGCAAATATTGAGAGTAATCCCAATGATGCCTGCTGTCCACCCTATGGCTTGAATGAACTTCTTCACAATAGATTTCATGACCTCCACTTGCCAAGGCAATATATCTTCCGCAATAATGTTGTCAAAATATAACTCTCACCCAAAAAGATATAATAAATATGTGAAGGCAACGACTTAAGTTCAAGTTGAGGTGGTTCAACAATATAAGGTTTGGCTGGGGGCTTTCTCTATTCTTCAAGTCAAGATCCAACTTGCAAGGATTCTTAGTATAAGAGCCAAGACCCATCAACAATGCAACTACTCCATTATATTCTTCAATTTCCTCGCTCCCCAAGTTTCACAAGACACCCACCAAAGGATCACTCACAAAATTTACTTCCATAGGACTAGGCACTTCATCATAAATCACATCGATTACAGAAATAACTTGCAAATCCATAGGTTGTTTCGTGGACTTACAAACATTGAAGGACACCTCCTCATTATTTACCTAAAATTTTATTTCACCATACTTAACTTAAACTAAGGCTCGTTCGGTAGCCAAAAATGGCCTACCAAGAATAATAGGGACCTCATGATTAATTTCACAATCTAAAATGATAAAGTCGGTCGGAAAAATAAAGCGGTCCACCTTCACAAGTACATTATACAACACACTCACGGGCTTTTTGATGGATCGATCGACCATTAAAATTCTCATTGTAGTCAGCTTAGGAGTACCCAAACCTAGCTTCCAAAATATGGCAAATGACATCAAATTAATACTCTCCCCAAGGTCACATAATGTCTTTCGGAACTTGTATACCCCAATAGTACAAGGAATGGTGAATGCGCCCGAATCCTCTTTCTTCACAACCATTGTGCTGGATATTATCGCACTACAATTATGCGTCACTAGAATTGATTCAAAATCCATGATTCGCTTCTTTGTGACTAAGTCCTTTATGGATTTAACATACCGGGAATCTCTTGTAAAGCTTCCGACAATGATATGTTTACCGATAGGTTACTAAATTTTGCAAGAAACTTCTAGAACTTAGAATCATCTTCTTTCTTCTAAAGACTTCGAGGAAACAGAGAAGGGATTTTGATTTGTGGCCTTAGGACAATCGAACTTTCATTCGATTTTGAAGCATTACTGTCAACCGTTTGTGGTGCTTCTTCATTTTCAACCTTTTCTTCCATTACTCTTGTCGTATCAACACTGGACTCATTAGAATTAGTGACATTTTCATTTGTCTTACCTAGATGCTTTCTCTTTCCACTAACTTAGTCATCACTTTCCCTTTCATTGGGTTCTTCATCAAGATTCACCATATCATTGCCAAGAGTCCTACCACTCTTAGTGACGATTGTCATAATGTGAACATCATTTTTTGGATTACCTGTCGTGTCACTGGGTAGTCTACTTTTTTACCTTGCATATTTAGATGAGCCGGGATTTGGCCTAATTGAGTTTCAAGTTGCTTGATAGAAGTCGAATGTGAGATGACCGTTCGATTGAGTTGTGAAAAATCACACTTCATATCCCTCAACATCCTATCACTTCCCTCAAATCCTATAAGGATACGACAAGGACATCTTTATTCTTAATTTTTTTTGAATCAATGGACGTTGTCTCTTTACCTTTAGCCCGATCATGTGGAGGAATGAATCGATCATAGTCACGATCCTTATCTCTCTAATTGCGATTACTATCTTTTTTCTTATCTCTCCAATCTCTATCTCGATCATGGTCTTTCCTTTCACGATCTCTTTTCCCCCAACCTCGATTCCTGCCTTACCTTTGATAGGTAAGTCGGGAACCCCTCCATTTGGTTTGACATGAATCGAATTTCTTTGTCAAGAGATTTGGTATCATCATCATCATAAGCTTTGGTACTCTTAAAAGCAACGACATTGGCGCCTTTGGAGTTATGCCCATCAGAAGATCATATTCTCATCTCTCGCTTCATCTTTTTCCTTTGTTCTTGACTTATAAAAAATATGGAGGGATCCCCAACAGCCACCTCGATATCTCTTGTATATCAACCTCAATTATACTTGGTTACTTGATCCAATAAAGCCACTTCAATCCCATAAGATTGTTTCACTATAGAACTATTGGCCACATTATCGACTACCGTCTTGTTCAATTGATCTAATGCCCTATAAAAGATTTGAAGGAGCATTTTATTCGAGACCTCATGATTTGGGCATTGCAGTAACTTCTTGTTGAACCTTTGCCATGCCTCATGTAACGATTTTTTGCTTAATTGACGAAAGTTAATGATTTCATCCCTTATTTGTAACATTCATGATTGAGGAAAGAATCAATCCAAGAATGCTTTCGCTAATTCAACCGATGAGGTGATAGAACCTATGGGAAACTCCCACAACCATAATATCACTTCTCTCATTAATGAGAATGAAAAAAGTCACAAGCGGATTAATTCTTGAGATATGTGGGCTATATCAAACGAAAGACACATTAATGAAATTCTTCAAATAAAGGTTGGTGTCTTCATAGTCTTTACCCCCAAACAATCTCTTCATCTGAAGAAAATGAAGCATTATGCTAGTAATGTGAAACACTCCATTCCCTTTCGTGGTGGTATACAAATGGCACTAACTCGACCCGCATCTCCAAGGTGATCCTTATCCTTGAGATTCCAATCAAAAGTAGTGGTATTGCTACTGTTTTGGCTCATGATATCGTGGAGATTTTGGTCGTCACCTAAGAGAGAACAAAAACAATAAAAAAGGTAAAATAAATACTACGGCTAACTCAAAGTGATTCATAATACTAAAAAAAATAAAAACTATGTTTCTGTAACACCCCAATTTTCTGAACCGGAATGTTACACGGTGCTTATGACCCCGAAGGACCACAAGCTAACCTATGATTGATATCTGTACCTGTACACTACAATATATGACGTAAATATGCGGAAAAACATGAACAATAGGCCATAAGATTCAACTGAATAAAATATCTAACAAACATAATATCCATATGGGTGGAAAATACCCAAAAATAACTGAAGTCTGAATCAAATCTAAACTAAATCTGAAAGCTTCTAAATACTGTCTGAGTAAGGAGTTGAAGGAACATGTCTCCAACTAACTCTGTCTAGCAAAACTGAACTGAAATAATAAATGAAATAAAATAATATCATCCTCAAATGGATGAGGACTCACTACAACTCTGTGACTGGAATGCTACTGCTGATCTGGAACACGTGCCTCTGAACCTATGGTGTAACATAAGAGAAAGCACCATAGCGAAAATGCGTCAGTACGTCTGAATGTACTGAGTATATGAGTGAGGTAGGCTAAATGCAAAGGGTTATATGTATTAACAATACTGACTAATATGAACGTGAGAATACATACATGCATAAGCAACTATAACTGAACTCGTGGTGATACTGACTACTGAGTCTGAATACTGACGACATGACTTTACTGATATTGAGATACTAAATAGATGAATAACTATTTCTGATAGTTCGAATTATGAAGAACTGGTCTGATTGACTGTGTTTAACAGTCCTGAAATCGAATACTAATAACATAAGCTATGACAACTGACTTAACTAATATAACTGTGATGATCGACAAGACCGATGTAACTGATACTAAGAAACTGTATTTAACAGTCTGAGTTCTAATCGAACTATCTGAGTTTTGTTCTATATGGAGTAACTGAATTTAAGATCAGTCCTATCTAGCGGGTGATCTTTAAATTTGATGATTTTGATACTGTTTAACTATAGTTAAGATCAGTCATGTCTAATGGGTGATCTTAAAGTCTATTTATAATGATAAGGATTGACTGTCTCTAATAGTACCGAATTTGTACTACTGAACTGAGTTGACTATATCTGACAGTCCTGAATCTGTAACTGATACTGTGGGATGTATCCATCTAACCGACATACCCCATGCTAAGCTGACTGGGGTCCAATCTCTTCCCTGATTGGAAGGGTGTCAGTATCGCGCCACCAGTAAAGACAACTGTTGTGGAGTCAGTCCTAATCTAGCGGGTGACTCTTGGTATCAGTCCTATACATATAAATGTGCTAACAGGTGACCCCTAAGTATGCCAGTCCTATCTAAAGGGTGACATCTCGTACCTTTGTTGGCTACGTAGTTCTGGAACTTAGGGATTACTTCTAAGGATCTCCGCCCTTTCTAGCGGTTGAGTCCCTATCCCTAGGCTCACTCGGTGCTGAATCCTACTCCCATCTGAAAGAAACTGAACTAGATAACTGAGCTAAACTGAATAACTGAACTAAACTGATTAGCTGAACTGATACTGATTAACTGAACTGATACTAATGGTATTGTTTAGCGGAGCTAAACTAAGTTTACTGAGTTCCCTTGACTGAAGGAACGTACTTAGTTTTGAGGACTGACTGAGAGTACTGAAATTACTGAGATCGCTAGGAATATTGTTGTTACTGAGATCACTAAGATTACTGAGTACTGAGGTTACTGAACTACTGAGATTTCTGAGTTTTCCTGAGTCACATGACTAACTGAATTCTATAGACCATGGCTTGACTGAGAGTATCGTGATAACATAACATGGCACTAGGCACACAGCTATATTATTTCGGGTACAAGGGACTCGATAGAAGGAAACTAACACACATGACTGACTTGACCATAAGAATAGAGTCCATAATTCACAATATCATAAGTAGGGGATTTCATACAACACTTGGTTCTCAACATCTTATACATGGAAGGGGATGCGCATAACATGTATATACTCGCGTTGCTTCAATATCATGCTAATTCCATATCACAACAATAACACACAACAATAACGTGGAGTTCATGTGGAATCATAAAGAATGGGACATGGGCTTGTTATTTAAGCACTATTAAGTCATAAAAACATGGATTCTATCATTCTTGGCATTTTATCAAACACCTTACATGCACAACTTTAAGCATAGGTGTACTTATCAATTTGACAATCTTAATCCATCCAAAATTCATGGGTTTCAACTAACCTACTCACATGCTTCATGAAAAACACATCAAGATACAACCTTGAATCCAAACAACAATCATCAACATGAATATAATCATAACACAACAAGGAAATCACAATTTATAATTTAAAACATGATTCTTGAGCTCCATGGATGAAAGGGATCCATGGATGAACACTATGCATACCTTAAAGCTTGATCTTGAATGAGATTTAATGTTTCTTGAAGGTTCTTGAAGAAATCCTTAGGCTTGTTCTTGAATTTTCTTGACTAGGGTTTAACCTCTTTGGGAGAGAATGTTCTTGTTATTGAGGAGATGATATTGAGAGAAAACCCTAATTTTGTGGTTGAGAGTGTATGAGAGAGCTTTTTGAGATATTTAATTAAAGAGAATGAAAGATAATACGCTCCTTGAGGGTTATAAGTCGTGGGAAGTGAAGGAAAAAACCAAAATACCCTTGCAAAAACGTCCCTCAATTGGTGGAAAAAAATAGCTGACGACATTCGTGACAAGCCGTCATACTGGTGATAGGTCGTCACGAATTGTCGTCACAAAAAGGTGAAATCTTAGTTTTCTGGTTAAGGTTGACGACATTGGTGATAGGTCATCGCGGGCATGATGGCTTGTCACAAAATATCATCACTGGGGGTAAAAATCTTCCCAGGGATGATGACATTGGTGATAGGCCGTCACGGGCGTGACAACTTACCATGAATGTCGTCACTCAGTTTCCCAGCCTGACATGCCGGAGTAAAATGGGCATAGCTCCTTGCTCCGCTATCGTATTTAGGCGAAATTGGTATCGTTGGAAAGATAATTCAATTATCTATATTTTGGTAGGTGATGAGCTCAAAAATTAGTAGTTTAACGAGAGATTTGAAGTTGACTATAGCAATATCCTTCCCAAGAATTCAATCGGTAAGGAATGTTTTGATTCGTATGATAGCTGGGAGTTATTTGAAGACTTAATATACATGTAACTTGCTCATAAAACTATAAAAGAACCATGATTTTCTATGCATGAGCTTGAAACGTGGCATTAATATTGGTTTGAATTTTTTTCGGGGTATTACAGTTTCATTCCCTGACAACAACACTAAACTTTGACGCTCAAATTAACATCGGGGTCGAATCCTCAAGAAATGAGAACACTGAATTCAATCTCAAGTATTAAGAGTGACTAGAATTTGGCTCAGTGCAATGAAAATCAAATGGAAAAATAATATTGGGGGTTTACTTTAAACAATTTGTGGTTATCAAGTTAATTGTAGTTGAAATGCAAAATTCGAAGTTTAGAGACTAAGTATAGAATGGAACTTGGGGTTATGTGATTGTAAGTGTGGGTACGTTCATGAGTAATTGAATATTTGTTTAAATTCGGCTAAAATGTCATGAATAGGTTAGATTATGGATATTTAGTGTTAATTTATCAAGTAAACACCAAAATCTCACAAGTAGTTTTTTTTGGACACCTCACAAGTGTATCAATTGTGCTTTTTTGGGGTACCAATTGTGGGTTTTTTTTCCTCCGTGCTTATATAATGCTTAGGAATTTCCTTTGTTGATTAGGTTTTCTAGGACTAATCCTTATATATCATCTCTTTCTTATTGATTTCAGTCTATTTCCTCTTATGTTTTGGTGCATTTTAATATTTTAATTATATTAAAGTGTATTATATCTAATGACAAAGTGTGTTGTTGATGGTTGCACTTTTCCAATGCACATTAATGGAATATTATTAAAAGTAAAAGTGTGTATTTATGTAACTTCTATAACCATTAACATTTTATTTCACTCATTATTTTATGGTAGAATGTGACATTTAGTTCTTGTAACATCTACCATTAGTCTACTTCATCACTTTTGTAACTCTTGTAAAATTTGTAACCTATAGACTATTCATGTACCCACTTTACTATATCATATTTTTCCTATTAATACAAGGATGGATTCCTCAGCTATAAATAAAAGTGGTCTTGCATGTATAAGAAAATATGATAAGTGTGAAAAGATTATAGTGTGTAGTAGTGAAAGAGAGAGTTGAGACAAAAAAATATTCTAAGTCTACAACTATATTCATTATACAAAAGAGAGTTATTATATTAGTGAAAGAAAGAGTCGAGACAAAGAAAATATTTTAAGTCTTTAACTATATTCACTATACAAAGAGAGAATATATGTTGAAGGAAGGTGTTTTTTATGGTGGAGTTTTGGACTCTTCAACTAATCCAGAGTTGTTTGAGTCGTACATCGTTGATGACATGTTGATGTTGTATCTTGGAGGGACAAGTCACGAGATATACTGCTGGATCAGTGTAGATTATGTCGCAGTAAGCTTGAATCTCCTTAAAGAAAGCGAGATATCCGCGCTTCGGGAAGAAGATTATTTTATTTTCTTTATTTTTTGTTCTTTTTATTATTTCAACTGTAATTATTGTAATTTGTGGTAAGTAGCCGTTTTGGTTAAAGATAACTCAACTGGCAATAAAAACTCAACAAACGCTTTCGGATGATTACAATCTTTTCAGATTCATTCTCTATTTTTTAAAGACCTTCGTTATCTCGGTATAACATCTAAAGTTGTAATCGGTTTTGTCAATTGATTACAAGATCAGCAACTTCAACAATTTA
Source organism: Capsicum annuum (assembly GCF_002878395.1). Taxonomy (NCBI): domain Eukaryota; kingdom Viridiplantae; phylum Streptophyta; class Magnoliopsida; order Solanales; family Solanaceae; genus Capsicum; species Capsicum annuum. The sequence goes on along the minus strand of NC_061116.1, from coordinate 193,208,217 downwards.
CAGCTTACAGCGCCATGAATTGACCATTAGAGAGCAACAGCCGTGTTTTATCTCAGAAATATGAAAGCAATCGTCTCTAAAGAATGCCTGCTGTTTTTGCTAATGCCATGAAGATTCTTTACATAATATACAGATTAAAGAAGGTTTGGCTTATCAAGACGTCCAACTTTGATCTTAAGTTTTTCTTTTATTTTTTTTTCTTTTTAAATTTTATATTTTCATCTGATAGTCTTTTGTGCTCCCATTGCCCCCATTATGGTGGGCTTGCCCGGTAAAGCTTTGCTTTATATTGCAGGTCATTATTTTGATGGTTGTTGTTGTTGTTGGCTTACTTGGTTTGTTTAATCAGATCACTTATTGATAGACTGTTGTGCTGAATTTCTCTTTCCAAATTCTAACAATTCAGTTGTTTGCCCAATTTCTCGCAGCAGATTCCTCTTTCTAGGTTCCAGCGATTGCTCCAATAACTGTTGATTAACTGTTGATTCTCATTCAATTATTTGTGCTTTCTTCTTCAACTGCACTTCTAAAATTTGTTAGTTATTTTGGTGAAACACTCAACTTATTTATCATTATCCCAATGAATAATTCGTTATTCCCTCTTGTGTTGTGATTATGTATAACATTGTAGTAGAAATGTGGAGGATTGCAAAATCAGGGCCTAAGATCACTCATGAAATTTCTAATGGTTCATTTACACATGAGGTACTGTATTCTTCTACTTCTTTGATATTATTATTGTGTATTCATGATTTTTGATTGCATGCAATACTATATACTATTACAGTTAATTAATTAATTATCCATTTCCCTCTGTCTCTGTTCTTTTAGATAAATAGGCATATAGATGAAGATTCATGATGGAATAAATTGTGTCAGGTTATATTATTTGAAAGGTATTGTTGTATTTCTTCACGGCATATGCTTATGTCCAATAACTGCAATTTGATTATTTTGAAACTTAAAGAAGTGCCCCGTAAGAATGTAATTAATATGCATGAGTAACAGACAACCATTTAGGGAATACACTATAAATACTGATTTTCTATATATTTATTCTCACTATTAATTATCGATTTTCTTCACTCATTGTCATTTTTATTTATCTTGCTACTCTTATGTGTGCTTTTAAATTTTACTCCAGCCCATATTTGATTCAACTTTTTCACGAGTCATAAACAAGTGTGTTTACTTACCATAGAAGATGGTAAACTTGATTATTGTCATCATTCTTTGATAGTGCATAATTTTTGAGATCATGACCTTCTTGCCTTATGTGGGGGTTGCCTTATGTGAGGGCCAGAGTCCTACAGATACCAGCATGGCTTTTTACATTCTCCTTTGGTTCATCAGAAATCTATATAACGTCTGACTTTAGGAAGTGTTCGGCCTAACTGCTTAAATTCATTATGTGTGAGTGTGGACTAATCAAATTAATTATCGTCATTTTTTTCAGAAATGCAAAGTTGTGATTTTGCTTAAACATGAAGGAGGAAGCACTAACCAAACCATGAGGCATAGCTGAAGGAATTCAACCATTGTAAAAGTTCTCCTGGATAGATTATAATGCAAGTTTTCCTTATCAAATTCTCATTATTGAAAACCTGTATCACCCTATTGGGGTTCTGTTCTGAGCATGAAATACTAAAAAGAGCTTTCTTAAAATTTTTCAATGATTCAACTATAATAGTAGGATATTGTTCAAGAATGGAGGGACAAGACAATTCTTGAGGTTCTTAATGTAATTTTATTGGCAGACAACTTTGTCAATTTATGAGAAACTACAATATTTTTTCATCAGCCTCAGGAAGTGGATGTCATTTGATTGTTTGGTGCTATTTTATATTGTTAGGGTGGAATTTAAGAAGAGTGCATTTGAAAAGTTAGTAAAATTGCCTCGTAAAAACTTAAAATAACTTAACACTAAGGATGAGAATCATTTACACCCTCAACTTTACTTTAAAAATTAAATTCCCCTTCAACTATAAACGATAGACATTCCCTCTCCACCTCCCACCCCCACCTCCAAACCTCCAATCTTATACAATGTCTATATTATCCTTCACATTTGTAATCTCCATATATAAAACATATTTTATAATAATATTATATATTATTTATTTATTTTACTTATTTATTTATTTATTTATTTATTTTATTTAAATTCGTTAATGTTATAAGTAGAACAATCCTTATAAATTTATCACAAAAGTTAAAGTATTTTTTATGAATGTTATCTTATTACATGCATTAAGTACTAATACATGTATGTGTATGTATATTTAAGTTTCATTTTCCCCTTATTTTCTGTTATTTATATAGATAAATGATTTTTGATTGAGATTAATGAGATATTCTAAATTATAATGAAAAGTTATTAGCAATGTAAATAAATTTTAGGAATTAAGCTGTTTTAATATATATCTTCATTTTTATTAATTATTTTTGTATTATGCATCAAAATGTATTAGAGTTGGACCTCCGAGAAATCGATAAAGACCTGACCTTGGAGGAAATTTTTTATTCAGTTAAATCCTTCTCACCTTATAAATCTCCAGGGCCAGATGGATTACACCCTTTCTTCTATCAAAAATACTGGAGTATTGTAGGAGACTGTTATCAATTTTTGTATGAATATCTTTAAAAATACCTCATTACCCCGAGGGGTAAATAGAGCCTAGATTTGTCTTATACCAAAAATTAAAAATGCGGTTAGTCTCAATGATTTCAGACCTACCAGTCTTTGTAATACAAATTATAAAATTCTCATAAAAATCATTGCAAACCGACTAAAACCTTTTATGAATAAATTAATAGGTATTTTTCAAAGTAGGTTTTTGAAAAAACAGACAACCCTCAGATAATGTAATAATTATTCCAGAAATGATATCACATCTGAATAGAATGAAAAGTAGAAAAGCTAATATGCTTATAAAATAGATCTTGAAAAAAGCTTTTGATAAGTTGGAGTAGAGTTTCATCCATAAAACTCTTCAATACCTCAATATTCATACTAACCTATCCAAGATTATCATGAATTGTATCTCTATTAGTGAGACAACAATACTAGTTAACGGGGATCGTACCGATTTCTTCTACCCCAATAGAGGCATTCGATAGAGAGACCCGTTATCCCTTTATATTTTCATTCTATGCATGGAGATTTTATCTAGAAATATAAAAAAATAAGTACAATGTGGCAATTGAACCCCCATCAAAACATCTCCCAAAGGACCTATCCCACCTATTCTTCGCCGATAATTTAACCCTAATGGCTCAGGTCACACAAGAGAATTGTAATACTATCTATAGAGTGTTGACCCAATTTTGTCTTGAATCTGGCCAAACCATCAACTTAACTAAATCTAAGATTCTCTTCTCCAGAAATTGTCATGAGGATCTTATTTCCATGGCCACGAATACTCTAAACATAAATAGAGGGAAACCTTTCGGAAAATACTTAAGGGTTGTAATACCCTGTACACTTCTAAGCTAGAAATTGGACCTTCGTTCCTACCACTGTGAACTCTAGTCCATGCTTCATGATCATTAACCTAATGTGAAGAAAGATTATGAGGATGTTCATAAGTGTCACTTAGAGTAAAGTGAGCTAAGAGCTTTGATTCAACTAATTTTTGGGGTTCAATTTTACAAGGGTTATCTTTGAATGAGTATAACATTATGTATATGTGGAATTTGGCAGATTAAGACCCACTAAATTTTAGATAATCAAATTGGCTTTCCAACGATATCAATTTTGCCTTAATTTGATATATGAGCGAAAATTTATGGCTTTGCAAAGGGGTATGTGTCTCCTAACAACCGCAAACGTTCACTGGAATGAGTTTGCCATAGGGTATGCACCGCAAACCTTAAGGTTTTCCATAGGTTGTGAGATGCAAACCTTAAGGTCTTTCATGGATTGAGCTTTGCAAACCCTATGGCCAAGCGGCATAGACACTCCATTTTTTAGTTATTTCGAGGACAACTAAGTCATTTGACACCTCATAAACATCCCTAATCATAAATACATGAGATTAATAGATCCTAAACACATTTTAACCTTATTAACATCATCAGTTCATCATCAAAAACACAAGATAAGAAAAACAACTAGGGTTTACACAAACAAGCTTAAAGGTCCAATCTTTTCAAAATTTCGTCGTCATTAAGGTATGTGGAGTTATGAACAAGGACACTCCTTTCATCCTTGTACCCAAAACTAGTTTTAAAAGTTGAATTTACATGAATTTCAATTTAGAGTTCATACCCAATTATCATTACTTGAAGTTTATGAAGTTACAAGTGATTTAAGTGTTGAATTGCATATATACTTTCACATGTTTATGCATGAGACTTGATTTCACATGTTGAGAATTAAATTTCATTATCTTGGCTAGAATTGTTAAAGTATTTCAAGATTATTATTGTTGAGTATGAAATTTATTGTGATTTGACATGATTTTCAAGAATTTTTAAGCCCTAGTTTGAGTATTGATATTTCAAGAAGATTTTGCTTTTAAGCACCCTATGACTAGCTTATATTTAAATTTTGAGAAAAGATTTGATCTTTTGATCCTCGGCTTAGATATGGAATCCACATTAAAGTTTTTATTACAGTTACTGTAGACAGATGCATAACTGGTTTTCATTATAAACTCTTATGCTAGTTTTAAGGTGAATTTCCTATATAATGGGCATACAAATTAAAGGGAGTAATATTTAGCACAGAGTTGAGTATGATTTCAAGGTCTCATACCCCAAAACTACGAGACAACGTAGGTATAGATTCAGATTATTCTCATTTATATGGATGCAGATACAGATTGTGCTCACTCAGCTCAGGTTATACTCTTTGGCAAGAATATGACACCTCTCCCCAACGTGAGGTTTTCCCCATAGGGGAATTAGACGTTGGACTCCATAATAGCTCACATGGTTTATGTCGGTTAGAAAAACCTCCCTAACAAAAAAGTTTTTAGAATAAACTCCCTAAGTCCTAAAATAGAATAACAGAACAACTTTTAAAAACTAAGTGTAAAGGCTCACAATTTTATTCAGATACTATTTTACACAAGACATTAGCTATGAGATTTCAGCTTTCAATTTACAGATGATAAAGGTAAGTCCTTTTTTTTACACTTAGCCTGCATGATTTGAAAACAGTATTAACTTCAGTGCTACCTATTCCACTAGCAGAAAGAGTAAGAGTACAACTTTTAGAACTAAGTGTTATGCTTCACATGATTTATATAGTATAATTTATTTCTCATGATTTATGATTTTCAATTTTCAGTTTTCAGTTATTCAAGCCAACATGAGTCATTTACACTTAGCATGCATTCTTTACAAGTTATTTGAACATTTAGTTACTGTTTTACTTATTCATTCACCCCCACATGCTCAGTACATTCCAAAAGTACTGATCCACATATACGTCTATGTGCTACATTGTTTAATAATGTAGGTGTCACGACCTCGTTTGGAGTTATGATGACACCTACCACATCCTACTGGTAGGTAAGATGATACTGTAACCCGGAGCAATGGCAATGGGTTACCTCGGTAAGAATGTCAAACATGGACTCTATGTATGAACACAATATATAACAACAACATTTCACAACTAAGGACAATCGATATTCAAACACAAATCCCATGACCTATAGTATTAATATAAGAGCTTCTAAACTTGACAAGAGAAATTTACAATCTCAAAATCTAAAATGTCTTAAATAATCTCATATATTTGTCTTGAAAGAAAAATACAAATAAGGATAGAAGGGAAAAAGGAAAACTCAATCTCCAAGAGCTCACCCTATCTCTGAATAGTCAACTCATACGAACTAGATCAATGGCTGAAACTAGGACCCGGGTATGCACCAAAAAGGTACAGAAGTGTAGTATGAGTACCAAAACACGGGTACTCAATAGGCATCATCGGCCGACTGAGCTCAAATATAATGTAAAGACGATATAAAGTAAGACAATGATCTTAAAGTCAAGGGATAAGATCGAACCTGAATCTGCTTTGATACTGCTGTAACAACATCTATACTACTAAAGCAATAACATGACATACTATCTCAATATACTCCATAATCTCCATGGCAACTGAGTATCATTTAAAAAACGTAAAGCCATATACATAATCGCAAAGCATCTACTTGTCATAATCATCATCAACCATCTTTAGAACATAAACACAAGAACTTACCATAACTTCCCATACCGTCGGAAAGTACACGATAGAGAGCACAACAAAGAACACTTCACGGCATCTCATACCATCAGAAAGTACACAAAATAATATCAAACAAGAACTCATCACGGCGTCCATACCACCGGAGAGTACACCAAAGAATACAACCAATAATATAATAAAGCACAACTACTTCATCAATTTATCAAAAACCGCAGGTAGCACAATCTCGCCATGGCTTATTACCGAAATCCACTTCCAAATACCCATACTGTAATTCAACATAAAGAAAGCAACATTGTCAGCATAGGCATGTAATCATTGATTCTATCATTCATTGAAAAATACCGCAAAGTCCATACTAATTAACCTTAGTTTTTCCAAAAGTCCATATAATTCTAACCAATACATCATATAACAATGATATATCTCCACTTGGCAGAGATTACAATTTTGCAATGGATTTAGCTGGTAGCTTATAAGATTTCAAAGCTCCTGTTGTAGTTACAGGGACATTATCTGGATTTATAGGCTCCAAATCTATTACTTATCCAACATCAATATGGTGCAGAATTGCATAAAATGGCTTGCCTGAGTTTTTACAGTGAACCAGAATAGTATTTAGCAAACTAAGTTCTCCAAAGCTAGCTACTTTTTCAAGAGCAAAAGCACCTGAAGATAGAAACAGTGTCTTGACATCAGTTCCAAAGGTCAGAGCCTCTTGTTGTTCGATGGTCAGAACTACATGAGGTATCAAGTCTAACATTTTTGGTGCATTTTCACTATATGCTATGACAGTAAAGCTATGCTAATCGATGGCAATCATATAGCCAAATGGCTGAATTAGACTTTTCCTTTGTATTTTTTGGAGATAAGCAGATATAGTTGAAGATAGGACATTGCTAGTGAAATTAGACAAGCTAACTGAATTAGAGTAATCAAACAGTTGCTCAGAGTCCTCAAACTCTACATGTTATGAGATAATTTAACTAACCATCACATAATACTAGATTCATCATCACTATGCATGTCACAACCTTAAGGACTAGTTTTAATTTTTAATCAAGTAAAGTCCACCAACTAGTTTAGTAGGTTTCTAGGTTTCAAATAATAATCATATATTTTAGAAGTAGCTAGTTATCACATAAGCCACCTTACTAGGCAAGATTTGATAATATAACCTCTTATTCAAGTCAAGTATATATATTAGGTTAGCCCTTGAATTTTTATGCAAGTTTACACATAACGCTAAGTCTTAACTCAATATTAGACATAAATTTCCTCTAGTAGCTAATTTAGCATCAACAAGGGTCACACCTCTTATATAGTGATTTGGAACAAGAAATGAATAAAAATTTACCAAGAGAGACCTCATAATTCAAGCATATAGGCGGTTGGACCTAACCTTACAAATATCAATGCATATAAGTAAATTTGTCCCACATGGCATCATAATGTTCTTACCTCTTCTGGATTCACCGGGCATCATCACAATATCAACATATTCCTCTAAATTCATCAGGCATCATCATAATATCACACATTCCTCCGATTCAAACTGGACATCATCATAATATCACACATTTCTTCGGACTCGAACCGGACATCATCATAATATCACATATTTCTTCGGACTCAACACACATCCACATGAATAGCCAAACCAACAAGCATACACAAAAGCTCACAATATATAAAAAAGTAGGAATGTGAGATAACACTTGTCATTTTACCTTACTAATAAGTTTCACACGTAATTGAGCATCAACAAGAGCATGAGTATTTGCAAGGTATGCATAATAGTCACTTAACAAGATTAATCAAGTCATGATCACAAGATAATCCGATAATCGAGTTCAACCATCACAACTCTTATGTACAAATAGTTTAGACAATCACCACTTATCTAGGTCGCTAAGCATTTACTTAGTCCAAGCTTAAGGTGGGTCAAGTCCCACTTCTGAATCCCGAGAATGCTAATCTTACTAACATAAATCTAACTTCTACCCGAAATTAAGCCAGGTCATCCATACCTCACCATAAGGGCTTACCAATCCTTTCTAGGTCCATAGGGAACATCTCTTTAAGAATCCTTCCTAAGTCAACCCAAGACCAAGGTCATCTCCTATTTAGGCATTATATAGGTCAATACACTCCTAAGAATAGAGAAGTATACCATTCATGTCTACTTAGAATAACTATTGTGTTCTCACACTAGTCATGAGACCATAATTAAGCTAACCAAGGTCCTAGACTAAGGGTCAAATATCATACCTTACTCATGGCCTATAGTAATTAATGAATCCCAAGTTCACCTTTTAATCAATAATCGTCTAAATTCCCCGCCCAATCTCGCAAGATATCAATGATTACATTACAAACAAGCATAATCTATACTACGGATAAGCCTAACCTACCTTGAATCCAAGCAACTCCTGAACCAATGAGTTTTTCTTTTTTTTCTGAGAAGTTTTCCCTTCCACAAGCAATACTATCAACAATACAATTTAAGTATTACAACAAGAATGAAAATACCCATTATAGCACCATTGTGCCATGGATTTCAAATGGACACCAAAACCCCAATTGGGTTTCACCCTTAGAAAGGAGTTTCCAAGACCAACCCATAGCCTAATTATCTTTAGGGAGTTAAAACCCTCAAGTAATTTGAGTTAATCTCTCAATTTTGGGGATACAATTGACCCACAATGATTTAGGATTTTGAGTCAAGAAACCATGAAATCAATATCAAATTAGAGAAATTCTTACCTCAGATTTGTAGCAAAAGGATGGATTACACAAGTTACTAAGCTCCTAATCAGCCCACAAGACCAATTTTTGAGTCACCAATATCCTATGGCTGCTAGGGTTTTAATAGAAATGAAGAATGCCTAAAATATGCCAAAAAGACCCCTTTTATAAGATTTTAGATAGGCCCGCAAGGTCAAAACTTATTTTTGACCTCCCAGGCTCATTCAGAATCCATTTTTTGCAAACAAACTATGTAACCACACTAAATTTGACATTCCGGATGCATTGTGAAGTTAGATTTTCCATCCGAGGTCATTTAGGCTACTTATGGGTCCCACACCTATATATTTCAATTTTTTACTTTTTCAACTAATGGGTCAAAATGAGCTCGGGTGTTGTGGATCCGAACCAAGGATCTATCTATCCTAAAATTGATATTACATAGCTGCTGGCGCAGTTGAAATTTGCATCAAAATTATGTTACTAAATTTTTTTCTCGGCGGATATTTGGAATCGACGAAGACTTCAAATTGGAAAAGTGGTTCTAAAAACCAAACGAACCATCAGGTAATCGAACTGTCGATTCTACCAAGTCGCTAATGACTTGGGATGGCTATGGAGGAGATCTATTGGAAAAAATAAGTAAGAACACAACAAATGAAGTGAAGGGTCATTACAGTAGGTACCAGTTCAGTTGTAGTTCATATATCAGGATCAAACAGTTGCAAATTTTAGCCAGCAGATGATGAGTCCTCCTACTTCGAGGACTTCAGTTAGATGTTATTTATGTTCCTTAATTTCTTACTCATATGTATTGATTAGTGATAGTTGGAGTTGCGTCCCAACTATCTATAGTCAGTATAGTTGAGGCTTCATAGATGTCAGTCAGAGTTAGTCATGTAATTTCAATTCCTCTTTTCAGTTTTATTAGAATGTAAAATTGTATCAGTATTGCATTTTTTCCAGAGTTCATCATAATTATATTTCCACACAGTAAACTCAATTATTTTATACATATTTAAATCAATTGTTTAATAGTATGCCAGTTCATGGGTTATCTTAGGATCACTTGTGGTCCTAAGCACCGTGTGATGTCCAGGGGATAGTCTCGGGATGTTATAGGGGTTCTAAAATTTGATAGGAAATCTTCCATTCATGATTATCTATTCATAATTGATAATCTCCAAAAGAAACTAGCGGGATGGAAGACTAACCTACCAAACATGGCAGGAAGAACTACCTTGGCAAAAGCTACCCTCAGTAATATCCCAACTCATGTTATGCAAATTATAATCCTTCCAGAAACTATTACTTAGAAAATTAACTAAATACAACGACAGTGTATATGAGGCTCCTCCACAAACAAAAAAAAAGATGCACCTTTTAAGCTGGTTGACTATAACTTCTAACAAAGATATAGGTGGATTGAGTCTTCAAGATGCTAAAATTAAAAACAAAGCTTTAATAGATAAGCTAGCCTGAAGATGTTTTTCTAATCAACAAAATCTCTGGGCTTCTATTTTAATTAATAAATATGCAAAATACAAACTTTTCTCAAGTAAAAGAAATACAAAAACCCATAGTAGGACTTGGAAATACCCTCTCCAAGGATAGGAAATATGTTCCAAGAATTTATTTAGGGCCATAAGTAATGGAGAAAGAGCCTCCTCATGGGACAATCATTGGATCCTATCTACGGGTAATCTTTAATCGCTCATTCAAGGACCATTACCTAGGAATGAAGGGGAAAACAGTGAAAGACATTCTTCATCAAAGTAGTTGAAATCTTGATAATATACCTTTTAATCTACCACTGGATATTATCAATCACATCAAAGAGGTTTATATCCCAAACAACCAAAAGGTTACTGATACACCTGCTTGGAAACATACTAAGTCCGGACTCTTCTCTACTGGTTCTACATATTGGGCTATCAGAGGTGAGTTATTTCCAAATGAAGAAGCTAGGAAACATTTTAAATAGATATTAAAACTTAATTGTCCCAATAAAATTAAATTCTTTTTGTGGCTTTGTAGACATGATAGACTCCCCACTAGTTATTATATATACTCAATAGGTTTAAAAATAAACCCCAATTATTATTCTTGTGGAATCCCTGAAATTATAGAACACATATTTCTCTTTTGTAGAAAAGCTAAAAAAATTTGGAACAAAATTGGAATGATTAACCATATTGACATGATTAACACAAATAACCATTGGCTTGATCAACTAAGAGTTGCAGGTACCAACCTACCGAGAGGCATCTTAAAATGGGACAATATTTTCCCTTTTTACCTTTACAATATATGGCTTACTAGAAATAAAAATCATCACAATATCTTAATAATCTTGTCAAAATGGACCTGCCACTCATAAGGGCAATCCAATTTGCATCACTTGCTGGAAAAACTAAAACCACTACTAAACCTAGTATCCAATTCGTTTAATGGTACCCTCCTGTTAAGAGATATATATTAAATATGGATAGATCGTCTTTCGGTAATCCAGGAAAAGGCGGGATAGGAGGACTTATTAGAGATCAAACAGAAAGCTGGGTTTTGGGATTCATAGGAAGCTACTTACTCATTAACAACACTAGAGCAGAATTACTAGCTCTATTACATGGAGTTCGCATTGCTTATAAACATTCTCTTGCTCCGCTAACTATAAGCATGGACTCCAAGATAATTCTTTTCTTTATAAAAAATGATCATCCAATGTATACTAACATCATTAATGAATGCATGGGAATTAATCCGCAGTCTAGGGGATCCGCCCATTTAGCATAGCTATCGTGAAGCTAACCAGGTAGCAGATGTCTTAGCAAAGAGAGGAGTAATATCTACTAATTATGACTACATCCAAGAATGGGTAGTTCCACCTTTGTTTATGGATCATGTTTTGGATGCAGACAAAAAAGAAACTACTTTTGTTAGGCTTAAATGGCTATCATATCCAAACTCTACCACTGGCTCTTCGGATACTAATCTTGTTTTTTGTTCTGGTCTAGCTGCATCAAGACCAATGTTTTGTACTGGTGTCTCCAGTTTTACTTCTCCTACTACTAATGTTTGTACTACTAGCTCTCTTTCGGGCAGTGCTGCCCCAATATCATGTAATAGCTATTGTTTTTGTTATTATGCTCATTTATTTTATTTAGAACGTCATTAATTTATATGCTAAATTAATTCTTTTCACTTTCTTTTTTTGTCTAAAAAATAATATCTATTTTTCTAAATAAAATTTACTATATAGATTAAAAAATATTATTTTAAATAAGTAAATAGAATAAATATTAATAGAGTATGGGTAAAGTAGATATTTAAAAAGGATAAATAGGATAAAAGGGACAGAATGATTATTGTTCAAAGTGGAGAAGCGAGTTCAATTTTTAAATCAAAGTTAAAGGGGTAAATGATTTTCACTCCAACACTAAAGACAGAATTCATGCATCAACAACAAAGGTCTTAAGAAAAAATTGTACTAGAAGAATGGGAAGGTAGACTGTGAAGGCGTTAAAATAACCTAAAACAAAGGTCAATACAAATACTTCGATGATAGATTTAATACTTTGAGGCTTACTTTTTAGCTATTTTTATCACAAGAAAAAGGACATTTTCTTTCTCGTGTTGACTAAACTTTCTTATTCCACATAATGTACATGAACTTTCATTAGCTATCTTTGTCAACTATTTGATTAAAGGTCAAAAAATCGACAGGTCTCTCAATTTGGCATGATCTTTTACTTTGACACCTAAAGTAGACGTTGTTCATTGTAAGCACCTAACATAGTCATAAATTGTGTTACTTTGACACCTTTCACTTACATAGAAAAGTGAGTGTAGAACACTTGCTTTTAGGTGTGTGACAACGTTATTTTAGCCCATTTTCATTTAATTTTATCATCTTCTTATTCATTTTTTCAGCCCACTATATTCTACCATTTTTTCAAGCTCAAGCTCCTATAATGGTACTCTCAAACCACTTCTACCTCTTATAGAATAACTTATTTGAATGTTTCTTCATACACTTCTAACAATATAGTCTAAAAAGTAAAGAAAATAAAAATTTGTCTAAAAATATATCTACAAAAAAAAATTAATAAAATTGAGTTACTAATTCAAACACGAAGAGTAGTTTATTGTATCAATATGATAATTAACTCTTGAAGAATATTATTAAAATACAATTTGATCTGCAAGATTCACTTCTAAGCACCTAGCCTATGTAAATTCAACTCTCAACGAAACCCATGTTTTCTTTTGTTAATTAATTTTTTAAAAAAATTAAGGCTCAAATATGTGAATAAAGTTTTTTTAAAAAAAAAGCGAGAGATTCTGACAACGCCATGGCTGCAAATGCCTCGATTAAAAAAGCTCATAAAGGGAATGAAAAATTCAACCTCCATTAATGGAGGTTAAAAAAGATGAGTTGAGAGGGGATTGATTTTTTTTTAAAAAAATAATTATGGGTGATATAATGATGTGGCAATTTAAATTGAGTTGGCACAAATTAATTGATCGTTTAATTTACGTCAGAAAGAGTGCATCCCACACACTAAATCTATACAAAAAGGTGTCAAAATGACATAATTTGTAGTTGTTTAGATGCTTAAAATGAACGTTATCTATTTTAGGTGTCAAAATAATAGTTTGTGCTAAGTTGAGGGACATGACGAAGTGTTTGGCCTTGATTAAAATAAAATACTAACAATGTCATACATTGTGTATCTCTATTAAAATACATTTTTTACTATTTTTTCCACTAAAATATAAAATATACGTTAGTTTAATTATTAATGGCGCGCCCATATCTTTTTAAGAAGGCTAATAGTCTACTAGGCTTCTGTATTTGTTCGAGTTTGTAAATCAGACACCTCTACTTAATTTCTTATGATTTGAATCTTTAACCCATCAAAACACGATATTTTAAACTTCTTTGATTATTTATCGAACTTATGTGATATTAAAATGACCGAATTGGACATGTTACGTGAGTAGAGAAAATTGAAGAAAAGGTTTCTTTTAAGTCTTGAATGAATGATTAGTAACATTGACCAACTTAAAGGGTCAAACATAATTAGAAAACTTGATTAAGTAAATTATGGACTTGATTAATATTTTTAAAACTTTTTAATCTTTTTAAAAATACAAATCAACCCAACCCACACCCCTCTTCAATCCAAATCAACCAGTCACTCTCCTCTCTCTCTCGACAGCTTCTCTCAATTCTCTCCCAACCAACAGTTCTGCAAAATTTCTCTCTTCAATCCTCGATGACTTCAACCTCTGGCGACAAATAGTCGGGTGAGTTTCTTTTCGACTTTCAACCGTCAATCGACGTAAAGACTTCTCCGACGATAACAACTTTGAGTTCTTCATCGTCCCATTTCTTTTTTCATGGGTAAAAAGTTATGCCTTTTTAGTTATGAAAAAACAGAGGAACTTGAGTCAACTTCTCTTCTAGTATTGGTTAACAATTTCAATATTTCTTGCTTAAATTTGAAATGTGTACTGAATAAAACGCTAATTTTTGGTATTTCTTCTTCTTGTTGTCGAATTGTTGATACAATTTATTGATGATTTTTGGTCACCATTGATGTTATTAGTGTGTGTGTGTATTGTGTTGGTGTTTCTGGGTTGATTTATTATTTTTCTTTGTAAAAATAGTGTTGCAATAGATGAACCATCTGATGTAACAAATGAACTATATGATGCAACAATGAAAATCTGATGCAACAGATGAATAATCTAAAAGATCATTCATCTATTGCGACAGATGACTCTTCTTTTTGGAAAAAATCTAACAGATAACTTATTTTTCAATAGATGAGTGATCTGTTTCAAGAGATTAGTTATTTGTTTTTACTATTTCCAATGAATTACTCATCTGTTGCAACATGTTGATTATATGTTGCTACAGATATACTACCTGGTGCAACAGATTAGTGATCTATTTTTATGGTTTCTAAAGGTTTACTCATCCATTGAAATAGGTTGGTTATATGTTGCATCAGATTGTCACGACCCAAATCGAGGCCCTGGTCGTGATGAGCATTCCGAACCAAGAAGGCCCGGATGTCCTTCCGTATCTGATAATCATGCACAATATTCATACTGTAAAATAAGATGCGGAAATACATAGATAAACAAAAAAAGGTCATAAATCTGAAATCTGTTTAACAATACTAGAATAGGTTTTTCAACATAAAACAACATCTCTATCCGTATACAAAATCTCTACTACATAAGACATCAAAACTTGTCTGAATCTAGGACAAGGCCCCCAGTAGACCAAAACCATAATAAATGATAAATGTATGAAAGTAAATAGACCTTCTGAAATATAGAAGGCTCACCAACTAGTACTCTTCACTCCTGCCTGAAGAAATTTACTGCTTATCAGGACCCCTAGACTGTACCTCAGGATCTGGAGGGAAGAGGGGGTCAATACAGTTGTACTGGTACGCGAAAAAATCCAAAATAATGTATTTATAATATAAAATAGTTGAGAGCTAGTCATAAAACATCATGAAAGATATAAATTCAAAACATATGGGCATTTTTTATAATCATAAAACCTTTTTGGCAATGCAGTTTTCTGATCTTTGTATTACTTCTGAGTTAGGTGGCACTCCCCTACAAGTCTGACATTCCACGAGCTCTATGGAATCCGCCATTGACTCAGCGGGGAATCCCCCAACTCGAGTGTGCCGCGAAGGTTGGAGTGTCTGGTACGCCACAGGGCACTAGGCCAGCGTATAATAATATACCCAAATCAACAAATCACGGTTTTGGGCAATGAGTTGTCAGAACTCACACCTTCTTCGGGGAACCACCTAACATCTTTTTATGTCCAATTTTAGCCTGTTCTGAATTTGAGTCATTCTGAGGTCTAAATCATGAAAATCTGATAAAGTCTGATTTATGTATTAATCTGAGTCTATTATGGCATTGTCTGATTTGGTATTGTCATACCAAGACTTGCAAGTCATGATTTTCTAAGCCATAATGCATTAAGCATGATCTTTCATTAAAATATAGTTCAGACCACCCAAACATGCAACTTAACAAAGAGAATTCATATTCTAAAATATAAATCAAAACTATGCAAAATTCCCATCCTTTACATAAACAAGTGGTGGCTATGTAATCTTTAACAAACCATGGAACTTTTCTCATTATATAATTATGTTCAATATTCATCAATATAAACAACCCTCTCTCTTTTGAAATCAAAATCATAATTCAAATATAACATTATTCAAGGCATTTCATAACATGCTTTTCAAGATACATTCAAACAATTTTATAGTATATCTTAAGTAATTGAAAATCATCACAAGAGAGTGATTTTTTCATGAATCATGCTCTCAATTCAATCATCAACCTTGAAACACATGCTTACATATATACATAATCTCAAACCAATTTGGGGGAAGGCTTAAAGGCCAAAACAATATCATTAATGCTTCTAAAACATGAATTTATTCATAAATCCGAAATCCTCTTCTTAAAAACATGATTTCTATGCCTATGAGAATTTAGAAAAACCCCTTGTACCTTAACTTAGAAGCTTTTGAATGAACTCTAGCTTTTGGGATGCTATACGTACGATTGATGTGTGCCTCTTGTAGCCCTCGCAATGGGGATTCCAAATCTTGAAGAATTAAGGAAAACCCACAATTAAATCTTGAGATATTTGGATTTTTAGTTTGAAACCCTAGGGTGAGTTCTTGATGAATTTGAAAGAAAAGAATCATATTTTAGTGTTTTGGGAGTTAAATCCCGTGTTCTAACTGGATAATGGATAGAAGATACCCATTTTTCCCTTAAAAATGCGAAAACAGAACTTGAAATTTTGGTGGTGCAATAGGGCCTGCGTCGCACGCTTATCGCATGATGCTACTGTCTCAGCCACTAAAATGGCCATAACTTTTCATTTGGGTATCGGATTTTATCAAAATTGGTATCATTGTAAAGATAATTTGAAGATCTTTCATTTGATATATAGTAATCCCTCTAATTCATTATATACAAAGAGTTATAGTCGATTGAAGTTGACCCAAGTTTCGACGCTTACTCAAACTCGAATGATAGGAAAGTTTTCAACTCGTCCTTGAGTTAGGGGACCTCTATGATTTGAATTCATGCTTAAATAGGTTCACACAATACATAATTGATTAACATACCAAATTTGCATAGGATTTATGGCTTTTGGATCATCTACGCATAGAAATGACGGTTTTCATTCTAGCCCAAAATGCCGGGTGTTACATTATCTCCCTTTGGGATCATTCATCCCCGAATGATGGGTAGGAATGTTGAAGCTTAAAGGTATGGAATAAGGCGGACATGATGTTTCTTCTAAGAAAAGATACAACTGATCTGAAATATTTGGACTTCCATCACGAAACTGAATTCTAAGCTGACTTGACTTTACTCGCTTCAAAGAGCTGATTCATACTGAGAATTTAGGATTCCCTTGAAGTTTTCATGACCCAATCATATATATATTGAATTGAGAAGTGATAACTTATGCAAGAACGAATCATGAGGTAACAAGGCTTAGATCGTACCAGGGTATTACACTGTCTGAGCTAAAATATCTGGAAATATTTGAGATTATGCGTTGAACACTTATGAACTGAGTCATGACTGAATTGCTGAATATGAACCATAATGCTTGAACTGAACTAAATTTGTAATTTACATGGATGGAATAGATTACCTCTTGGGATGGTCATACGCATGAGACTTCAAATAGTAGGATTGGGTGAAAAGGTGGAAAACTATAATAACTTGTCTGCCTGACTGTTAAACTGAATCGCTGGCTATACAGAATGAACTATACTAGAAACTTATACTTAATTGGAGTATCTCTTCAACACTCTTTCTAAAGAAGTTCTAGTAGCATTAGGGAGAAAAGAATCTTGGGCATGAGTTACACAAGACACCCAACTAAAGGATCCCAACATTGACACTACCCTATAGCATGAAATATAGACATATAACTCATAAACTAGGATAGGATTACTAGGCCTTAGGCAATGAAACTTCTTACTTTCAACCTTAGCACACTTCTCAAATACTCCTTTAACTATATTATTCCCTTTAAATACCATACTCATTTGATTTAACTTAGAATTCTTATACGACATTGATAACTCTTTCTACTAGTGTCTAAAGTAGCTTAAATCCATTCACTGTGGTCAAGCCTAATTCTAAATCATAAAATACAACATGCCATACCACGATACTAGTCTAAACCATATGATTCAATCTTCTATACCCTTTTTAGAGATCGCACCCTAAACATAACGTGCCTTACCACTTCAATAATGACTAACTCTGAACTCTTACTATGGATTTACTAGCATATATTACGTTTCTCCACTTAAATCCCCAACATGTCATTCAAGCCTATCTTTATAACCATATATGAACTTCAAGGCAAAAACCCATAAATACGTACTTCATATATATTCTCTAAACCCCTATCAATACAACTCACATGCTGTACCCAAAGAACACACACAAAAATTTCTACTTATCATCACATGTATCAATGACTTAGCCCCAAATCTTACTTCATACTTATGGCTTTATCTAAGACAAGCATACTATGATCTTCCATCAATAAGAAAAATTTACTCATCACCACTATCATCACATAAGAAGTCACTAAAAGGTTAGAACATAAAACCTTGAAGCATGGAAGGATATTATATGAGACTTGACAATTAACTGAGGCCTGAGGAATAACAAATCAACATCAAGGATTTATCAAAGTAAATCTGAATTGAGGGCATACATGGCTATAAGCTGAATTTTTTCCAATCATTAGGAGTATAGTATGAGTTATAGGAACTGGGCACACTATAAAGTGTGAGTACATGAGTCATGAGCTGCATGACCTCAATTTGGAGTTCATAACTTATGGAATGTGATCCCGACTACTAAATAAACTGGAATTCTTCATTTAGGAACTGGAAGAGCACGTGATTATCTATCATATACATGAACATAAACTATGATCATGGAACTGAAATATAGAGCATGAGTAAGTATTGGGATCGCTGAAAAAATACCGAGATAAGAATGGGTTGAGCCTCACCCTCACTTCCTGATGTTCTATATCATACTGACATCACTACTACAATCTGAGAGCCTGTCTTGGTCACTTGTTTTATGATCTCCCCCTTAGATTCAAGCCATCATCTTAAGTTTGAGAGATCCCTTACTAGTCTCTAAATTGAACTATACTCACTGCACTCTGGGTCTGGAATACGACAATACATACAATTAATAGAACTTAACCCAAATGGCTACACTTAGAAGGGGAAAACCCACTGATAATCCTACCTTCTGAGACACACTCTATCTTTCTATAGCCCCAATAGTCAATCACATAATACTTGAACACTTACTAACTTCGAATCCTCGTAAGTATTCCCATAGTTGGAGTGCACACCCTATAGCGCTTCAACTCTTATTTCTGTTGGTTCAACCTTCAAAAATTTAAAATTAGATTATAACACTTAACATGGATATCACCATGCCTTTGATAAATCATTCCATTAGTCTTTCTTCACCTAGAAAATCAATGGTACTACTATGTCCACTAGCCATACACAACATGTAATAGTCTTAGAAAATGCCACAACTCCATATGACCTTGGGCATACTTCTACCTCATACATACAACATCATACTTTGTTACGAATCAAATAAACTTAATCTATTGCATACACCATTTAAGCCTATTAGTTCACTTTCATATAACTAGTATCATTAACCAAGAAATCATCATATCCACCTTTATGGACATTAACTGTTCAAACTTAATGTCTAGTGCTAAGCATGATTTAAAACCCAACCTTATACACAATTCTTATAAAACATTCATCATTAATCTTAAGCCATTATTCTTACATCCACATTCTACATTTAAATTCAAGCCTATAGTCTAGCATCAATCATCTACCATCAATGCAAAATGCAAGATAATATACTAGTCCACTAACTTGGGGACATTCTATCCAAATGCCCAAAAAATCTAGTGCACACCTTCTCACAAGTAATACTAGTTTACAACTACCAACGAAAAGAAGGTCAGGGGGTAAATTCACATATTAGACATGGTAAACCTTAATCTTATATTATAACCCCATACAATCTTATCTACTTATACTGCTTTCTCACATCACACTTACTTACCCAAGTGTACATTTAGACTACCTTTAAATTCCACAAACAACCATGAGTCTATAATTATAACTTACTGGCTCATCTAGCCATTTTCATACTTTAAGCAAACAATAATTCACCTTAACTAGTAACTCTTTCTCTACCTTCTATTAAACTAACACACAAGGACATATCACTTTATTACCATCTCAATCTCATGCGAAAAGATTTGACTATACATATATTCAACCAACAAAAGAACAATAAGTTGAATAACAAGTTGCTAGTGAATCGAAATAGGCCTCACACGGCTTCACTAGACTTTGATTTTTGTGTTTTGAACAAGAAAATAAGATGAATAATAGGGCAACTATGCTAGTGAATTGAAAGAGCCCCACACGGCTTCACTAGACTTTTAGTTTCAACAACACGATGATAATAAGATTACAAGAGATAGAAACTTGACACACAATATTCAATGATCTAAGAATACACATCTTACTCTGTATAAATAAAAAATCTGAGTCAAATACTTCCCCCATAGACTACCATACAATCCACACATGCTACTAGCTACCATATTAGTTTATCACTATAAAGGGGTAAATCATCCTCAAACATTGGTTATTCAACTAAAATATTTATTTACACAATAGTCACCCTTACTCTGACTCTTAACTTTGTGGCTTCATAACATCAGCTTCTTGGTCTAATCTCACTACCAATAGGTCATGACACTGACGCTTTAACTTATACTACTACTCAGGTGGAAATACAGTTCCAACATCTTGCTACACCTTATTCCTTCTTAAGAATGACATCTGCAACATAAATTTTTGAAAAGGATTGAATACCCTTAATACCGCAGGTTGAAAAGCACGATTTCATCAAAACCAAAGTTCTCACTAGAATCAATACACTCTGAAGCACTAACGGACTCTTATCAAGTCCTTACATAATTTTAAAATCTTATATGGCTCAATCAAAAAGGACCATACCATTTAAACTCTAAACTTCTGCACTTGATTCACCTTAGCAATGAGACATATCTGAGCATTTCAAAGTAAGGAAATAATTTTACTTTCATATGGGTGACACCATAGCATGAATTAGAATATGAAAGAGGAATATTCTGGCCCTATTGCACAAACTATGACATGAAGAAAGAAGGACATTCCTAAACGCCTAGTAGCCTTCTGCTTATAAGTGTGACATGCTACACATCCATAAATAAGACTCTACCCGACGCGATTTCACAGACACCCTAGGACCATGAACCATGCTCTGATACCTAGTTTGTCACGACCCAAACTAAGGCCCTGGTCCTGACGAGCATCCCAAACCAAGAAGGCCAAGACGCCTTTCTGTATCTGGTAATCATGCATAATATTCATACTATAAAAGAAGATTCGAAAATACATGGATAAATGGAAACATGGTCATAAATCTAAAATCTGTTTAACAATACTAGAATAGGTTTTTCAACATAAAACAACATCTCTATCCGTCTACGAAATCTCTACTATATAAGACATCAAAACTTGTCTAAATCTGGGACAAGGCCCCCAGTAGACCAAAACCATGATAAATGATAACTGTTTGAAAGTAAATAGGCCTTCTGAAATATAGAAAGCTCACCAACTGGTACTCTTCACTCCTGCCTGAAGAAATTTACGGCCTATCAGGACCCCTAGACTATACCTCAGAATCTGGAGGGAAGGGGGGTCAATATAGTTATACTGGTATGCAAAAAAATCCAAAATAATGTATTTGTAATATAAAATAGTTGAGAGCTAGTCATAAAACATCATGAAAAATATAAATTCAAAACACATGGGCATTTTTATAATCATAAAACCTTTCTGTCAATGCAGTTTTCTGATCTTTGTATTACTTTTGAGTTAGGTGGCACTCCCCTACAAGTCTAATATTCCATAATCTATACGAAATTCTCCATTGACTCGGCGGGGAATCCTCCAACTCGAATGTGCTGCAAGGGTTGGTGTAACGCCCCAATTTTCTGAACCAAAATGTTACACGGTGCTCATGACCCTAAAGGACCACAAGCTAACCCATGACTGATATCTATACCTGTAAACTGCATAATATCTCATAAAATATGCGGAAACATGAACTGTAAGGCTATAAGGTTCAATACTGATACATATTTGAAAAATAAGGTATAACAACATCAAAAAGAAACATAAATACTGAAGTCTGAACATCTAATCTGACATCTATTTTGAAAGCCTCT
The DNA here is from genome assembly GCF_002878395.1 of Capsicum annuum. NCBI lineage: Eukaryota > Viridiplantae > Streptophyta > Magnoliopsida > Solanales > Solanaceae > Capsicum > Capsicum annuum. Next base: position 193,185,817 of record NC_061116.1, on the reverse strand, counting down.
AACTGAACTGAATAAGGAGTTGAAGGAACATATCTCCAACTAACTCCATGAACTAAAAAACTAATCTAAAATACTGTAATAAAGTAATAATAATATTATTCTTGAATGAAGAGGAGCACTGACTACTGAAATCTGTAATGCTACTACTACTCTGAAACTCGTGCCTCTGTACCTATGGCGTCAAATAAAACACCATAGTGCGAATGCATCAGTACAACTGAATGTATTGAGTATACAAGTGAGGTAGGCTAAATATAAAGGGTTTTATATGTATGAACAATGCTGACTGGTATGAATGTGAGAATATATACATATATACGTAACTGCAACTAAACTAGTGGTGATACTAATTACTAAGTCTGAATACTGACAACATGAGTTTACTGATGCTGAGATACTGAATGACTGAGTTTAATGATATTGAGATACTGACTGACTGAGTTTACTGATATTGATATGTAATTCACTAATAAGTGAGGAACTGATACTGTATTACTGAATACTGGAAGACTGATACTATATTATTGATAAAGGAATAATTATTTCTGATAGTTCTGATTATGAAGAACTGATTTGATTGACCATATATAAAAGTCCTGAAACTGAGCTTGTGATAACATGACTACTGAGTATGAATACTAATGACATATATTTACTGATAACATATCATGAATGAAACTGAATTCTGATAACCGATATATCTGATAACATAAGTTTTGGTAATTAATAGCATGAATGACTTTATCTGACAGTCCTAAATTTGATGGAACTAGCTGAGTTTCGTACTATATCTGAGTTGACTATATCTGACAATCCTGATATCCTAAAGAACTATCTGAGTTCTTTTACTGAGACTGATACTGAAACTATGGAAAGTAGTTATCTAACCGACATACCCCAAATATGCTATAATAGCTAAGCTGGGGTCCAATCTCTGCCCTGATTGGAAGGGTGTCAATACCGTGCCACTGGTAAGGATAAGCTGTGAGTAACCCTCATCTGGCAGGTACTCTAATGAGAACAATGGGAACCCTCACCTGACAGGTTAAGCCACCTCATCTACCCTCAACTAACAGGTATTGATGTCTCAACCTATGTTGGCTACATAGTTCTGGAACACAAGGACTGCTTTTAAGAATCACACCCTCTACTGGCAGGTGAGTTTCCATCCTTGGGTTTCCTCGGTGCTGAATCCTACTCCTAACTGAATGACACTGAACTGATTATGCTAAACTGATTTCCTTGTACATACTAGAATTAACTAAACTGTTACTGATTGTTCTGTTTAACTGAACTGAACATGGACTAAGTTTATTGAGTTTCGATGACTAGCAGAACACTACTAAATTCTGTTAACTGACTAAATGCTACTGAGTTCTGTTAGCTGACTGAAGTCTACTGAACATGTCTTGATTGAGAGTATCATAAAAACATGACATGAATCTAGGCACAAAGCTATATTTTTTGGGTATGAATACCCCCAGGACTCGATGGAAGGAAACTGACATGACTTGACATACAAGAGTACTTGACGAACATTAACAATCCAGAATATAGCATCTACGGGGAATTTATAAATCATGTGGTTTTCATAACCTTTTCATATAGCTAACATCATGGTCAATTGTAATATCATGACAAGCCAACAACATATTCATAGCACATTAATAGCATAGAAATCATCTTGATCAAGTAGACATGGCATAACTTAAGAGATATGGCAAAATCTTGGAGCATGAAGACTAGGTACTTGATCATCATTTATTCATTGAGGCACATCATCAAACACATGGTAGGCATAGCTTTAGCATGGGAGTTAACTTAAGCACATGGATATGGTATGGAATCATCATTTAGATCACAAATAGGTCAAAGTGCTTAATTCTTCTTCACTTAGGCATTTTAACAAACACCTCGCATGCACTATTTAGGGAATAGGCCTAATGATCAATTTTATACACCATAAAATCATAATTCAACTCAATTCCACCAATTTAATCCACAAAATATCATGGTATCATGAACATGTAAAGATTCGAACTTTATTCACACAACATGAAATTCACGTGAAATCATGAAACATGGACTTGTTAATTGAGCACTCTTAAATCATGAAAATATGATTATGCCTATTCTAGGAATTTCGTCGAACACCTTGCATGCACACTTTATGGCATAGGTGTTCTTAATAATTTAGTCATCTTAAACCACCCAATTTCATGGGTTTTAACTACAAGCACACATACTTCATGAGAATCACCCTAAATTAACATCTTGAAGCATAAACAACAACCATCAACATGTACATGATCATATATCAACAAGACAATCACAATATAGTATTTAAAGCATGATTCTTGGACTCCTACGGATGAAAGGAATCTGTGGATGAACACTACGCATACCTTAGATGGAAGATTCTTGAAGAAATTCTTAGACATGTTCTTGATTCCTTGACTAGGGTTCTTGTTTCTTTGAGAGAAAATAAATTGGCTCTTGAGTTTGAAAAACTTGAATATCATGTATTTTTTAAGAAGGATTTGATTCTTGTTATAGGTTATGATCTTGAGAGAAACCCTTCTTTTGATGTTGAATATAAATGAGGAGTTATGTTCTTCAATTGATAGAATTTGGGTCTTCAAATTGAAACCCTATCTTAAGTTCTTGAGAGGATTTTGAGAAGAGGAGTATATTTTGCTGTAAATAAGCCTTAATCCCATGTTTGGGGTATATATAGGGGTGGAAGATGACCAAAATACCCCTAAGGAACAATTACGGTCAAATCTGTCCCTACTTGACTGTTTGATAGGCTGAAGTAAATTGATCATAACTTTTTATTTAGATGTCCAAATGGGATGAAAATAATTGAATTGAAAAGAAGACTCAAAGATCTTTCTATTTATAGATAGCAGCTCTCACAGTTCATTATATCCAAGAAGTTATAATAGTTTGAAGTTGACTAAAATTTTTGACCTGAAATGCGCCCGGAATGCGGGAGCATTTCAAACCAGTGAGTTAGTCATTGAAATGCACCCAAAATGTCCCCAGAATGTTTCCAATACGTACTAGGGACTTTCCCTATCACAACGCAACTTGAAAATCTAAAAATGGAGGTCGGGAAGGTCATCAAATAAATCCCCAAAGTTAGGAGGTCTAAAATGAGAGTAAGTGTTGAACTTGAACACTTAGCAAATTTTTTTTTTTAAGTGTTGGAATCTCTCATGGAGCTTTATGAGCTAAATTTGACATGTGATTTTTATGGGGTCTTACAGTTGGAGTACCTGATTTGATAAGCCACAGGGCACTAGGCCTGTGTATAATAATATATCCTTATCGGCAAATCATGGTTTTGGGCAATAAGTTGTCTGAACTCACGCCTTCTTTGGGGAACCACCTAACAACTTTTTATGCCCAATTTTAGCCTATTCTAAATATAAGTCATTCTAAGGTCTAAATCATAAAAATCTGATAAAGTTTGATTTTTTTATTAGTCTGAGTCTGTTATGGCATTGTCTGATTTGGTATCGTCATACCAAGACTTGCAAGTTGATTTTCTAAGCCATAATGTATTAATCATGATCTTTCATAAAAACATAGTTCAGACCACCCAACCATGCAATTTAACAAAGAGAATTCATGTTCTGAAAATATAAGTCAAAACTATGCAAAATTCCTATCCTTTACATAAACAAGTGATGGTCATGTAATCTTTACCAAACCATGCAACTTTTCTCATTATATAATTATGTCCAACATTCATCAACATAAACAATTCTTTCTCTTTTGAAATCAAAATCATAATCCAAATATAACATTATTCAAGAAATTTTATAACATGCTTTTCAAGATGCATTCAAACAATTTAATAGTATATCTTAAGTAATTGAAAATCATCACAAGAGAGGGATTTTTCATGAATCATGATGTAACACCCCAATTTGCTGAACTGAAATGCCACACGGTGATCGTGACCCCAAAGGATCACAAGCTAACCCATTTCTGATAGTTGTACCTGTACACTACATAATATGACATAATATTACGAAAACATACACTGAAAGGCCATAAGGTTCAAAACTGAATATACCTGTGATGGTCCATCGGGCCACGCTATCGTACCTGGGCAGAACATGAGGCTACTGGTTATTTCCGATGGTGGCCTCCGACGGTTCATCAGACTTATGATGGTACGTCGGGCCATACCATTGGATAGGAACAGAAACTGGTCCTACTTCCTCCGTTTGATGGCGGTCTTCGATGGCCAGTCGGGATACCAATGGCACGTCGGACTCTACCGTCGGAACGGCGTAGTCTGACTGCTTCCGCAAAATGTCCATAACTTCCTCATCTGACACTGAATTTTGATGAAATTAGTATCGATGGAAATCTTAAACAATTTTTCACATGATGGAAAGTGAAAATCATAAAAATACCTCGTGTATAAAAAAAATTCATATGTTAAAGCAAGTTCAAACATCCTGGTGATGATTTCAAGGTAAGAAAAGGCACGGGTATTACACATGCTCTCAATTCAATCATCAATCTTAAAACACATGCTTACATATATACATAATCTCAAATCAATTTAGGGAAAGGCTTAAAGGCCAAAACAATATCATCAATACTTCTAAAACATAATTTATTCATAAATTCGAAACCCTATTCTTAAAAACATGATTTCTATGCCCATGAGAATTTAGGAAAACCCTGCGTACCTTAACTTAGAAGATTTTTGAATGAACTCTAGCTTTTGGGATGTTATACGTATGATTGATGGGTGCCTCTTGTAGCCCTCGCAATGGGGATTCCGAATCTTGAAGAATTAAGGAAAACCTACGGTTAAATCTTGAGATATTTGTGTTTTTAGTTTGAAACCCTAGGGTGAGTTCTTGATGAATTTGAGAGAAAAGAATCATATTTTGGTGTTTTGGGAGTTTAATCACATGTTATAGCTGTATAAGGGATGAAAGATACCCATTTCGCCCTTAAAAATGCGGAAACAAAACTTGAAATTTTGGTGTGTGCGATAGGGCATGCGTCACACGCTTATCGTATGATGCTACTGTCTCAGCCACTAAAATAGCCATAACTTTTCGCTCGGGTATAGGATTTTAGAGAAATTGGTATCGTTGTAAATATAATTTGAAGAGATTTCATTTGATATATATTAGGCCCTCTAATCCATTATATACAAAAAGTTATGGTCAATTGAGATCATAGAGGTCCCTTAACTCAAGGACGAGTTCAAAGCTTTCCTATTGTTCGATTTTGAAGTTGACAAAGAGTCAAATGGTTTTGAAAAGGATTTTCCAATAGTGACTTGGCACACCAATTATGCCAAGTGGCAACTCTAATTTCAAATGTAAAAACAATCCTTCTTCAAAACAAATCGTTTTCTTTTGTCACTTAATAATAAAAACCCTTTCAAACTTAAAAATTTAATTATTTTTTTCGGTTAAAAAAAGGGGTATGACAGCTCTGGCGACTCTGTTGGTGATCTTTTTAGAATGCGAGCTTATTTTTGGAGTCGTATCGGCTTTGTTTGGTATTATGGGTGTATAAACATTGTTTGTGATTAATGTTTGTGTTATTGTTATCACTGTTGTGCATTTTCGTGCTCTTTGTGTACAGTATTTAACCTATATGTTACCGCTCTTATATCTGGCATCATGTGTCTACCCTCAGGCCTTCTTTCTGTAACAAGTCCATAGTACACGTGTTGTACACGACCTCTAGTTGAGTCACCCTTATTTTAGGGGGGAGCCGTCGGTGTTATGGAGTAGATGGAAAGCAAAGCAGCCACTATCGATCATACGCTCCCCCCGAACACCCTTGTTAGTGAACCCCAACGTAGGTCAGCCTTTAGGTCATGCTTATGTGAATCATATTGAGACCTAGTGGGGCCCACTTGGTCCTTTGTAGGACACTCACCTCTAAAGCATCCCTACGTGCTAAATGTTGAATCTTTGAGGATAACGTGGTCATTTGACGGACTAATTTGGGAAAAACATGTGTTAGAAGTAAAGTGTGTGCGTGATGAAAAAAAACAAGCAAAAAAAAAGAGAGTTTCATAGTTTTTAGAGTTTTTTATGGCTTTTATTTTTCAAAATTCCAATATTCAAAAGGACTTTTTTACCTCCCGCACTCATTTTCTCAAAAACATCAAAAAGATTTTCCTTTATCTCATTTAGCATGCATTCACAATTCGAAAACTTCAAAAAGATTTTTTTCATTCATAGGATCTATTTATAAAAGAAAAATACAAAAAAAAAATATTACAAATTTTTTACATTTTGTATAACGAAAATACCAAAAAGATTTTTCTTTCATAGTTGTTGATGTCATTTTTCTGTGAAGTATCAAAATGAAAACTCAAAAGATTTTATTAACATGGTTCATCGTCTGTATTTGGTCGTATCTCTTAAGTCAGGGTCTAGCCTGTTATTTAATCATTAATTGTCCAATCTGGACGAACTACGCACCCCTGATTCTCCTCTCTTGGGAGTGAGATACGTAGGCAGCCTATTATAGGTTCGGGGACCTTATTTAAAAAATTCAAAAAAAAAAATTCTTCACTTTTCATCTAGAGTAGGTGTTTCATACATGTATTGAAAATAAAAATATAAAAAAAATCCTTAATAGTCGTAGGTTTTATTTTTGGTTGATCTTATTCTAAAAATTCAAAAAAATATTTTCTTCACTCTTTATTTAGAGTAGGTGTTTCACATACATCTTCAAGAGAAAACTACAAAAAGATTTTCCTTTAATAGTTTCAAGTTTCATTTTCATATGAAATTCAAAATTGAAAACCCCAAAAGATTTTTCTTTGGTAATCATAGGTTTCGTTTTGTATAGGTATTTTAAAAGTAAAAAATGCAAAAAGATGTTCGTCAATTCTTTTGACAAATTGTTATTTTCTTTTCTTCTTAAAGTTTCAAGCAAAAGAATGAAAAAGAGTTTAATTGACCATTTTCGCAAGACTTCACGAACTACTCACACCTGATTCTCCCTTTTCGGGGTGCGATACGTAGGCGCCCTTCTAGGGTTCGGTGATTTTTAAAAAATAAAAATAAAAAAAATAAAAAGAGGTTTTGAAAAATCATTGAACTCTAACGTATTTGCTATCTCTTGTCCAGTTAGTTTAAGGTGGTTGGTTTGTGGCATTTTGGCTGGTCCTCCATATTGCTCCAAGTCACAGAGAAAGTTATGGCCAACAAGGATACCGAGTTAGTTGTCACTAATCAGATAGGGAGTTCGGGGAATGAGAATGTAGGAGATAATGAAGAGATTCGGAAATTAAGGCAGCAAATGATAGAAATGCATCAAGCTTGGGCTAATGTGTTGCCACCTCCTCCATTCCCACTGATAATCTCGAATATCTTTCTAGCTTGCCTCCCGTGTCACATGCACAATTTCCCATTTTTGTTGATATGCCACAATATGCATCAGGATCGACTCCGGGGCAACAATATCCAACCACTTCTAATGTTCATTGCCTCAATCCCCAATCCAAGACTACCACATACTCGGCTCCAGCTGTTGTTCATGCTTTTGCAGCACCACCCCCACCTCCTACTTTTGATGTTCATCCACAAGTTATGCCTCTCTACTCTACAAGAGAGCCTACATTGAATATTTTTAGTGATCAGCATTATGCTCTCGAGCCTATATTTAAGTCGACTGGTCCTTACGATTACCCTCAACCGCTTGAATTTCCTCCTAACACTGAGAAGCCTGTTATGACAGAAGAACAAGAGGAAATAGCCAGAAAATTGAGAAGTTTGGAACTGACTATGAAAAACTTGCAAGGACTTGGGGGGTACAAAAGTGTCTCATATAAAGATCTGTGCATGTTTCCTGGTGTACATATTCCTCTTGGTTTTAAAATGCCAAAGTTTGAGAAGTATGATGGACATGGCGATCCTGTAGCATATTTAAGATGCTATTGCAACCAACTAAGGGGCGCTGGAGGGAAGGAAGAATTACTCATGACATATTTCGGTGAGAGTCTTTCAGGTCTAGCTTCAGAATGGTTTGTTGACCAAGACATTAACAAATGGATTAGTTGGGATGACCTAGCTAACGAATTTGTGCAACAATTTCAATGTGGAGTTGATCCCTGATGAAAAATCCCTAACTAGTATAACAAAGAGGAATACTGACAGTTTTAGCGAATATGCGATCAGATGGCGCGAACAAGCTGCTAGAGTAAAACCGCCAATGAAAGAAAGCAAAATAGTGGAGGTGTTTATTCAAGCACAGGATGAAACATATTATCAACACTTGTTACTTGCATTAGGCAAGCCATTCATTAAGGTCCTTAAAATGGGGGAGATGATAGAAGAGGGAATTAAGACTGGTTGCATTGTGAGTTTTGCAACATTAAAAGCGACTACTCAAGTAATTCCAAAAGGTTTAGGAAGTTTTGGGGAGAAAGAGATTGAGGAAGATGCATCTGCAATTATAGTTGGACAGCAAGAAAGGTCATGAAGACCACGTCGTCCTCAATCTCAGGCTCAAGCTCAAGTTTATGCCCAGGCTCCACATAATCACTCCCAAAATCCATTGTACTCTGTTCCTCCACATCCATATCAAGTGTATAATGCACAACCACAAGTTCCATCCTCATCTTACCCATAATGGCATACCTCAACGCCCCAGAGTCAACCTCTAACTACACAAACATACCAAAACCCTTCTAAGCCAGATTTTTTATCCAAGCCAAACAATGAAATGAGGTAAAAGTCGAGAGATAGCTTCACACCAATTGGAGAGTCATATGCCAGTTTATTTTAAAGATTGGTACAGGAAGGAATGATCACTCCTCTCCTTAGGCACATCCTTAATCGGCATTCAAGAAATTTTGATCCTAACGCACGATGTGAGTATCATTCTGAGGCTCAAGGTTATAGTATTAAAGATTATTGAGATTTGAAAAGAGAAATTGAAAAGATGATTCATGATGGATCAGAACATTGATAGTGAGGGAAGCTCTAGTCATGCCGATATGCAAACCAGAGGCTAAGTTGTCAGGCTGAGCAATTGAGAATTCACCTATCTCCCTACTAGGAGGAGGTCTGGTAGTTTGTTTTGTTTTTTTTTGTTTTTTGAATTATGTCAGGGTTGTAGTTCGGGATCTATCTTGTTTTGTCCCTTTGTCATTTATGTTCAAACCCTTTTATCTTTTATTTCAACAAAATGAAGTGTCCCTTTCCTTTTGTGTTTTAAATATTTGTTGTTTGTTTGTTTTCTCAATACAGTCACTTTACGTTGATTCTAGTGATATGAAATGCCTGCAAAATTTTCAGTCAGATCTTAAAATCCAGCTTAATCATGAAGCATTGAATCAGAGAGTTAAATTTAGGAAAAGAGAGCATCTGAGAAAATAAATAGAGTGTTGGGGCATTTGGTGATCAACTTGAAGCCTTCTTTGAAAATTGACACTTTTTGAGAATCGTAAGGATACCTTGGTCATCAATTGAAAGACATGTCTTAATTAGGTCAAACAGTGTTTACGTGATCCTATCAAGAGGAACAGGAAAAAAATTAGCTCCACGAAGTCATGCGTCCTTCAGCATGAGAAATGTACAACAAAATGGAGTTGTATGCTGCGCAAGTGTAGAAAAAGAGGTGGCACACATGCTCGGGGCAAGTTAGTGTTGTAAAACATTTCATAAGTGATCTTGATCGTGCACTTTCACATTGCATGCTATGTACTAGCATTTTCAAGAATTGATATGATGAAGGCATTTCATTCTGCTATCCAAACATCGTGTCATCCTTTGTTTACCCCATTTAACCTTTAGTCCTATTTTCTTTCATACCCCTTTTTTGGAATTAATATAGAGTCAGCAAAGCTCAAAAGAAAAATATCGAGCAAAATAATAGAATCAGAAAGTTTCAAAAAGAAACGAGAGAAAAATGTGTCTAAAAATAAAAAAAGAGTGTCAAGAAAAATAAAGTCAGAAAAGTCCCAAAGAAAAAAAAAGTCAACAAAAGAAAAAAAAACAAGTCCGAATCAAGCAAAAAAGAATAAGCTGCCAGAACTACGCATGACCTGATTCTCGTCTCTCGGGGGTGAGATACGTAGGCTGCCCTACTCAGGGCTCGGTCCAACCAAATAAATAATTTAGAGTCACCCAGTCCAAAGAAACTGGGGCATGAGTTAATCCTCATTGTTTGAGTCGATTCCAAAAGTTGTAAGTCCTACTCCACTTTAAGTGTCGTTTGGGCCCCATGTCATCCTTTCTTTCTAACCTTATCCAAAAACCAAGTTACAACCAAAGAAAGACCTTCAAATCAATCTTTGAGAATGTTAAGGCTGAGCATGCAAGGGATATGATGATGCATTTGGGAACTATTTGTCTTCGTCAGCATAGGGAATCAAGAGAGAAATAAAAATGAGAGAGTCTTAGTGGTGAAAACCCTTACGGGCACCATAAGGCAATGGCAAGTTGAGAGAAATAAAAATGAGAGAGTCTTACTGGTGAAAACCCTCACAGGCACCATAAGGCGATAGTGAGCCGAGAGAAAATGAAAAAAATCTTGTTGGCGAAAACCCTTCAAGGAGCCACTAGCCGAATGGGGTCTTAAATGCAATTGACCTAAGAAAGCTACTCAGTTTCAAGGCCATTAACTCAACAACAATGGGTAGAAAGTTTGGATGAAAAGATCAAGCTGCTTAATCCAAAGTGCATGGCATAATCATTAGTGTTGACTGTCATTTTTAGATGAATTTTTTGCTTCTTTGTTTTAAAAGGGGACATTCATTGTCTTTTCTTTCTTCTCTTTATTTTAATTTTTATCTTTCTTAAGTCAGTAATCAAAACCAAAATTGTCATTCTTTTTATTGTTTCTTGTCTTTGAGTCAAGTCCGTATCAAAACAAGTGAGAAAAGATTTCAAAACTGGCTACCAGCTTCTTTAATTGCACAAAGCAAGACAAAAGCTAGCACATAAAAGAGACATGATTGTGAGCCCAAAAAAAGGCATGAAGGAAGTTTTGTCAACAGAGAAGTCAGGGAACTCATGGAAATACCAAGGTTCAAAGGGTTTATTTGAATAACACGACAAAGCAGAAATACTGTGTTTGTTTTAGAGTCACTCTTAATAAGCTGAGTTTGAGTCAATGATACAGCAAGTCAATGACATATGCTAATAGTTGGAAGCAAAGCTAAATGTGACGGGGGCAAGAGCAATTGCCTCAAAAGCCAAAGCCACAAACTAGCCACCATATTTTTAAACTCACAAGTTTTCTTTGTATGTAATAGGAATACATGTTGCATTCAGATCAAGGATTTCAGAGCCTAAACATCAAAGGTCGTAATTTCTTACCTCAACAAATGTAAGAGGCAAGGTTGTTGCACAGGTTTGGTAATCAAAACCATGGTAAAACTCATAATTCAAGATCTCTAGGAGACGCACTTTCTTGTTTGGATAATTCAAACAACATTGATAAGGAAACACACTTCCTTGATCGGGTAATTTGAATTTTGCTTCTTAGGTAATGCACTTTCTAACTTCACCTTGACTCCTAGAAGACGTACCTTTTAGTCGAGTCATCTCCTTTGATTCCTATAAGACATACCTTTTAGTCGAGTCATCCCCTTTGATTCCTATAAGACGTACCTTTTAGTCGAGTCATTCCTATTGATTCCTATAAAACGTACCTT
>NC_061116.1:193107472-193174046 GCF_002878395.1 Capsicum annuum | reverse complement strand
TTTGTCGAGTCATCCCCTTTGATTCCTATAAGACATACCTTTTAGTCGAGTCATCCCTTTTGATTCCTATAAGACGTATCTTTTAGTCGAGTCATCCCCTTTGATTCCTATAAGACGTACCTTTTAGTCGATTTATTCCCCTTGATTCCTAGAAGAAGTACCTTTTAGTCGAGTCATCCCCATGGATTCCTAGAGGACGTACCTTTTAGTCGAGTTATTCCTATTGTTCCTATAAGACGTACCTTTTAGTCGAGTCATTCACTTTGATTCCTATAAGACATACCTTTTAGTCGAGTCATCCCCTTTGAACCCTAGAACACGTACCTTTTATTCGAGTTATCCCCTTGGATTCCTATAAGACATAACTTTTAATCGAGTCATCCCCCTTGATTCCTAAAAGACGTACCTTTTAATCGATTCATTCCAATTAACTCATAGAAATTGCATTTCTTTATTTAGGATAATTTTCTTTTCAGTTTTGATGTAATTTCAGGAGCATGCCCGAAGCATAGGGCGAATAAATGAAAAACCAAGCAACAAGGTGAAGAAATTGAAAGTTAAATAGATTGAAAAGTAGCAAGTCAGGAGCCCGCCTGCAGAACATGGGTAAAGAAATTGAAAGCATAGAAACAAGTTGATAAAATTGCAAGTCAGGAGCCCGCCTGCAGAACAGGGTGAAGAAATTGAAAGCATAGCAACAAGTTGATAAAAATAGTAAGTCAGGAGCCTGCCTTCAGAACAGGGTGCAGAAGTTGAAAGCATGGCAACAAGTTGATGAAATAGCAAGTCAGGAACCCGCCTGGAGAACAGGGTGAAGAAATTGAAAGGCAAGTAACAAGTTAAAGAAATACCAAGTCAGGAGCCCGCCTGAAGAATAGGGTGATGAAACTCAAGTCAAGAGTCCAAAAGAAGATGTATAGATAGGATTTTTGTAATTTCATTTATGCTTTAACTTGTAATTTTAATTTTAATGAAATGACAGAGCTGTGGACCGAAACCTCGATGGAGCCTCACTCGACTCTCCAACTCGGCATAGTCCTTCTCTTTCCAATCCTTTGAAATACCCGTGACTTGAGTCTCTCATAACTTGGGTAGGTAGGATGTCTTAAGTCAAGACCCTGTTGTCCTTCTTCCTTCTGTTTCTTTCTTTGAATAATGGTCAGGTCAAAATTTGGTCTCGCTGTCTACTTCTTTCTCTGAAAATACTTCGTGTTTACATTCAAAGGAGGCATGATGTAGACACCTAATTTTGTCCCTCCCGAAGTCTAATTTTATTCTTTTTTAGTTCACCTTACCATGTGTCCAACCCAATGTAATTATATCCCACAAAAATACAAAAATAAACAAAAAGAATACCTATAACTAATTTATCTTATCCTAACAACCTACCCAATCAAAAGCTTCCACCTCCCAACCCACTCATATTTTTTGATCCTCATAATATTCATTACAGAGGGACACATATTTTTCCATTAAAAAAGGGTATATACACAGCAACATACATACACAGTCAGAGGGGGAATTTTTGGATTAGCTTTCATTTTTCTCCATAGAACACACTCGCATACCATCACTGAGTATCACACACACGCACAGATTCTCAAATACATAGAGAGAGATCAAGAAAGATAAAAAGAGATAAAGGTGAGAATCGAAGAAGAGGTAGAGGTGGTGTTTGGTCACTGCTCCAGCGATCATGTCACCGAAAAACATCAATAGTCATCGGAAAAATGTGAAATTGGCGATCGAAAAACACCAACCCACCACTACTCAACAGCTAAAAATGCCAAAACCAGCGAAAATACCCAAAACCCTGATCGAAACTTAACAACCCGCCTCCTTTTGTCTCTATTTAACCTCGCCGGAGCTCTGGTGAGATGGAAACGGGTAGGCCGAGATCTACGGATAGTTAAGTCAAAATCTGTAATTTTGGGTTTGTAAATTGAGTATTTAATTTGAGTTGGATTTGTCGTTGTCGTGGCTCAAGTTGAGGTTTGCGGAAGTGTATTTTCTTATAATATTCTCTAAAAATTTTGAATCAGGTCCATTTCTAACCTTTACTATTTGATTTCTTTATTTACGATACCCAATGTTATAGATAGAATGCTTTGGTTGATGATATGATCTTGATTATACGGTTGAGCAAGTCTAATTATTTTGGGTGATTCTACATTGAAGTTGGTTGATTAATCGAAAATGATTTATTGTTTGAGCATATTTGAATCTTTGTTATAGGTTGGTTGATGTTGAATTTGAATGTGGAAACTTGAATTGGAAGTCGAAGCATTGATTAATTATTTTGTGAATGAATGCGGGAAGGAATTGGTCTTGATAAAAGTAAATTTGCATAATTTTGATTCATTGATGTTGTTGAACACGATAGTATCATGATAGGCAAATGTAGGTTCAGGTAAGAAAATTTAGAACTTGTGTTTTGGTTGAATGTTTAACTATGCGTGCGAATATTTCTTCCTAGTTTATCGTATTTGATTCGAGTGTATTCGTTTGGCCTGGGAATGCCCCGAGGTTTCATGTATTTATTCACCGGGGAATGCCCTAATGCATTATGTCTTTGAAGGAGGTTCGTGATCAAGGCCCAAGGCATCGGGTGAAGCATTGGAGCTTAGTCTAAGACTAGCTTAGAATAGGATTTATATTTTTCGCATTTTCTATTTTTGGATTGTAATAATTGGACTGAACACTATAATTTTGGATTTGTTTGTTTGTTTGATTGATTGGTTTGTATGTTTTTTGTGTGGTTATATTTTTTGTGTGGTTTATGCACTCTTAGTGTCGAATTAGACGATATGTTCCACCAAGCGACCGTGGTCGAACCACGGGATCGAGGGGTGCCTAACACCTTCCCCTCGGTCAACAGAATTCCTTAGCTAGAATCTCTGTTCGCAAACCAGTTTAAAGAGTCAAATGGTTTTGAAAAGGATTTTCCAATGGTGACTTGGCACACCAGATTATGCCAAGTGGCGACTCTGATTTCAAATGTAAAAACAATCCTTCTTCGAAACAAATCGTTTTCTTTTGTCACTTAATAATAAAAACCCTTTCAAACTTGAAAATTTAATTTTTTTCTTCGATTAAAAAAAGGGGTGTGACAAAGAAAAATATTGTGGAAAGATTCTGTTATAGAGGATTCTCTGAATCATTTCATAGATTACCTAGCTAATGCAACTTATGCAACATATGTGTATTATGTTGCAACAGAATACCTAGCTGTTGCAATAGATTACACATCTATTGTGTAGCTTCTTCTTCATGGAGTAGATTGGAAGGCTAGGTTAGCAAAAGTAAACTTATATTGTTCACGTACCACTCATGCATATTTGTCATACTCATGCAGTCTTGGGCGTCAAATGAATATATGGTGTATTCTTGTGGAGGTTTTATCTTGTCAGTCATGATTTTTTCCTGTTCCTCCTTCTCCTAGTCGCCAAGTGCCACATATATGTCCACCTTCTTCAGTGGCCCCTGAACTTCAACAACTCTTGGAGCGAGAGAAGTTGCAATTTTTTATTTCAGAATGGAGAGTATTTGTCTAATATTTCTTCTTTTCCTCCTAACCCCACTGTAGGAGTGTATGGCTCCCTCACCTTCTTAGATGGTATGACACTTCTCTTAGATTTCAACTCCTCGGCAGCTTCAGCAATAGCCTTTAGTTTTTCAAGGAGTTTATCCTCTTTGTCCTTGCACACTTTACATTTGCAATGAGAATATGAGGGTGAGAGGGGTGAGAAGGACTACTGTAAGGATGGGAGGGATCGGTGTAGGGGTGAGAGGGACCTGTGCGGAGGGTGTTTTCAAATGTATTTATTTTTTCCTGATCACCAACATACTCATAATCATAACTGACAGTAGCAGCAGCATCAGGATGTCTGCCACCATCATCAATAACTCCACCAGCAACACCCCCATAAGAAACACTCGGATCTGTTACAGTAGGTTGGTCATAAAGAGCTTCAACATAAGGCTGACCTTGCTAACTGCTCTTCTTATCGCTATTTCTCCATCCAACTCCTTCTTTATTAACTCTACTATTGGGTCTGCTATTGTATCAACAAGACCTATAGTAATAAAATAAGTCATTCCCAACTCCTGCTCAATAGGCATGATCCAAGGATGTACAACCACTTAAAAAAGACATGAGGCATTTAAATCAGATAATAATAATAATAATTTGCAGTCAGTTGGATTACATGTTAACAAAACCAACTTATGCAACAAATGATCTGTCTACCGCAATAGTTGATCTGTATATTGTAATAAATTGACAATATGTTGTATCAATTTACCCATTTATTGTATAATTTACAGTAGATGGGTAATTTGTTGAGTAAGGTTCAAAGAACCAGAGCAACAGATGGTTAATCTATTATGAAATATAGATCATCTATCACAACAAATTACCCATCTGTTGCAGTAATTGCAGTTCACGGGTAATCTATTCCAACAGATGACCCATCTATCGCAACAGATGTCACATCTGTTTCAATATCTTTCTTTGAGGCAAATTATTTTAGTTGAAAGAAGACATACTGCATCATCCGAAAGGTTAAAGAGATCAACCTCCTTAATATTTTTGTTGCTTCCTTTTGCAGCCAACCACCTAAGGATCCTTGAATGAGAAACCTTATTCGGGTAATCCTTGAACTACTTTCGGAGGAAAGGAATGGCTTCACATGCCCAAGCCTAAAAAATGTAAACAGGAAGCAAGCAAAAAAATGTCATAATAACTATATTCAATATAAATTAATGGATGAGTAAAAATAGTAATCAATTTTACTATGAAAGCTCAAGGAAAGCCGTATAATATGATGGTCCCTGTGGATAGCTTTGTCAATAAATATTGGACAGTCAAGTAGTAGATGTCATATCCCCAGGAATAATCGTTGAATTTCTCAAAATCATCAGAAAGCTTCAACAAAACATCTTCTATGACTTTCCTAACGTCTTTTGCCAATAAAACGAAATGGACAAACCAAACTAAGCACAATTTCTCCATGTAGTGCTTTGGTATGTTTTTATCCTCGAGATTTGCCATCAAATTCTCCGCTTTATAGCTACGTCCAACAATGCATAACAACCCATCTTTTTTCCCCTTCCATTTACGTCTATTGGACCCTTTGTAGGGGTGTTACCTTGATGAGAGGTTCTTCTGGACAATGGCATCCCAAGCCCGTCACTATGGCAAACTCTTTCAATCCAAAAAAACAAGCATACAACAGTAGTTGATTCAGATTTCATCCATTTTTTTTGCCCTCCTTCGAATCTTTATTTTCCCCCGCGTACTTGATCCTGCGCTTGAGAAGACCATATACCATGCTCATTGGGAAACGAAGAGTGTGGTCCTCAGGAAGCTTAAGAAAGTATGCAAAGAAGCTCATCTTAAAAAGTCCGTCTATGCTTTCATTCTTCATAATACTCCTAAGTTCATCAAAATGTTTTTGCGACTGACATTTAAGTACAAGATCAACAGTTACTTTTTTAGGGCTATCCAGCGGCATCGCAACTCAAACCTGTCGATACTAATGGCTTTGACAGGATCATGTTGGGATTTCAATATTAATCCATGCCCCATTGGTGAGAAGGAGTTATCACTTTCCTAAGCTTCTTTTTCCCCTGACTGGGTTTGTTCAGGAAGTTCCTCAGAATTTATCTATACTCTAGCCTTTTTTGTTGGGTGGTCAGAAGTTGATCCACTTTCAATTTCTTTTTGTTGGGGAGACATCTTTTAATTACAAATAATAGAAAAACAAAAAAATACATTGCATTTGATGTCTGCATAATATTTTTAATAAGGTAAGACAAATTTCAATAAATTATTTTATGCCACATTACAAAAAATACTCCAACGGATAACCCATCAGTTGGAACAGATGGGGAATCTATTTGAAGACCTATTTGATATCTACCAACAGATCTTCCACCTGTTGCAACAGATGGACCACCAAGATGACCACCAACACTACAACCAATGCCACCACCAATGCCCCCAAGACCACCACCAATGCCAACAATACCAATACCAACACCAAGACCACCGACACCACCACAAATACTGACACCACTAACAACAGCCACCACCAACACCACAAACACCATACAATAATACCACAATAGTCAATAAAACACTGAGACAAAAACTAGGGTTTTCTCAGGTGATTCCTACTTTTTTAGCATCAAAACTCAAAATTGTTAATTCATTCTCAAAGATAATACAACTAAAAGTACTTTTTTTCATCATTAACTTAAAATCCCTAATTTTTAGAATAAAGAATAAATGTAGAATCCTTCTCAAACTCTGTTACCTATGAAAACAGAGAAACAATGGATACAAGCAAGAATGACGTCGAAAATAACAACTATGTGGTCGAAATTTGGAAGAAATTGATTTGTTTTAAAGGGTTGAGCAATATGTTAAGTAGTTGCTATCTGTATTGTTGAGAGAGAGAGAAGAGAGAGAACTTCAGGTCTGAAATGAGGAAAATTTTTTCATGTAAATAGATGATTTGTATGGGTTAATTTGTAATTTTGGAAAAGAATGACTAGTTTTGAAATTGTTAATTTGGTCCGAATTGATCTTAATTAATTTTTAAAATTTTAAAAGATATAGTTTTTAAAATATTAAGTTAATGAGAATCTCTTCAACTCAAAGTGATCGATCGATGACTCGGGTCGGGATGAACACAATACCAACACCATGCAATTACAAAGACAATTGAAGTTGTAGTTGACCCTAAGAACTCATTTATCCCTAGGTCTACCTAAATCAATTAAGGTACTAGCTTAACATTAAGTTAATGAGAATCTCTTCAACTCAGAGTGATCGATCGATGACTCGGTTTAGGATGAACGCAATACTAACACCATGCAATTGCAAAGACTCAATTGAAGTTGTAGTTGACCCTACGAACTCATTCATCCCTACTTCCACCTAAATCAATTAAGGTACTAGCTAAGTATTATGTTAATGATAATCTCTTCAACTTAGAGTAATCGATCGACGACTCGAGTTGGGATGAGCGAAATACTAATACCATGCAATTTCAAAGACTCAATTGATGTTGTAGTTAACCCTACGAACTCATTCGTCCCTATTTCCACCTAAATCAATTAAGGTACTAGCTTAACATTAAGTTAATAAGAATCTCTTCAACTCAGAGTGATCGATCGATGTCTCGATTTGGGATGAACGCAATACCAATACCATGCAATTACAAAGACTCAATTAAAGTTGTAGTTGACCCTACGAACTCATTCATCCCTAGCTCTACCTAAATTAATTAAGGTACTAGCTTAACATTAAGTTAATGAGAATCTCTTCAACTCAGAGTGATCGATCGATGACTCGGGTCGGGATGAATGCAATACCAACACCATGCAATTACAAAGACTCAATTAAAGTTGTAGTTGACCCTACGAACTCATTCATCCCTAGTTCCACCTAAATCAATTGTAATGAAATCTATTGCAACAAATGACTGAGTTGTTGGAATTTTTTAAATAGGTATTCATATCTATTGCAATAAATGACATATCAAATAGACATTTACATATGTTGTGACAGATGACTGAGCTGCTGAAAATTTCAAATAGATATTGATATTTATTGTAATAGATGACATATTTGATTTAATTATCAAATGGACATTTATATTTGTTGTTACAGATAACTGAGCTGTTGGAATTTTTTAAACAGATATTTCTATCTGTTGTAACAGATAACATATCTATTTGAAATCTTTTTTTTTCTTTTAATTTTAAAACAAACTTCTGTCCGAGTAGATAAAGTAGTACTACTAAAGAAGGTAAAAAATATTTCTTGGATAACTCAAAAATGAGTTCATTGAGTAGTCTTATCTTGTCTTTTCAATGTCAACTGTCCTCCTCGTTCCCCTCAAATTATTAATAAATATTAATTAATGAGTATTGAAACCCGTGTCTATATACATCTAGAATTATTGTATCTCTCCTTCAGCTTCAGCCCTAAATTTATTTTATTTATCTCTCATATTTTTCTTTCTCTCCTCTTTAGGGTTATCACAACCTTTTTTCTCTCTTTTCTCTTCTCTTTATCACAGAAATCATTTTTGATCTAAATCGATCCATATTTTTCCTCGATTGAAATTATTGTTTTGATCTCCTTTTGACGTTAAGGTATGGTTCACTATTGCTCTTTCATTCTCGTCGTCTTCTTTGCAAGTTATTTGAATCTATTTTTGTATTTAATTATCATTTACCCATATCATAGTTATTTAAAAATTTGAAGGAACTTTTTAAGTGTTGAATAAACAAACCAAGAATTTTATTACAATATGTAAAAAAGTCATCTGTTGGGAGAAGTTTAAAAGCCTTATTGGCAGTATCATTTTTTTGTATGTATTTTATTTGTTTCTTTGTTGTTGATGCTGTTATTGGTGTTGGTGGTGGGGTTGGCATTGTTGGAACTTGTGGTGTGTTATTGTTGATGGTGTTGGAACAAAAGATATTGCTTCTTTATTATTGATGATGTTGTTGATGGTGTTGAAACAAATGATGTTGTTTCTTTTTTTGTTAATGTTTTTTATTTGTTGTTTTTCTGTAGTTTATGCTGTTGTTGATGTTGCAACAGACGAAGCAACTGTTGGAATAAATCAAACCACCAGCAAGGCTGGTTTGATGTATCCAACAGACTCCACATCTGTTGCAACAGACTCCACGTCTGTTACAATAGACTCCACATCTGATGCAACAAATATATAGTGTTCTTTTTGTGACATCAATTTTTTTCTCTTCTTTGTAGATATAAGGAACTGAAAGTTAATCAACTTTTGCCCGATCAACACAAGAGGATACAGTAAAGATGGGTGCGGAGGAATAAGCTGCATGCAAATGGAACCACTTCATATGTGGGAGGTATGTATTACTAATAATGTTATCATAGAAACACACATAGAGTACACTGATTTTTTGAATGTTGTTTTTACCGATTAGTCATTGATCATTTAAAAAAAATATCTGTAATTTAATAGTTAAGTTTGGTAGGTCCGAACTGATAAGGCTGAGGGGCCATGAATATGGCTCTGATACCCTATTAAGATTTAATATCAGTTGTTGCTCATGTTTATATGTCAAGCATTGTGAAGGGATCTAGTTTTGGTGGCACTATAAAGATATTCAATAGCGATTGAACTAACTTTTAGGGTGCATTAGACCCTTAGAGGGCCTTCGAAGACTCCCACTGCTTCAACCAAGAATGAAATTAATATAGTTATTACCCTAGCCCAAATTTATATGGTTGGGTTGATCGAGGTAATGATAATATGCCATAAGGTGCGGTAGGAGAATGCTTTTGAGGGAAAATGGGTGGTTGATGAAAGACTATATCATCTGAGAGCTAATTGAAGAGGACACATAGGGTAGAAAGTAACTTCTAGCAAATTTGACCGATGAAACTATCTTAGAACATGAGAGATATGTATCAAGTGTAAATATAAAATTATATCCGATAATGAAAAAAAATTCATCCATTGTTTCTCTAAAAGAAAAATAATGCAAATGATCTCTTTACTGGGGAGCTGCGTCTAGGTAGCGTGGTCGGGATTATCACCCAGATAAAAAATAGTAGAAGACCAAGAAAGTAGCCTTACAGGCATCAAGGGTTGAAATGATGTACGGTAAGTCTAGAAAACTTTCTCCAACAACAACTGCAGTTAAAATAAGGAATCTAAGTGAAGGCGGCAATTTCTAAATTTTAAATTGCATTCCATGCCTTCTTGTTTGTGGTCCGATTAGGTCCACTGTTGTTGACCTGATCGAAACCACAAACAAGATTGAAAGATAGTTTGAGTGTCATTACTTCCTTAGCAATATGGTTATAATTGATTGTGTTTTCTAGCCTTAGCATGATTTCAACATATCTTGGAGAAGATTAGAGGCTTGCTATAGTATGTGAATTTCAATAATTTTCAAGCTTGCCTCAAGTTTGCTGATTTAGTGTTCAAGCTTGTTGTTGTCGTCTTTGAAGTTGGTATAGAGTTCCTGATCTTTTGTGATCTCGGTCAAGAACACTATCTTCGAAGTTGTGGCTTTCTAGAAGCCCTTCAAAATACTTTTTTCAAAAGCTTTAAAAGATACATGTAGGGTCGTTGTGTATGTTTTTAGGTCAAAATGTATTGATGCACAGTCAAGATGTGGTCCCAACAGTTGAATAGATCACTTTTATCGAGTGTAGCTCAATTCAGCTTGCTCAACCAACCTTCAAGGGATTTAATAAATTAATAAGTAAGGAGTTACATAACGTTTGATCTAAACTGACTCTACCAAGACTATCAAACGTTACATAACTCCAGGCTCATTACCCTATCAAAAAACTTTGCTCGAGTTAGTGGATAAATTAAACAAGCTCAATCTCTCAGCCATTCTATTGATCGCTCTTCTCCAATATAAATGACAAGATATCCATCATGCAAAAGTCTACATCATCATCAGCAATTCTTGTCAGGGTGTAAGTCTTCAAAAGGCATCAATAGTAATCTCTCAATATCAAGTAATATTGAGAGATTACTAGTCATACCTTCTGAAGACTTTCGCTCTTGCAAGAATTTGTGCTGATGACAAGATATCCGCCATGCAAAAGTCTACACTATCACCAGAAATTTTTGCAAGAGCGAAAGTCTTTAGAAGGCATTATTAGTAATCTTTCAATACTAATAATGCCTTCTAAGGACTTTCGCTCTTGCAAGAATTTATGGCGACGATGTAGACTTTTGCATGGCAGATATCTTGTCATCAGTAGAAATTCTTGCAAGAGCGAAAGTCTTCAGAAGGCATGACTAGTAATCTATCAATATCACTTGATATTAAGATATTACTAGTGATGTCTTCTGAAGACTTGTGCCCTGACAAGAATTTCTGCTAACAGTGTAGACTTTTGCATGGCAGATATCTTGTTATCTATATTGGAGAAGAGCGATAAACAGAAAAGCTAGGAGATTAAGCTCGTTTCATTTGTCCACTAACTCGAGCAAAGTTTTTTAATAGTGTAATGAGCTTGGAGTTACGTAACATTTAATAGGCTTGGTAGAGTCAGTTTAGCTCAAACATTACGTAACTCCTTGCTTATTAATTTATCAAATTCCTTGAAGGTTGGTTGAGAAAGATGCATTGAGCAACACTCGATAAAAGTGAGCTATTCAACTGTTAGGACCAGATCTTGACTGTGCGTCAACATATTTTGACCTAAAATAAACACAACGACCCTTCATGTATCCTTTAAGGCTTCTGAAGAAAGTGTTCTTAAGGCCTTCTACAATGCCACAACTTCGAAGATAGTGTTCCTGATCAAGCTCACAAGAGACCAGAAACTCTATACTAACTTCAAAGACGGCAACGACAAGCTTGGATACCAAATTATCAAGCTAGAGGCAAGCTTGAAAATTAACAGGATTCACATACTACAGCAAGGATCTGATCTTCTCCAAGAAATGTTGAAAGCATTCTAAGGCAAAAAACACAATCAATTAATCCATATTGCTAAGGAAGTAATTATACTAAATCTGTCTTTCAATCTCATTTGTGGTTCCAATCAGGTCAATAGCAGTGGACCTAATTGGAACCACAAACAAGAAGGCATGGGATGCAATTTAAAATTCATAAATTGTCGCCTTCACTTAGATTCCTTATTTTAACTGTAGCTTGCTATTGGCGCAAGTTTCTATACTTACTGTACATCATTTCAACCCACGATGCCCGTAAGGCTTCTTTCTTGGTCTTCTATTATTTTCTATCTAGGTGATAATCCTGACCACGCTACCCAGTCACAGCTCCCTATCAAAGTATCCATCTGCATTATTTTTCTTTTAAAGAAACAATAGACGAATTTACATTGCCGGATACACTTTCATATTTTCACTTGATTTAGATTTCTCATGTTTTAAGATAATTTCATAGTTCAAATTCACTAGAAGTTCCTTGCTACCCTATGTTTCCTCTTCAATTGGCTCTTAGATGATATAGTCTTTCATCAACTCCCCTTTCCCTCGCAGGTATTCTCCTTCAGCTCCTTTTGGTATATAAACATCTTCTCGAACAATCCTTCCATATAAATTTGGGTCAGGGGAATTTTTGTTGATTTTTCGTTCTTGTTTGATGCATTGTGAGGCTTCGAAGGCCTTCTTAGATTCCAATGCACACTTAAAGTTAAGTCCAATCGCTATTGGATCTCTGCAATGGCACCAAATATTGATCCCTTCTCAAAACTTGACACGCATAAACATGAGCAACAACCGTCAGTAATTCATAATAGGGTATCTGCACCATCTTCATGGGGCCCTCGACCTTATCAATTTGAACCTATCAAACTTAACTGTACAATGCAGGATCTTATTTGAGTGATCAATGCCTAATCGGTTAAAAATTGTATTTACAAAAATATTGTACTTTGTGTGTGTTGTCCCGATGACCTTATCGATAATACTTAACTCCCACACATGATAGTGGATCCATCTATCTACACGCACCTTATTCTTCCTAGCCCATCTATGCCTTAAATTGAATAAACAGATGACTAACAAGTTGCAACAGATGCCACATCTATTTAAATTGTCAAACAATTATAGACATCTGTTACGACATATAATCAATTTATTGTGACATAGGACTTATCTGTTGGAAGTATCAAACAGGTATATGTATCTGTTTCAACAGTTACAATATGTTGTAAATTATCATACAGATAGAATAGAATATATTTTGCAACAGATTACCCATCTGTTAGATTTATTTTAAAGCAATTTTCTTTTTTTTTTCGAAATACAATAAAAGATAAAATATTGTATTTAGATCTATTTTTTTAATTTACATATTCAAACCAGTTTTATTTAATTAAGGAATGAACAGTCATGACTTTTTAACTAACCCATTCGAATTCAATTATTTATAAATAGGTCCCTGTTTCCTTACTCGTTCATTCTACTACACTATACAGATATGGATGATCCAGATTCGTACAAGAAGATTCATATCGAGTCATTGCGGGAACTTCAAAGTCAGTTTGATGAACTCTAGAGAGATTTTACCGACTTCAGAGCAAGGCTAAGGAGGGCCCTGCTGTTGCAGGATGAAAATTGTCCGATTGACAATAATAATACTAATAATAATAATGATAATAATAATAATAATAATAAGGTTATATTTTTTCTTTTAGCTATCCTTTTTTATATTGGATCTACCTAAGGGATTCAAAAATCTATGTTATTTGGTCGACTTTGAATTTTTAATTCTTATTTAATATTTAATTATCATTCTGTTTATTTCCTTATTCTCAACATGTCGATGGTTGAAGGTAGGGATTGAGAATTTGTGAAAACAGAGGTTAATCTAATGCGATAGATGGATCATATATTGCAACAACTGGTTATTAGTAAAAAAAAAAAGGGTTATTGTTGTTATTGAGAGGGTGAAAAGTCATGATTCTCCAATTATTTAGTATGAAAAATGGTTCATAAATAAAAAGTCATAACATTGGATTAATTAAGTGTTATATGTTGATTGTTAAAAAAAAAAGGTGAACAGTCATGACTGTGACTTTTTGTCTAAACACATTCAACAAACAAATAATGTTGCAGATGAATCAAATTCCCTATTTGTTACGACCGATGAATCAACTGTTAGAAGAAATAAAAAAAGCTCCTAAAACAAATGATTGCTTAGTTGCAATAGATGGTATATCTGTTGCAACAGATGGGTTATCTGATGAAACAGATATACAATCTGTTACCATAACTCAATAAAAATAGTTATTATTTTATTAAAGAAACGGTAATTGAAAAGGTGTTTGATTTTTAAATTGAGAAAAAAGGTTATTTAAATTTAAGAACTAATTAAAATAATAAGCTGAAAAGTCATGACTTGTCACAATAATAAAAAACTCATCAGCTTGATTTAATTAAGTCATTACTTTTCACAGAAAATAATAAGAAAATAACTGATAAACCCAATTTATAACCGTAAAAAAATGATTATTTAATTTGAATAATTGATGTAAATATTAAATAGGTGACATTTCTTTTCTTTTCACAGAAAATATTTTTGTTTTTAAATCTGTTTTATTAATTTATATAATAAAGTCAGTAAATTTGGATTAATGATATGATGATATTTTTTTTTTTAAAAAAAGATAGATTATATGTTGCAATAGATAGATTATCTGATGCAACAGGTTGTTTATTTATTGCAACAGATGATATATCTATTGTCATAGATGAGTTATTTGATGCAACAAATATAGAATCTGTTGTCCCAACTCAATAAAAACGGTTCTTGGAAAGAACTAATTAATAATAATAATCTAAAAAGTCATGAATTATCACAACATTGCTTAATTTAATTAAGTCATAACTTTTCATAATAATAAAAAATGTCATTAATAAATGAAGGTGAACAATTGAGCCTTTTTGCCTAACTCATTCAAGTTCAATCCTCTATAAATAGGTTTCTCCTTACTCAATCGTTTATTCTACTACACTCTATTTATTTCTTGCTCTTGTTACACCTTCAACTACTTTCTCTTCAAGGACTTGATAGCTTTTTCCTGTCTTTGGTAAGTTTTTTCTTGCTTTTAATGTAAATATACGTTGTATTACATTCGGATTCTTTTCTTTACTTTTGTTTTTATGTTTTTTGTCAATTTATGCGTGTTCTAGATATGTCTGATCCAGTGTGGGATGTCTCTATTTTACGAGATGCCATACGGAAACTGCAGAAGGAGGTTCATGACCTGCAGTGGTAGTTGGCCGCCGTCAGAGTAAGTATGCTGCGGGAGATCCGTAGGCTGAGGAGGGTGTTGCTGCTGACGGTTGAAAATTGGCCGGCTGGCAACAAAAATAATAATGATGATGATGATGATAATAATAATTAGATTATTTTTTCTTTTACTTATGTATTTTTATTTTTATTTTGTTTAATAAAAAATTTATGTTTGATCCACTTTGACGTTTTAATTCTTATTTAATTTTCATTTTGTCTATTTTTTCTTCTCAACAAACATGTCTACGATTAAGGAATAATTTGAATCCAGTATCAATAGCAAGCGATCAACATATGGGTTATCTATTGGGTTTGTGACAGGAGCTGTATTGTGTTGTTCGAAACAAAATATTTATCCGTTGCAACAGAATAATTATTTGTTGCAACAGATAAATATTCTGTTGCAACACATGTATATTATATTATAACAGATTACTTATTTGTTGGAATAGATTACTAATCTGGTGCAACAGATTAATTGTCTGTTTGAACAGATTACTAATTTGTTGCAACAGATTAACTGTCTATTTGAATGGATTACTAATTTGTTGCAACAAATTAATTATCTGTTTGAATAGATTACTAATTTGTTGCAACAGAACACCCATCTGTTCGATTCATATTACGGGTACCTAGAAACCATAAGCATGAATCCAATATATGAGACATTTTGTTGCAATGGAATATTTATCTAGTGCCACAGATGATAGATCTATTTAAATAGATTGCTCTTATGTTGTTTTCATGTTCGCTTACTAGCTATTGTTGAAAAAACAGTACACTAACAGTTACCCAGATGACAAATTCAACTAAAAAATATAATTTGACTTACCAACGTCTCCTATCAAGTAAATGCCAAAGTTAAAACAAAATTTGACCTAAGAAATTGGTCAAAGAGTAGGAGTTGCGGTGATAACAAGAACAAAAATGGTCAACAAGAAGAATATGAAGATGACAATGAAGTACAAGATGATAATAATGAATCAGAAGATGATGAATAAAGCAGCAACAACAATGAACAACAAAAATCGCGAAGAGAGAGAAAACAACAACAGATGAGAAGAGAGAAAAATACATTTTTTTCTTCATTTCCCGTTATATTAACTAACATTTGGATCAAAGTATAAATTTTAAAAAATTTTGGGTTATTTTAAAAAATTTTAAACTTTCTTAATCCATAATTAAGTAATTATCACATCCACTCAATTATTAAGACTTGTGTCATACCTCATTTTAAAAAAATTTTGTCACCTACAGCCCAAAGCCCCACGTGAGTACACGTATTTAGATTAAAATTATTTAAAAAACTTCTCCTTCACCCCTCGCCCCCTCTCTCCCACCCCTCTAAAACCCACCCCAACATCTACCGACCAGCAGTGGCCGGTGGTGTTAATGTGGAATAGAGAAGATGAAATTGGAAGTGGGTTTGCATTTTTTGGTATTGTTATCCAGGTCTAATATCACTTGTAATTCAGATAAAGGGCCGAGTTCATAGGGAATTGGGCCAGTTAAGTTGTTTTCGGAGAGCCTTAGCTCATAGAGCTTTTGGCATTTCTGAAGAGTTGAAGGAATGGAACCAAAAAGATTGTTTCTTTGAAGATTCAAGACATTTAAACTTGTGAGATTTCTCAATTCTTGTGGTATATCACCTGATAATTTGTTGTGACTGGGAAAATTTGAATAATTTTGAAGAGTTTTCAAGTTCTACTGAAACTGTTTCTTTGAAGATTCAAATTGTTGCTGTCGATGTGGGTTTGGGGGAGGTGGAGATGGTGGATGTGGGTTTAGGAAGGTGGAGGGTGAGAATAATGAATTTATTTTTAAAATTATTTTTTTAATTTATTATTTTATTATTTTATTTAATATTGTTAGATTAATAATTTTTAAAAATAATTGATAAAGATATTTATCATATGACATTAATTTATGTGACAGTGGATATGACGTATAATTTATTAGGAGAGTATGTTATACACATGGTAAAAGAGTTTAAAATCTTGTGTTTTGTTTAGTTAAGAATTCAAACCACAAAAAGTTACGTAAAGATGTCTGCTTGATAAATTCTGATAAATATTAATATCTGCCAAACCATTTCGCCTTTTAAGAAAGTGGAAATTGGTCTCATCAACTCCCCTGCGTTTACTTTCTGTCAACGGATTAATCATTGTTAGTGAGATGATTCAAGTTCCTGGATATTTCCAAAATGTGATTGTTGAGAATGTCACATATTCTTTCTCAGATTAGCACAACTCCAATGGCTTCCCAAACTTAATCTGTCAGAAATTGGAAATATGATGTTTTCCTGAATTTTAGACCAGAAAACTTGGACGGAATCTTTGTTGCCCATCTTTACAAACGTCTTGAAGGCCTATTTTAAACGTTCAAAAATAGGACTAGTTAATTTGAGTTTAAAAACTTAAATAACTGTTGACGGTCGGTCATGATGTTAGTTAATTTGAAATGGTCAGCAATTAGACTTAGCTTACTTATACTACAATTTCCTTGACCAAAGACTGGTCCAAGGAAACTATTCTTCAGTCAAACTTTCTCTAATCCTTTTTAATTTTTATTTTCCTTCATCGTATTCTCTTTATATCCCTCTTCTCTTCCTCCTATTTCTACATTCAAAATTACAACCTTTAGCAACTTACAACAAGTGACAATTCTTGTATGGTTCACCAATTAACTTTAAAATTTTCTTTACCACTATTATACTCTGTATTCCCCTCCACCCTTTTGTCTTGTATTCCA
Organism: Capsicum annuum; assembly: GCF_002878395.1. NCBI lineage: Eukaryota > Viridiplantae > Streptophyta > Magnoliopsida > Solanales > Solanaceae > Capsicum > Capsicum annuum. The sequence goes on along the minus strand of NC_061116.1, from coordinate 193,156,496 downwards.
CGTAAACACACACTTCACGATCGAGTTAATTTCTCAAATGGACAAGTACGGAGCTGACAATAACATTGAGTTTAAACGAGCGATAAGTGAATTAACACAAGGCAGGGACCTTGCTCAACAGCTCCAACTCCATCTAAATGCTACTAACTATAATTCCTCTGCTTCACCCGAAAATACCCTGGAATTCTTGTTTCACAATATCCAATCCAACTTTGACGAGGCTCTGTACATGCTCCAATACAATAGTACTACTGGAGACAATTCTAATTCAATAATAGCAAATTCCAATTCCCTTACCATTCCTGTTTTTGGAGTGTCTGATTCTCCACGATCGAGCCCTCCTCATAGTGAAGATTCTGACCGTGACCTCGAGTCCAAAGATCCTCATGCTACCCGCAAAAGGTTTATAATCTTTTCTTCCTATAAATTTGTGTAATGCATGTATATATAATTTGCTGAAAGTTAGTTTATTTCTAAAACCTTCTCATATTTTAAACTCTTTTGATCATTAATCGAACATGTATCTCATTAAGGGGTAGTTTGGTGTGAGGTATAAGGGATAAGTAATCTCGAAATAAAATGAGGTATCATTTCATCCCATATTTGGTTGGAGGGATTAATCAATACTGGGAGATCAGGATAACTTATCTTGGGATAAGTTATCCTGAGTAATCCCGAGATAACTATTTTCCAACCAAACGATCCCTAACTTGTTGAGTTAGAATGCGTATTTGTACGCGTTTTTAAGCGAGTTAGATCAAACATAGTAATTTAAACTAAAGCGAGTTACATTTAAAAATATTTTTAAAAAATCGAACATAGTAATTTTTTTTGAAGAAAATCTCAAAATCCTACATTTTCTTCTTCATCAACCCCTCGCGCGCCTCGGGCCCCCTCCCCCCAATCTAGCACCACCACCACATTTAGCCAACCATTTCCGCCACCCCACCCCCAAACAAAAATCCACTTCGACATTGGATGACACAACCACCTAACACCACTCACTTTCTCTAAGTTGATATAGAAGTATTGTAAAAGGTGAAAGTTGATGTTGTTGGGTTGAGGGTGGGGAGTACCAAGAAGAAGATAAAGAAAATGAGGAGGAGGGGTGGGTTGGATCTTTATTTAAAAAAGATATTATTTGTATTTTATATATATTTTTAATATTTAATTTTTATGTATCATTTAAAAATTACGTGACATGCTACATGTAGTCAATTGTATTATATTATATTAATTGGATAAAAAAATATTTTAAATATTATGTTTTGATGGATTTAAGGATTCAAATGAAAAAAGGTAATTGAAAATGTGCATCACAAATTGAGATAAATATAAGAGTTCGTCTGATCATTTAGCTATATAAAAATACTATTTTAATAAAAAATACGCTAGTTTAATTATTATTGCCGCACCCACATCTTCTTTTTATGAAAGTAGAAAGTTGACTCATCAGCTCCCCTTCAGTCAACGGATAAATGATTGTTAGTGAGATGGTTCCAAGTTCCTGGAAATTTCCAGGAATACTATTGTTGGTCCCTCCCTGCATATTCTTGAGAACGTCGCATATTCTTTCTCAGATTAGCACAACTCCAATGGCTTCCCAAATTCAATCTGTCAGAAATTGGAAATATGATGTTTTCCTGAATTTTAGACCAGAAGACTTGGGCAGAATCTTTATTGCCCATCTTTACAAACGTCTGGAAGACCTAGGAATTAACGCATTCAGACCCGACGATGTCGAGTCTGAAAGAGGCGAAGGAGAACCAATCTCAACAAAAATCTTAGAAGCCATAGAGGAATCAAGGATTGCTATTACCATCTTTTCCAAGTACTATGCTTCATCGAGACGGTGCTTGCAAGAACTCACAAAGATAATGGAGTGCGTTGACAACAAGGGAATGAAATTCTTCTCTGTCTTCTATCAATCAACTGCATCACAAGTATTATGCAACTTTGATCAAGTACTGTTGGCCCAACTAGGGATATATGGTTTGAATGGTTCTTACATGGTGGAGTTCTTGAGGTGGAAGGACATTCTCTGTAAAGCATTCAACATTGCGGGTTTAAATTGTTGGTGAGTAGTAACTAACTCAAAAGAACTAGTAGTAATTTTTGAGAGACATGTTCATAATAGCATTTCTCTGCAAATTGGTTGGAATGATCAGGGTCAGTTTATTAATGCTTTAAAATGTCAAATTACCACCTCTAGACACCACTTAGCCGGACATGCCATTGAAACCTTCATTTTTTTCATTAGTAAAATAAATATACTATTAAATCCATTACACCAAAATGAATCTGCTATGACTTTGATTTAAGGTATATATCATGCAATTTGATGCCATTTGGATCATAGAGATACCTCTATTTTGGTCCTTAGGTTAGGCCTACTATAAAAGTTCCAATCCACGACAAAGAATAATTTCTTTGAGGCTACTAATACATCAGAAAGTTAGTTATTACTAGTTCATAGCTAAATAAATGTCAGTTGTTGCATCCATTTTCCAGCCTGGAGGTCTCTGAAACTAACTTGGACACCTCAATTTCCAATTTTCACATTCTCTAGTTGAGGTCTCTAGATGTGTATTCTCAAAGTTGGAGTGTATAATTTTCAGTTTAGATCAAGTTAAGTATCTATATATGTATTTTGCCTTCTTTGAAGACATGATACTTGTCTATGGGTGGCGGATTGACTTTCATTAACTCAATTCTTGATGCCCTTACAACATACATAATGTCCTTGTTCCGTATCCAATAGGGGTCATCAATAGGTTGGATAGCACTATTAGGAATTTTTGTGGCATGGAAACAAAAAAATGAAAGTATTCCACTTGGTCATGTGGAAAAATGTTATCCCTGGGAAGATACATTGAGGTCTGGGGATCTATAACTTGAAGGTACAAAGCAAAGCTCACAGAACAAAATGGCTGTGGAAGTTTATCAGTGAACATTAACTACTGTGGGGAAAAGTTATTAAAGTCAAATATGATCAGGAGGATAATTGGATGACTAAGGAGGTTACTACACCATAGGAGGTTGGTATATGAAGATCCATTAGAGCATTGTGGAGTGGGTTGAAAGTTCAATCCAAGATTAAAGAGTTAGATGAGAGCAAAACTAGTTTCTGGATGGACAATCGGTATATGGTTGGAAACCTGGACATGGTCTTTCACATGGGACGTTTTGATGATTAGAGGGCTTCCATTGTGCTCAAGATGCTTCAAGGGTAAAGAAACAAGAGAAAGTTAATCACCTTTTTTTGCAATGTCCATTTACAGCACAGCTGTAGAGTGGTGTCCTCAAAGGCATAAACTGGACTATGCTAGAAAAAGATTTCAGAAGCTCTCAGTAGTCGGAAGGAAATAGGTTCACGGGCAAAGGACAAGAGTAGATGGAGAATTGTCCCAACATGCATTTGGTGGACAATTTGGAAGAAAGGAAACTCCAAATGTTTTGAGACTATAGAGGATGATGTACAGAAGATCAAGTTGAACTTTGTCTTACAGTTATGTTTTTGGTGTAATGAGATTTACTCTAATGATATTATCTCTGTCATTGATATTTTAGACTCGCTATAGATAGAGAATAGTAGATTTTCGGGGCTTTCATGCAAATATGGTTTCAGTACTACCTAAATACCCTTTTGGTTCATTGTTATAATATACAGTTATCAATTCAAAGATAAAAAGAATTAATCTAATATTATCCGCTGCCCTCCATGCTCCAAAGGGGTTGTATCATGCACTATGTTAAATGTTTAAGTTCTTAAAGTAGAAGAATAGGGATCAATTCCCATTTAGTACTTCCCATTTTTCCTCCTTATCTAATTGTGAGAAATACTGGTGAAAAATATTATTGAATTGTTGTCTACATAATTACATTGACACCCCATTTATAGACACTACAATACAATCCTTTTCGAAGTAGGATTAGGATCTTGTATACTATTCTATTTCTACTCATATTCTAACACTCCCCCTCAAGCTGGTGCATACAAGTCATATTACAAATGTTATTAATACGATGACTGGTGAGGGACTTGGTGAAGATATCTGCAAGTTGTTCACTTGACTTCATAAATTTTGTAACAATATCTCCCGAGAGTATCTTTTCCCTGACAAAGTAATAATCAATCTCTATGTGCTTGGTCCTCTCATGGAACGCTAGATTAGATGCAATATGAAGGGTTGCTTGATTATCACATACAAGTTCCGTCTTACCGGGGTCTCCAAATTTTAGTTCTCCCAGCAATTGTTTGATCCAAACCAGCTCACAAGTTGCTGCAGCCATTGCTCGATATTCTGATTCGGCACTAGATCGAGCAACCACACTCTGTTTCTTACTCTTCCAGGACACCAAATTACCACCTACTAAAACACAATATCCGGATGTAGAACATCTATCAAAGGGTGATCCTTCCCAATCAGCATTGGTATATCTAATGATATGCTCATGGCCTTGATCCTCAAAGTGTAGTCCTTTACTTGGAGATGACTTTATATATGGCAAAATACGAACAACTACATCCCAATGACTATCACAGGAGGAAGTCATAAACTGACTTACAACACTCACGGGAAAAGAGATGTCAAGTCTAGTCACTTTGAGATAATTCAACTTTCCAACCAACCGCCTATACCTTCCAGGATCACTAAGTGGCTTCTCCTGTCCTGACAGAAGTTTAGGATTTGGATCCATAGGAGTGTCAATGGATTGACATCCCATTATTCCTGTCATCTCAAGAATGTCTAAAGCATACTTGCATTGAAAAACAGCAATACCTGATCTAGACTGTGCAACCTCAATACCTAGAAAGTATTTCAGTTTGCCAAGGTCTTTAGTCTGGAAATGTTGAAAGAGATGTTGCTTCAAGTTAGTGATACCCTTTTGATCATTGTCGGTGTTAACAATATCGTCAACATAAACAACTAGATAAATACACAAATTTGGTTCAGAATGGCGATAAAACACTGATTGATCAGCTCCATTACGAATCATGCCAAACTCCTGAATCACTGTGCTAAATTTTCCTAACCAGACTCGAGGGGATAGTTTCAAATCACAGAGTGACTTTCACAATCGACATACAAGGCTACTAGACTCCCCCTGGGCAACAAAACCAGGTGGTTGCTCCATATAGACTTCTTCCTCAAGATCACCATGCAAAAAAGCATTCTTAATGTCAACTGATAAACAGGCCAATGACGAACAACAGCCATAGAGAGAAAAAGGTGGAGAGATGCTATTTTAGCCACGGGAGAGAAAGTGCCACTATCATCAAGCCCAAATATGTGTGTATACCCTTTGGCAACAAGCTGAGCCTTCTACCGATCAGTCTGACCATCTGGACCAACTTTGACTGTATAAACCCAAAGGCAACCAACAGCAGATTTACCTACAGGAAGGGAAACAAGTTCCTAAGTACCACTCGTATGTAAAGCAGACATTTCATCAATCATAGCCTGTTTCCATCCTGAATGGGAAAGTGCTTCACCTATAGTCTTAGGGATGGAAATTGAGGACAAAAATGATACAAAAACATAATGGGGTGAGGACAGACGATGATAACTCAAGAAAGTATAATGTGGGTTAGTATTACAAGTGGATCTTATACCTTTTTGAAGTGCAACTGATTGGCTAGGAGGAGACAGGTCCGCTGTAGGGGAAGTTTCAGGCGCATGACATGAATCATCTGGGACTAATGCGGGACGCGGGCGGCTGTGATAAGTCAAAAGTGGTGGCATTGCAGCTGGAGATGGAGAAGTAACCGTCAATTCTTCAAAGATTGGTATGGGTAAGACTGGAGGTATGGGTAAAACCTCAGAGATATCAAGATGAACAGATGATGTGTAGTAAGTTTGAGATTCAAAGAATGTGACATCGGCGGACATAAGATAGCGACCCAGATCAGGTGAATAGCAGCGATACCCTTTTTGAACTCGAGAATAACCAAGGAAGATACATTTGAGAGCACGAGGGGCTAATTTATCTTTTCCTAGGGTTAAGTTATGAACAAAACAAGTGCTCTCAAAAAACACGGGGGGACGTAGAGTACAGATGTGATTGAGGAAATAGTATGGAATGGGGAACCTAATTTTGAATCGAAGATGATGGTATTCTATTAATGAGATAGCAAGATGCGAGGACTGTATCGCCCCAAAAACGCAGCGGAACATGGGATTCATTGAGAAGTGTGCGAGCTGTCTCAATTAGATGTCCATTTTTCCTTTTTGCTATACCGTTCTGCTGAGGGGTATATGGACATGATGTCTGGTGAATAATTCCTTGGTGAGTCATAAACTCCTGAAACTGGGAGGATAAGTATTCTAAGGAATTATCACTATGAAAAGTAAGAATGAAAACACCAAACTCATTTTGTATTTCAGCACAAAAACTTTTGACTATAGGAAATAAGAATGATCTTTCATTAGGAAAACCCAAGTACACCGTGAAAAATCATCAATGAAACTAACAAAGTAACGAAATCCTAAGGGTGAACTGACTCTATTAGGACCCCCAAATATCAGAATGAACTAATGAGAAAATAGACTCTGAACGACTCTCAATACTATGTGAAAATGTAGCACGGATATGTTTTCCAAGTTGACAGGACTCTCAAATTCAGCTTGCATTGCAGAGTTCCATTGGGGAATTAGCTTGGCTTGCTTATAGGTTGTGGGGATTTTTGGAGACGGTGTAGTGGTTGTGAGAAACTAACGTGGTTTAAGGCTATTAGTCTGTGAGCGGGTGGTCATTGGGTGTACTTTGGTGGCTGGCTGGGTTGGCCGGGGCTGGTTTGGCGGGTCAAGCTGGGTAGGAGAGGCTACTAGTTGGGGCGGGGCAGAAGCCATTTGTGGATGATTTTTTGCCGAAGCAGATGCATTGGGAGAAGGATGTGGAGTTTGGCTAGGAATGGGTGGTCTTTCTCGTCTGCGGTACATTATAAGTGGTCGTGAGGGCAATGTTTAAGGTGCTGAAGAAGCAGAAGTAGAGTGTTTTTGTGGAACTTGTGTAGTGGGTAAAGGAGTGGAAGTTGATGAGATTTGAGGAGAAGGAATGTTACATGATTGTGGAGAGACGCCATCTGAAGCGGAGGAGATAGTTTGCAGGCGTTGAGCGGCCATGGACAACGTAGTTACTGGTGGGGGAAGTTCATAAGAGGAATGTGAAATTGAATGAGTGTCCTCCCTGGGTTGTTGTTCAACAAAAATCGTATCCCAAGAAACATTAACTTTATTTTTAAATCTGAAAAATATATTTTGAAAAGGGAAATTGTCTTCCAAAAATATTACATCCTTAGATAAATATAATTTGGAGTTGACAGGATCAAAACACTGATGGCTAGAATATTTATTAGAAAATCCTAAATAAACACATGGTGTGGATCGAGGTTCCAATTTATTACAGGAATAAGGTTTGAGCCATGGGTTGCATAAGCATCCGAAAACCTTGAGGGATTATAGTTAGGCATGGCCTGAAGTAGGGTTTCAAAAGGTGATTTGTTTTGTAGATTGGGTGTAGTCATCCTATTGATCAAATAAATAGCTTAATGACAAGAAGAACTCCAAAAAGTTGAAGGTAGGGATGCTTGGTCTAGTAAAGTGCGCGCTGTCTCGATGACATGTCGATGTCGGCGTTCAACTAAAGCTACCCTTTGTGGTGTATATGGGAGGGGGGACACTAAGTGTTCAATTCCATGTGTTTTTAGATAGGAATCCAATTTTTGACATTCACAACCACCATCAGTATAAAAGGATAAAATTTTTGTTTAAAAATGCCTTTCAAGCATGGGATGTAAAGTTTTGAGGATTTTCAAGACTTCTGTTTTATCTTTGGGAGTGAATAACCACATATATCTTGAAAATTGATCGACAAATAAAACGTAGTATCGTTTTTTGTCAATCGATATTACCGGAGACGGCCCCCACAAATCACTGTAAATTAAATTTAATGGACTAGCACTGTGCAAAGAACCTTTTGAAAAAGGCATCCTGTCGCTTTTATTAGAATAGCGTGAATTTTGCAAACAGTATTAGGTTTGGAACCAACAACTGGAATGAAAAAATCATGCAAAAATTTATTTAGAACTTGACGATTAGGGTGGCCTAATCGTTGATGCCATAGGTTGTATGAAACAATAACATTGCATTTTGGTGGACCATCAACATCCCCCGATGGCCACTCGTACAACCCGTTTTTATTCCATCCGCGAGCCAATAGTGCCACCGTAGTCAGATCCTTTACAAGATAAGAGAAAGGAATAAATTCCATACATGAGTTATTATCTTGACAAAACTTAGAGACAAAGATTAGATTATCTTTAATAGCTGGAGAGCAAAGAATATGTTGAAGCTGGAATTGGTGATTTGATGCGTTAAAATTCACATTACCGATATGAGAGATTGGAATGGTATTACCATTACCCATGACGATCTCCTCCGAACAGTGGTAGTTTTGCATAGTGGCTAGAATCTGCGTGTTTGAGGCTATATGGTGGGTGGCACCACTGTCAACGATCCACAGAGCTGATTGATTCTGAAGGCTTGCAGCATAATTAGCACGCACTTGAAGATGATTGTGAGAACGTGTCCGACATACACAAGGAGTATGACCTCTACGATCACAGAGTTGGGTAACGGTTTCTGTCGGAAGATTGTTGTGGATTATTACGTCGGGATTGTTGATTGTTACGCCAGGACTGATAATTATTTTGTTGGTTTGGAGCATTTGATCGTCGATTATTGTTCTGATGATTGGTGGAGCTTTCATGTATGGGACTGGAAGTAGTTCCCTAAGCAACGTTGGCAGTGATTGGAGCAGAAGGTGTTTTTTTAGCTTCCTCCTACTGCCGAAAAAGCTCATGATTAAGGAGCTTTTCATATAGTTCTTCACAGGGGATTGTTGAATCTCGAGCGCGGATAGCGGCGGAAAGTTCTCAAAATTCAGATCCAAGGCCAGTGAGAATCTTGACAATTAATTCTTCATTGGATACAGGGGATCCAGCAGTGGCAAGTTCATCACAAAGAGACCGAACTTGATGGAGATAGTCTGCAACAGGGTGAGAGTCCTTGGAAACGCGGGCTAGACGGTCTCTTAAGACTAAAAATACGAGTTTGAGACTTATTTGCATAAGCAGGATGCAAGGCGTCCCAAGAGACTTTTGCATTTGTAACAGAAGCAACTGTACTGCCAATGGTCGCATCCACAATTGCCAAGATAGCATTTTGTATAAGTTGATCTTGTTGAAACCAGGAAACATAATTAGGATTAGGTACTTCTAGGTTGTTTTCAGATATAGTTTTGGAGGGGGTTGGTATCGATCCATCAAGGTGACCAAAGTGGTTGTGTCCACGCATAATCATGGACACCTGCGCCTTCCACAACGAAAAATTATGGTTACCAGCAAGTTTGATGGGGAGATGAGTAACCAGATTGAACTGGACAACAGGACAACAGTCTTTGAGTTGGAGATGTTGTCGACATTGACGATGCTTGTATTTGGGTCCATTTAGGCGTGAGGTGTTTGGGTTGGGAAAAATAGAAAAGAAAAAAAATAGGATCAGGCTTGTTAAAGCTATAGAGCTCTTGATACCATAAAGAGGAAGAGAACTGATAGCAGCAGGTTAAGGTTGATTTTATTGATTCTCTGTATTGGCCTTTATTTCTTATTCCTTATTTCGTAGTGCTCTTATTTCGTATTTCTCTGATTTCTATTTTTGTTATTTCTGATTCCTTATTTCTGTTATGTCATCCATCCTGGTTCTTGTTTCATTACGACCTTGTTTACTATTCTTTATCTTGAGTCGGGGGTCGAAAACAGCCTCTCTACTTCTTCGGAGGTAGCGGTATGGACTGCGTACATTTTACCCTCCTCAGACCCCACTTTGTGGGAATACACTGGGTTTGTTTTTGTTGTTGTTGCTCTGTATTGGCCTTTATAGCCTGTGGATTACATACAAATCTGAACAAATCTATGTAACAAAGAGACCTACTAAAATACAATCCTATATATACACCAAAGCTGATAAGTACAAAAATAAAACAGGAGTCCTAAAGATATCAGCTAGCCGTTATTATTGTTTAGTGTCGCCTCGTCGGAAGAGACTCATTGGCAAGGAAAAGTGTGACTTAGAAACTTGATGACAACGGTGAATTGTACATAAAAGCGAGGTGAAGCGCTCAACACGTTTTGAGCCGCGCTCTTCTGATAACACCGATTATCATGTTTCAAATATTTCATTGTTCTGATATATTTTATTTGATGCAGGAACGTTGAAGAATGTATTCAGCAAATTGTTGACAAGATTTCTCCTTTTCCAAGAATTGCAAAATATCACGTGGGACTCAAATCTCGTATAGAGGAAGTAAAATCGTTGTTGAATGTTGAATCTGGCGGTGTTTATTTTGTCGGGTTATGGGGGTTGGGTAGTGTAGGGAAGACAACCATTGCAAGAGGAATTTTTGATGAGATCTCTTGTCAATTTGAAGGATCCTGTTTTCTTGCAAATGTTAGGAGTGTCTTAAAAAAGAGTGGGCTGGAAGTCCTACAACATTTGCAACAGAAGCTTCTTTCACAGATCTTGAAGACGCACTCTGTGAATGTACCAAATTTTTCCAAAGGAGACAAAATGACAAGCCAAATGCTTCGCTTCAAGAAGGTTCTAATTGTTCTTGATGATGTGGATGATAGCCACCAACTGGAATGTTTAGTTGGAAAGAGTGATTGGTTTGGTGATGGCACTAGGGTCATTACAACAACTAGAAACTTCGATTTACTTAGCAAGCATGATGTGCTATATCGTGTTCCAGAACTGACTAACCATGAGGCTTTAGAACTTTTTAGTTGGCACGCCTTTCAACAAGGAACTCCAGTTGAAGGCTTTGAAGAGCTCTCATGTTGTGTAGTAGATTATGCTAAAGGCTTACCCTTAGCTCTAGAGGTCTTGGGTTCTTTTCTCTACAAACAAGGTACAGAAGAGCACATAAATGCCTTATATAGAGACAAAGATTTCAGGGATGGGAAGATTGTTAGGTTACTCAGCTTAAGTCTAGATGCATTGGGCGATGAATACAAGAATATGTTTCTTCATATTGCATGCTTCCTTAGAGGAAAAAAGAAAGAACATGTGATTACTGTACTGGCTAGACTTGGCTTCAAGTCTGTAAATGGATTAGATGTCCTTAAAAGATCATTTTTGTATATCTCAGAAGGAAAAGTTGAGATGCATGATTCGATAGCCCAAATAGGTCAGCAGATGGCTCGTGATGCTGAGTGGGTCAAGCCATGGAATTGCAGTAGACTATGGCATGAAAAAGACATGGAAAATGTTTTTTGTGCAAATCAGGTGTGTGGTCCTCTAACGGTTGAGAATTCGGGGGACATTATTTTTTCTCTTGTGCATTATTTTTCGTTTAAAAAGGTAGATGTCAATTTGAGTAGGTTATAGGAACTAGTCAGTCCAAGGTTTCGTCGTGCTGATACACTTGTTTGTATGTGAGTAGAGAAATAATAGAGACCCACCTTACCATTTAAAAAACATATAGAAACTAGTCCAAATCCGATGGAATAAATTTGAGCGTTCGTATAGTTGACCCCAATTAGTTTGGGATTAGAATAGGCGGAATAAATTTGAGCTCATATAGCTGACCCCAATTAGTTTGAGATTGGAACATAACAATTTTGTCATCTACTTTATGTTTCAGAGAGTGCAAAGTTGACATGCAAGCCTCTTCCTTTTCTCTGTTATTGTGTGAATCATTGTTTTGTCATCCTTCATGGAGATTCTCTTTTCTTCTATCTTATTATTTATTTTCAATTCTGGGCTCTAACTCAGGTGTTTACCTCATTCTGCTTGTATTTGTAGATCTCCAAAACTCTTACTTTTCCTATGGCTCCCCAAAATGAATCGATTCAAAAATGGAAATATGATGCCTTTCTGAGTTTTAGAGGAGATGATACGCGCAATAACTTTGTTGCCCATCTTTATAAACGTCTGGAAGACATAGGAATCAACATATTCAAAGATGATGTGAAACTTGAAAGAGGAAAGTTCATTTCAACAGAACTCTTGAAAGCTATTGAGGAATCAAGAACTGCCATTATTATCTTCTCAGAGGACTATGCTTCATCCACCTGGTGCTTGGAGGAACTTACAATGATCATGGAGTGTGTTGACAAGAAGGAACAAAAAGCATATCCTGTCTTCTATAACGTCGATCCATCAGATATACGCATGAAAGGTAAATCATCAGATATTATTTTCTGTTCTGACTTGTATAACTAATCAAACTTAAAATTTCTTCCAAGACAACTTTTCTAATCATTAAAATAATATTCTCTCTTCTATAACTAATAAATACATATCTGAAATAAGAATTTTTAGCTCTCTGTGAAGGAGAGGGAAGCAGCTTTGCTAAAGCGTTGGAAAAACACGTGGAAGATTTCAACGCTAATTCTGAGAAGTTGGTAACCAAACATAAGGCAGATTTCAAGTGTGGTTGGCAGAAGGTGGCCCACAAAACTGATCTTGCTCTTGGAGAACAAGACAAGAAAAATCTCAAGGATCATTTGGAGAAGGTGCAGCGATGGAAGGTTGCTCTACATAGAGCTGCTGGAATAGCAGGACTCGATATTCGTAAAACTGCTAATGGGTGAGTAGTTCAAGAACCCTTGAGTTTTCACTTAATTATTGGGATATACATGGAAAATTCTACCCACGGTAATGGTTCCATAGTCTTTGGAATAAACATGCTTTCAAGAATAGCATGAAAACATTCGTAGGTTCTCTACCTTCTGGCATACTTCTTGTATAAGGGCATGTTGCCGTAAAAATTCAATAAAATTATCACGCCATCGAAAAAGAACAGCATGAAAACACAAGAGACAGAGGGATAATAAGTAATACCAGTCAAGAATCAATGAAGATCAAAATTCTTTCATGGAATGTAAGGGATTTAAACAGGGAGAATAAAAGAAGTTTAGTAAGAAATCTACTATTACAGTGGGGGATAATATCATTGTTCTTGTGGAAACAAAACTAACAAACATTGAAGCCAATTTGTTCCAGCAATTGTGGTCCAACAGGTGGTTGGGAGGGTTGCATTTAGATGCTATTGGTAGAGCTACTTTAACATTTCCTGTGTTTCTATGTTGCATTTTTTATTATTATTGTAAAGATTGGCACCTAGGCCTAACTTAAGCCCAAACGCAAGCTCATGAGGGGAGCATTGCCCATATCCATATGAGTAAACAGCCTCTCTACTCCTTCGGGGGTAGTGGTATGGACTGCGTACATTTTACCCTCCCCAGACCCCACTATGTGGGAATATACTGGGTTTGTTGTTGTTGTTGTTGTAGTCCATTTCCCAACAAATGTGTATCCCACTCTAACCATTATATTTGTACTGAATGTAGGAATGAAGCTGAATCTATTGACAAGATTATAAATGATAACTTCCGAAATATGCACCACACTGTTTCAGCCACTGAAAAATATCTAGTGGGAATTGAATCTCGTATGGGTGAAATAGAATCATTACTGAAATTTCGATCAGGTGATGTCTGTTTTGTTGGAATATGGGGGATTGGAGGCATCGGGAAGACAACTGTTGCAAGAAAATATTTTGACAAGGTTTCTCATCAATTTCAAGGGTCTTGTTTTCTTGCGAATATTAGAGAAGAATCAAAGAAGTATGGGCTGATGTACTTGCAAAAGACACTTCTTTCGAGACTCTTAAAAGAAAAATCAATGAATATATCAAGTTTTTATGAGGGAGCCGATATGATAAAAAGAAGGCTTTGCCACAGGAAAGTTTTAATTGTTTTTGATGATGTCAATGAGGAACAGCAATTAGAATATTTAGTTGGAAATCACGACTGGTTTGGTGATGGCAGCAAAATCATTACAACAACTAGAAACCAAGATTTACTACGTTGTCATGACCAACTATATTCTGTTCCTGAATTGGCTAAAGATGAGGCTGTTGAAGTTTTTAGTTGGCACGCTTTTCAGAAACAGACTCCTGATAAAGAGTTTTTGAAACTCTCCAAGTCTGTAGTAGATTATGCTAAAGGCTTACCATTAGCTCTTAAGGTCTTGGGTTCTTTTCTTTACAAGCGAGGCATAACTGAGTGGAGAAGTGCATTAGATAGACTCAGAGATACTGGATATGAAAAAATTGTTAAGCAGCTCAGTTTAAGTCTAGATGGATTGAACCATGAAGAAAAGAATATATTCCTTGATATTGCATGCTTCTTTAGAGGAAGAAAGAGAGATGATGTGATAACAATACTAAACAGTTTTGGCTTCCGATCAGAGATTGGAATACATGTCCTCATCCAAAAATCACTCTTATATATTTCTGAAGGAATGGTTGAGATGCATGATTTGATAGAACAAATGGGTCAGCAAGCAGCGCGCAATGTTGATCAGGACAGGCCATGGAATCACAGTAGACTATGGAATGAACAAGATATAAAAACTGTTTTTTCTGCAAATCAGGTAAGCATGTCCTCTGCGGGAGATATCCATCTTCTCTTTTGCATTATTTGCCCTCACTGGAAGTGGACATCTAAGGGGTCGTTTGGTAGGGTGTGTTAACAAAAATAATGCATGCATTATTCTTGTGTATTATTAGTGCATTGTTTGGTATATTTTTTGGTCTATGTATAACTAATATATTGGGTATTGGGCTATGTATTACTAATACCTCTCTTTTCTAATGTATTAGTAATACAACACATTTCAATACATGTATTAACTTATTAAATTACAAATTTACCTCTCAAAATATCCAACTTCTTTTCCCTCCATTTCTCCACATCTTCTTCCTTCTTAATCAAACATCTTCTTGTTTTTCAATTTCTTTCTCTTTGTTCCGTTCAAATTCTGTCAATTTCATTCTCATGCCTTTTGGATATGGAGAATAAGTGAAAATTGAGTTTTCAAAGAAAAGTGGGTTTAGAGAGGAAGTAAAAATTGGATTTTCAAGATTGCATACCTTCCTTAAATTTCTTTTTTCAATGAAATTGAGCAAATAGAAACTGGGTATTTGGGTACCACAGTGGTGGTTGCTTCCATATTTTATTTTTTTTTGACTTTGTATTGCCGCTGGTACTCTCTCATTTTTCGAACATGGATGCTCATTCCATTTGATTTGAATGCCAAACAAACAGATCTCATTCTTTTAAAAAAAAATTATGTTAGAAAATGTGGGTTTTACCATAGAATTGAAATCCACAAAGGTGTTGATGCTACTTTCCTTTAAGCTTGAAAAGATAGTAGTGTATAAAAGGGGTATTTTGGTAAATAAACATCTTTCTATAAAAATTATACAAATATATATTATTTTTAATACATCAAACCAAACACTGTGTAAGAAATAATGTTTGCATAACTAATACCAGCATTACTAATATTTGTGTTAGTAATGCAAGCATTACTAATACACCTTATTCAGCATTATTCTTATACACTCTACCAAACGACCCCTAAGTTTTTAAACTTACTTTAGCACTAGTACATTTTTCTCAATGTAAACTGTAGCTCATGGGGTAGTTTCTTAATTAATTCATGCAATATCTTGGCAACAAGTATAGCCTTGTAGCTTTGAATTGTACTTCCATATTACTCTGCACTCAAGGTTGTCTCCTGTAGCCACCAATTAAGAAGGTTAGTTGCATATTTTGTTTCATAGATTACTAGATGTGCTTTTCTGAAGATTTTAACTAGAGTAGCTTACTCAATATCCATTCACTAATATAGTTCAAAAATTATTTGATAAGAATATCCAAGGCCCTTTAATTTGCAAAATTATTCATTTTTTCAGTTTTTTAAAAAAATGTTCTTTTGTAAGTTCAAATTTTAGCTTTTTCTCTTAATAGGGAAAGAAGTCCTAATGTAAACATCCTTATATTGATTGGAGAATGGATTTGTTATTAGGTAATTATTGAAAGATGCAGTGAGTTAGGGATGAAACAGTTTTACTGTTTCATTGAACTGCTTTTACTGTTTTCCTGATTTCTGTTTTTACTGTGCGTAGCTGTCAGTTGAGAAGTTTGTTGAGTTGGTTAGAAAATAATTTTGAGAGAGGTGTAGGATTGTATCTAAATGGTGAGCACTAGGAAATTTTGTAGTTAGTTATTCCGAAAATTCAATAAACATTTTTCTTCTATTTTTTCTCTCTGCATTTCTCTGTTTCCCTCAGTGTTCCATCAATGGAGAATTGAACCTCCATGCTCAATTTTGTCAGTAATTATAGAAAGGAGTGGAAATGAGAATATTTGAAGTTCTTAATTAATTCGTGAAACTATTTGACTGAACTTGTGATGCAAAACCAGATATAAATCCTATACTAGTAGTATTAATTCCAACAAAAAATGTTATTAACTTTAGTATATTCAAGGAGAATAGGTTCTAAGCTTGGAAGTATGATCTGTTTAGCAAATTTACTTTAATTTCTTTCCAGAGGACAGATTCTATTAAAGGCGTAATGGTGCCAATTGGCTCAGACCGTCATATATGCAAGTGGAGCAAATCTTTCAGCAAAATGCCGTGTCTTAGGTTACTCATTGTCAAAGGGGAGGAGGTCCGACACCACGACCCTATTTGTGACCCTATTAAGTATCTTCCCAGTAACTTGAAATGGCTTGATTGGTCATACTACAGTTTTCCATCTTTACCAGCAGATTTTGAACCAGGAAACCTTGTTGGGCTCAACATGACTTTTAGTTCTCTTGTGGAAATCTTCAAGGAATCAAAGGTATTGCTGATCTCCTTCAAAAAAGAATCATATTTAAAGAAAAGAAATGACAGTTAAATCTGATGTTTCTATTACTTCTTTTTTTTATGAACAGGCATTTGACAACTTGACGATCCTCAATTTAAGTTTTTCAGGAAGTTTACTCCGAACACCCAATTTTTGTGAGACTCCAAACCTGCAGAGGATTATACTGAAAAGTTGTGTACGCTTGGTTGAAATTCATCCATCCATTGGAAATCTGAAAAAACTCATCTTTTTGAATATGGAGAACTGCAATAATCTGAAGTGTTTACCAAGAAATATTCAAATGGAATCTCTTGAAGGCTTCAACCTCTCAGGTTGTGAGAAATTAGAGAATTTTCCAGAAATTCGAGGGAATATGGAGTTGCTCTCGGAGCTTCTTCTGGCACGTACTGCAATTTGGGAATTTTCCTCATCAATAGGGCAGCTTAGTGGTATCAGCTTGCTTGATTTGCGTTCATGTGAAAACCTTGTAAGACTCCCTGCCAGTGTCTCTGAGATGGGAAAACTGAAAATTTTGATTCTGAAAGGCTGCTCAAGACTTGCAATTTTACCTGAAAATCTAGGTGATCTAAACCAGTTGGAGGAGCTTTATGCTGGCAACACTGCCATTTGGAAACTACCAGATTCTATTGGAAACTTAAGTAAACTCAAGATCCTATCATTAAGAAAAGGGCGGAAGGTAAAGCGTCAATCTGCTCGCAGTTTGATATTAGTACCCTGGGTGTTTCATGGATTGAGGGAGTTGAAGAGCTTAAATCTCAGTGGATGTAATTTATGCGATAACCAAGTTGCTGCTCTTCAGAACTTAACTTCTTTATTGGAACTGAATCTGAGCAGAAATGAGTTTATTTATTTACCTAATATCTTCAGTCAACTTTCTCACCTTCGCTATCTCAATATAACACACTGTCAGAAACTTAAGGAACTCCCCAAACTTCCTCCGAGTATAGAGGAATTATATGTAGAAGATTTTTTGGCAAAAGAATGTATTGCGAAGCTACGAATGTATCCAAGGTTGAATTTGGTCTCATTCACCAATTATAGTTTTGATCAACAATCTTATACAGAGGACAGCAATGGTAGCTCCTTTTCGGATGAGATTCTGAGTTTGCTTCTATCAAACAATATGGATGATGTGATCCACCCCTCTCTTAACTATGATCATAGAGTGACTTGTTCCATTGTCTTTCCTGAACGTGCAATTCCCATGTGGTTTAAGCATCAGATTGTTGATGAAAAGATCTTGTTCAAACTGCCCATTAATTGGTATAATGATAAGTTCAAAGGCTTTGCTATATGCTGTGTGACTCTCATGGGGGCAGGTGTCTGTCGTGCTGATGCAATGCTATCTGAAAAGTATGACTATACTTTCATCAAAGCCAAATTGCTATGCAGTGATCATTTGAAAGACCTTAGAGTGATAGAAAAAGAATGTAAAGTGGGCACAGCATCTAGAACGTATGGCTGGTGTGTTTGCTTTGCCTACATTCCATTGTATTCTTCACTGCAGGTGTCCGGCACATATGTTGGAGACATTAACCGGTATAGCCTATTTGAGGCATCTATCAACGGTTGCATTGCTAGACAGTGGGGAGTTCATTTGATCTATGAGGATGAGTGAATATTTTCAAAGCGCAGACTGAGAAGGATTGCTCTGAGTCGACAGAAGCTGAAAAGAGGCCAAATTAGCTCTATATGCTGGGATATTGAGGGCATTACCAAGAAAAAGTTTTAGGTAACTTGAAATGCCTCTTATTTGTTACTAGAGTTCAATAGTTTTAATATGGTTTAGAGTAACAATTTTATTTCAATGCGGCTAAGTGTTAGGATGTTGGAAAAGATTAGGCAAAATTAGTATTTACTTTGAATTAATGAATAAATAATGCAATTAACATTATAAATACACGGCAATTAATAGGATTACATATAACAGTCAATCAAATAAACATAAAATTAGATGAAATTATATCAATATAATAGGTACATTTTAAATTGCATATTATTTTTGAGTTTGTACATTGTCATTATTTTGTAGTAACCTATTTGATATAAAGTAGTTGATCTATCAGTACCTACAAGCTGTAATCTAATAGTAGAGATAGTTGTGTAACAAGTCTTCAAAACTTAAAGGCGTAACTGTTCTTCTTCCTTGATAATTTTTTTTAATAAAACTACAATTAAGATTTTTTTCTAATGACCATTGAGTCCGGGTTAGCTTTAGCGTACCTCCTAGTAGTAAGTGTTTTAGGAAACTGAACACAGTAGTATGTATGACCAAAGGTTGTGATAGGGTGGTAAGAATCCCTCCTCCATTAACCTGAGGTCTTGGTGTCGTGCCCAAGGAATGGAGTCGCCTTTGGTAGGCAGCACTTTATCCCCAAAGTGGGACTTTTTAGCGCAAATTCTGATTAGTAGTCGGGTTCCAAAGTGGGTATCAGACACCTGATGGTAAACCAAAAGAAAGTAGTATGTTAGCTGAATTATTTATCAGGAGTTGTATTTTATTGATGGCGATTATTAGGAGTTGAAATTTAAGCTTGGATGTGATTAAGACTTCAATATTTTGATTTCTCTTATGTTTTAGAATCTTCAGCTTATAATAGGTAATAAATGTAACCTTTAAGTTTACCCCTATCCAAAAAGAAAGTAACTAAAAGGCTGGTAATATTCAGGAATTAAGATGTTGGAAAGTCTAGTGGTCAGAGCTTGGTCTAAAAGCCTATTTGGCCAACCTTTTAAGATCAATTTATTTTGAAAGTGTTTTTTTTTTTTTTCCAAAACTGTTTTTAGAAAAAAGTGGTTTTGGTGAGAAGTAGTTTGTGTTTTGCTGATAAATTTAAAAAGCATTTTTGGGCATCAATTAGTGTCGGGACAAAATAACTTGTGGGGAGCACAATCAGAAATGCATACGCAGTGAAGTCAAGTTATCATCCATCACTACCTCAATCGGTGAATGCCACACAGTGGCCTTAGAAGCTAATTTAGGGCACAAACCTACCTCCAAATATCAGTTGTTTCACCTGGAAAACAATATATGATTCATGCCCAACATGGCATGACGTAAATAAAAGAAAATCCAGATAGTGAACAGATGTTATATTTTTCATCAATTTTTGGAGTCTAACATTTATCTCTTCCTACACTGTCCAGCATCCATGGATATTTGGAATATGTTTTTCTCTCTTGTCTATCTTGGGTCGTACCTAAGAACATCAAGGACGCCGATGAAAGTTGGAGCTTGTGGAAAGTTGATAAAACCATCAGGAAGATCTGGAGGACAATACCAGCCAGCATTATTTGGTGTATTTGGACAGAAAATAAACAAGATGCTTTGTTGGGGTATGAATTCCCATTCACTCTGCAAAGGCTAGGTGTATGTTAAACCATTTTAGTTGACATAATATGTTCCCAGTAACCCTCCAAGATAGTCCCTTTTAGACTTTATTAGCTCCCTAAATCTTTAAACTGATTCTCTGTAGGGAGTTGATATATATTCTTTAACACTTTGTACTCTTCATTTTCTTCATCTACTGGATTCCATCAATGAAACAATTACTTCACCAAAAAATAAAAGACTTTGTTATAAATCTAAATCATTCAGATATATTCAGAAAACACACACACTTGATGGTTAAGATCTACATAATTAAGATTCAAACCTAAAAAACAAATAATTTAATGATTGAGATTTGAATAATTAATGGTTAAGATCTAAATAATTAAGATTCAAACCTAAAAAACAAATAATTTAATGATTGAGATTTGAATGATTAAGATTATACCTTTATTAAGTGAAAACAAAGGTGGCCTAAGTGTCCTATGCTGGTTTAAGAATGGACTATTGTTTATTTATATGATCTTTGCCTATCCTGATCTCATGAGCTAGTTGCTATGGTTAAGTTTGACCCAAAGTATATTTTCTTAACACGACCTATCTAGTTTAGTGCAGATGTGATGTGTTTTTATGTATATATTTGTGTATATATTTACATATAGAATGCACTATATAGAATTATGTATAGGCTTCTTGGCGCAGAGCTTGCTCATTTTTGCACGTGGCGTGAACAACTCTGTTTAAAGCAAAGTTGGGATTTCAGAACTTGCTCAGCATATTGCATCTTATCAAAATCTGATTTTATTGTTCACTTCACCATTTTGGATGATTATGGATAGTCAACTTTCTATCTTTTGCAGTTATTAATCATTATATGGTACTTGGCATGAAAGATGTAATTTTCAATATGGGTGATTTCAAGAAAATTATCCAATTTATTTAGTCCTGATACTTGATTAATAATGAAGGTGATATATGGCTTATTCACAGTTCTTTTGGAAATCCAGTGAGAAGATGGTCGAGTTCTTGCAGAGGTCAGTTGGAATCACACATAGAAACCATGCTAAGAGTATCGCCACGTTTATGAAGAAGGGTGTGGATGGAAGAGTTGAATAATAAAGACTTGGATGCTGGTGTGAAGTCATCCCAAAAAGAGAAGAATTATGTTTTATGTTGAAGGGAATATTAGTGTCCGGAAAACAACTTTTCTGCAGAGAATAGCTAAGGAGACACATAAGTTGCAAGATCTTGTTGAAATAGTTCCTGAGTCTATTGTCAAGTGGCAGGGTATTGAGTCAGATCACTTTAACGTATTAGACTCATTTATGCTGATCCACAGAAATATGCTTACACTTTACAAAACTATGTTTTTGTTACAAGAGTTACGCAGGAGAGAGAATCATTTGGTGGTATAAAGCCCCTCGGTTTGATGGAGGGAAGTGTGTTCAGTGACAGGACGGTATGTATCTTACCTTCTGTGACTTTGTTTACGAGCAAATGAATGATTTAGGTCTTTAAAGATGTACATGAGTTTTGGAGGAGCAATATCCATCTAATCAACCGAGGTTTCGCTTCCTTTTTCGCCATCAAACACCTAAGAGCTGCATGGTCGGTGTGCACAACAATTTTGTATCCCACAAATAGGTTCGAAATTTTTCAAAAGCATATACCATCGAAAGCAACTCTTGCTTTATAACCATGTTAGTTGTGTTGGGCATCATTCAACTATTTGCTAGCATAGTAGATTGGATGAACAGCTTATCGTATCACACACCACTTCAAAAGGCATTGCCCAATTTGGAGCCACGATGATAGGAACCGACACAAGTAGCTCCTTGAGACAATTAAACACACTCAAACAATTGCCATCAAATTCAAACTTCACTTCCTTTTCGAAAAGCTTACCCAGATGATGAGCAATCATCCTTTGTGTAATTTAGAAAAATCTTTAATAAATCGTCTATAGAACCCGGTGTGGCCAAGAAAAGTTCTAACACCATTACGGAAATGGGAGGGGGTAATTTAGCAATCACTTCTATCTTTGCTTGATTGACTTGGATGCATTTACCCGAGATCTTGAGGCCAAGCATGATATCTTTTTAACCATAAAATGACATTTATTCAATTTAAAACAAAATTTGTCTCCACACACCGCTCAAGGACCTTGCTCAAATGTTTGAGGCATGATTCAAATGAGTCACCAACAATGGAAAAATCGTCCATGAACAGTTTCATGGTATCCTCGATCATATCCGAGAATATAGACAACATACACTGTTGAAAGGTGGTGGGTTCATTGCATAGCCCAAAGGGTATACGTTCAAAGCCAAAGGTCCCATAAGGGCAAGTAAAAGAAGTTTTTTCTTGATTTTCAGAAGTAATACAAATCTGATTATAACCGGAGAATCCATCAAGAAAACAATATCACTCACTCCCGACCAATAAATCTAGAATTTCGTCCATGAATAACATAGGAAAGTGGTCTCTGTCGATCCAAGAATTCAATTTTTGGCAACTCTTACACACCCACCAACCCTTGACCGGACAGACGAACACAAGATTATTATTTTCATTTGGGATGGCTCTCATACCATCCTTCTTATAAATGCATTGGACTAGACTAACCCACATACTATTCGAAATCGATTATACAACAACCGCATCAAACTACTTGATGATATCCTTCTTGACCACCTCTTGCATTGGTGAGTTTAGTCTTCGTTAGTATTGCACACTAGGCACATGATCAACCTCTAACTTAATTTTGTGGCTGTAAATATTAAGAGCAATTCTGATGATGTCTGTTATGGTCCACTCTATGGCTCGAATGAACTTCTTCACAATAGATTTCACGACCTCCAGTTGCCAAGGCAATAGATCTTCCGCAACAATGATTATCAAAATATAACACTCACCCAAGAAGATATAATGAAGATGTGAAGGCAACGACTTAAGTTCAAGTTAAGGTGGTTCAGCAATATAAGGTTTGGCTGGGGGCGTTCTCTATTCTTTAAGTCAAGATCCAACTTGCAATGATTCTTAGTATAGGATCTAAGACCCATCAATGATGCAACTACGTCATCATATTCCTTAATTTCCTTGCTCCCCAAGTTCCACAAGACACCCACCAAAGGATCACTTACAAAATTTACTTTCGTAGGACTAGGCACTTCATCACATCGATCACAGAAATAACTTGCAAATCCATAGGTTGTTTAAGGACACCTCCTCATTGTTTACCCAAAATTTTATTTCACCACACTTAACATCAACTAAGGCTCGTACAATAGCCAAAAATTGCCTACCAAGAATAATAAGGACCTCATGATCAATTTTATAATCTAAAATGATAAAGTCAGCCAAAAAATAAAGCGGTCCACCTTCCCAAGTATGTCATACAACACAATTATGAGCTTCTTGATAGATCGATCGACTATTAAAATTCTCATTGTAGTCAGCTTAGGAGCACCAAACCTAGCTTCCAAAATATGGGAAATGACGTCAAATTAATACTCACCCCAAGGTTACATAATGTCTTTCCAAACTTGTACACTCTAATAGTGCAAGAAATGGTCAATGCGCCTGAATCCTATTTCTTCACAATCATTGTGCTAGACTATAATTATGCGTCACTACAATTGATTCAAAATCCATGATTCATTTCTTTGTGACCAAGTCCTTTATGAATTTAGCATATTCGGACATCTCTTGTAAAACTTCTAACAATGGTATGTTTAATGATATGTTGCTAAATTTTGCAAGAAACTTCTAGAACTTAGAATCATCTTCTTTCTTCTTAAGCCTTTGCGGGAATGGAGGAGGGATTTTGATTTGTGGCCTTAAGACAACCGAACTTTCATCCGATTTTGAAGTATTACTGTCAACCACTGTGGTGCTTCTTCATTTTCAACCTTTTCTTTCACTACTCTTGATGTATTAACACCGGTCTCATTAAGATTAGTGACATTTTCATTTGACTTATCTAGACGCTTTCTCTTTCCACTAGCTTAGTCATCACTTCCCCTTTCATTGGGGTCTTCATCAAGATTCACCATATCATTACCAAGAGTCATACCACTCTTAGTGACGATTGTCATGATATGAACATCATTTTTTGGATTAGCGACAATGTCACTAGGTAGTCCACCCTTTTACCTTGCATTTAGATGAGTCGGGATTTGGCCCATTTAAGTTCAAGTTGCTTGATAAAAGTCGAATGTGAGGTGACCATTTGATTGAATTGTGAAAAATCACTATTCATATCCCTCAACATCCTAGCACTTCCCTCAAATTAAATCCCATAAGGTTACGAGCAAGGACATCTTTATTCTTTAAAATTTTTGAATTAATGAAGGTTGTCTCTTTACCTTTAGCCCAATCAGGTGGAGGAATGTATCGATCATGGTCATGAATCTCTCTAATCGCGATCACTATCTCTTTTCTTATCTCTCCAATCTGTATCTCGTTCATGGTCCTTTCTTTCACAATTTTTCCATTCACGACCCCTTTTCTTCCAACCTCGATTCCCGCCTTGCCTTTAATAGGTAGGTCGGAAACCCCTCCGTTTGGTTTGACATGAATCGAATTTCTGTATCAAGAGATTCAGTATCATCATCATCATAAGCTTTGGTACTATTAGAAGCAACGACATTAATGCCTTTGGAGTTACGCCCATCAAAAGATCCAATTGTGTCATTACTTTAGCCATATTCTCATCTCTCTTCATCATTTTTCCTTTGTTCTTGACTTACAAAAAATATGGAGGGAGCCCCCCGGCCACTTTGATATCTCTTGTATGCCAACCTCAATTTTACTTATTTACTTGATCCAATTAAGCCACCGCAATACCATAAAATTGTTTCACTATAAAACCGCTGGCTGCATTATCGACTACCGTATTGTTCAATTGATTCAATGCCTTATAGAAGATTTGAAGGAGCATTTTATCCAAGGCCTCATGATTTAGGCATTGCAATAACTTCTTGTCTTGTTGAACCTTTGTCACGCCTCATGTAATGATTCTCCACTTAATTGACGAAAGTTAATGATTTCATCCCTTAATTGCAATATTCATGATGGAGGAAAGAACCGATCCAAGAATGCTTCCATCAATTCAACCCATGAGGTGATAGAACCTGCGGGCAACTCCCTCAACTATAATACCACTTTTCTCATTAATGAGAATGAAAAAATTCGCAAGCGGATTGATTCTCGAGATATATGGGCTATAGAAAACGAACGACACACATTAATGAAATTATTCAAATGAAGGTTGGTGTCTTCATGGGCTTGAACCCTAAACAGTCTCTTCATCTGAAGCAAATAAAGCATTACGCTAGTAACGTGAAACACTCCATTCCCTTCCACCGGTGGTGTATGAATGGTGCTAGCTCGACCCGCATCTCCAAGGTGATCCTCGTCCTCTAGATGTCCATCAAAAGTAGCGGTATTGCTACCATTTTGGCTCTGATATCGTAGAGACTTCTGTCGTCGCCTAAGAGAGAACAAAAACAACAAATAAGGTAAAATAAACACTACGAATATACTTGAAGGTATAAGCGATCTTTGTCAATATATTTTACCCAATAAGAATCGGGGTTGAATCCTTAGGGAATGAGAACACGGAATCCAATCTCAAGTGTTAGGAGTGACTAGAATTTGAATCGCAATGCAATGAAAATCAAACGAAAAAATAATATTGGGGGTTTACTTCAAATAATTTATAGTTAGCAAGTTTATCATAGTTGAAATGCAAAATTTGAAGTTTAGAGGAATGGAGTTGTAGTCAAGTATAAAATGAAACTTGGGGTTTGCCTAATTTCTCGCGATGGATTCCTCTTTCTAGGTTCCAGCGATCGCTCCAATAACTATTGATTCTCTCATTCAATAATTTGTGCTTTCTTCTTCAACTGCACTTCTAAAATTTGTTTAGTTATTGTAGTGAAACACTCAACTTAAATAATTTGTTATTCCCTCTTGTGTTGTGATTATGTATAACATTGTGTTGGTGAAAATCTCAATAAATTGTTGCAATATTACAATTGATTTACAACTGAAAATTACAAATGAATAAAGAAAAATATTATTTCTTCTTATACGGATGAGGCGCGGATATCTCGCTCTCTTTAAGGAGATTCAAGCCCACTGCGATAATTATTTCTCCGGTCCAGCAGTAATACTTATTGTCCTGTCTCCTCCAGGATACAACAACCTACACAATATAACTCAATACTCTGGACTAGAATTGAGTTCAAAGCTCCACACAAATAACACCTCCCTTCAACTATTAAACTCTCTTTAATAATATATGAATTCTCAGTTTTATTTCTTGTTCTTTCGCGTGGCTCAGAGGAGGATCCACGTGTATTTTTTGGGTGCTCCGTCACCCACTAAACTCGACGTAGATTAGGTGTGATTATATAAGAAATACAGAATAAATGATATAATATATTAAAATGCACCCAGTGAACAAACGCATGGCTGGGTGCAATTGCTTGAGGTGTGACTTCCATGTCCAGGGTTTTGGGTTCGATTCCCTTAAGCTACACACTACTTTATATAAAATTTTTTGAGCACCCACAACCTTGAAAAGCTGAGTCCGCTACTAGCATGGCTCTGTATACTGCTCTTGCCGTGCATGCCTTCTTGTTTATATTGAAGGAATGCTTGCAAAAAAGAATGTAATGAAATCATGAGAATGCACCAGATAAGACATTGTGGAAGTTAAAGATATTCCTATCTTTAGACACTGAATGGTGCTAAAACAGAATGATCCCATAAAGCAGCATAAGGGGTGCAACACTTAGTGCTACTTTTTAAAAAAGTTGTAAGGCTAATGATAATAATATGATAATAATAAAAAATGTACCCATCAATCCCCCATTCATTTTTTTAATATTATCAAGAGAGTCCAGTAATAGAAGGAAGACTATTATACATAATGGAGGTGTGCTCTGTTAGAGTGGGTAAAAGTCTCACATTAGTTGGGGAATGGACTAGTGGTTTGTTTATATGGACTTGGGTAATCCTCACCTCTCAAGCTAGCTTTTGAGGTTTATTTTTAGGCCCAAGGTCCATTTCTTAACATGGTATTAGAGCGTAGAATTTAGAGCAGATTGTGGATGTCATTGCAGCGATCACGTCAAAGTATAGATTGACATTCGTCGTGCTCATGAAGATCGTTTGAGACGATGCTACCTTGTGAGATTCTTGAGTTATCTATGTCAACCAAGGCCCATCATTTCAAAATTTCGCCATGTCACAACCGTTGATTCCGCCTTCGTCTGTGTGGGTTGATTCATCTTCGAAGCATCCAAGAGTGATTGAGATATCTTCAAGGGATGACTTCAAGTCAGTGGGTACCGTATGCAGAGGGATTCTATAGAGGCACGTTGGGCCAATAGGTGTGGTCATCGTGCGATGCTGTTTGAGTGAAACCACAAAGTTGGACAATCGGATAGCTGTTGCTCAAATGTCCTTGATTGTGGGGAACCATCAGTTCGTCAGAAACTCTGTAAGCGGTATGTTGGCAACTATGGTAAGAAGAGAGCATAGACTTGATGAGGACATCAAGCAAGGTTGG
The DNA here is from genome assembly GCF_002878395.1 of Capsicum annuum. Taxonomy (NCBI): domain Eukaryota; kingdom Viridiplantae; phylum Streptophyta; class Magnoliopsida; order Solanales; family Solanaceae; genus Capsicum; species Capsicum annuum. The sequence goes on along the minus strand of NC_061116.1, from coordinate 193,128,792 downwards.
TGGAGTGCTTCAGAAGCTTGTCAGTCAAATAGTTTGTTCGTGCAAAGTAACAAGCCAGGGTTGTTAGCCATGAAAGAGTCTAGGCTGAGGTAGAGAAGAGGATATGCCGATAAGTCGGGTGGTCAAGAGGATGAGCTAGCTTTTGAGGTTGAGTTAGGCCTAAGGTCCATTCTTGACATGGTATCAAGGCGTGTGTGAGGGTGTGAAGCCTCAAAGTTTTGGGGCCTGTCACCCGGCAGGATTGTGCGTGCCAACTAGGCTGCAACCATGTCAGCTATGCAGGCGGCATATTCTGAGGGAATATACTAAAGTCAAAGATGGGGCAAAGGGGCATAACATGAGGCAACAAGCATCTATATATGTTGCATGACATGTCCTAAGAGTGTCAAGGTGATTTGGAGAGGGATTGGTGTGAGCCCAAGGGGGCGGAGCCATGGTGAGGATCGTGTGCGATGTTCGATGTCAGCACCGTACCATTTTGAGCTACAAGTAGAATCTAAGGATTTTGGTTTAAAGTGTTGATATTAATAGTACCTTATTTATGCTTACCAAATTTGGGGGAATTTGGAGTTCGTTTAAATAGGGGCTTGAATTGGACAAAGTACAGTGGTATTGTCATAATTTTCTGATTAGTCCGAAGGCCATAACTTGTTTCATGTGTATGGGAATGGGGTGAACTTCATGGAGGTGTGAAGGAAGTCAAGAAAAAGGATTAGGAACGAACGGTACCCAATTTGGAGGTCGGATGGATAGTCTAAGCCCCAGTATGATTCTCGGGCAGAATGATGTCTAGTGCCAGACATTGGGATTATTTATTTTAAGCATATATAAAAGGGGTATACATGGTGACAGCCTACCAGCCTCCCCCGGGTGTGTCGATAGATGGCCGCCTCAAGTGTGTTGCCTTGAGGGACAATCTCAAGGGCCTGCTTTGGCATATCAAAGGAATGCGCAAGGTACTCATATGGTTCGAGAACCCTATGGGCAATGCAGGGTCAGGTGGACCAGCATTGGGCGCCCCAACAAGGCTAGAGGTTGGTTATATGAACCAACATGTCCCGCGTGCTGTCTAAATAATGGAAGGATGCCTCCAAGCTGATAGAGCAATCGAGATAATCTCCCCAAGAGACTCATGAGCTGACTTGTGAGCTTGGCCAAGGTTCAGCCAAGCGAGCAAGGGTCCGTTGGCTTAGACGCGCAGTTATGGGGCGACACTGCGCTATGGAAGTTGGATGCAAGTTGCGTGGGCTATGTTTGGCTATGCCATAAGACAAGAGAGGGCATGTCTAAGAAAGACGCTTGAGACAAAGGTCAAGGATTGAAGGTTGCCCTACTCGGGCGAAGCAAAGGCCAAGTGCACATACACAAGGCGATATCAAGCTTGAGGATAAGACTGTGCATGCTATAGCAATGATCAGGTCCAGTTGAGGGACGAGTATGTCCGTAGTCATCCCCTGAAGCACATATAGATGAGATCCAAGGATTGAAGGTGCGCCACAAGAGTTGCTTATACGTTGGCATGTCAGCCAACATGTTGATAGAGCGGCACCAAAGGGAGCAAACCTCTGAGGCAGGCTTTTCACAAGCACAGGATTGTGCTAAAAACTTAGGAAATGAGGAAGGTTGGCCCATAGTTGGGGGAACCATGGGCACCGCACGGACAAAATTTTATGCTGCTGACACAGTGACAAATAAGCCCATGACAAGTGGTATCAGAGCGTAGAATTGAGAGCAGATTGTGGATGTCATTGCAGTGATCACGTCAAAGCATAGATTGACATTCATTGTGCTCATGAAGATCTTTTGAGACAATGCTACCTTGTAAAGGGAATTGGTTGTATGTTGAGATGCTTGAGTTAGCGATGTCAACCAAGGCCCATCATTTCAGAATCACGCCATGTCACAGCCATTGATTCCGCTTTCATCTTTACGGGTTGATTCATCTTCAGAGCATCCGAGAGTGATTAAGATTTCTTCAAGGGATGACTTCAAGTCAGTGGATACCGTATGCAGAGGGATTCTATAGAGGTACGTTAGGCCAATAGGTGTGGTCATCGTGCGATGCTGTTTGAGTGGAACTACAAAGTTGGACAATCGAATAGTTGTTACTCAAATATCCTTGATTGTGGGGAACCATCAGTTCGTCAGAAACTCTGTTAGTGATATGTTGGCAACTATGGTCAGAAGAGAGCATGGACTTGAAGAGGACATCAAGCAAGGTTGGTGGAGTAAATCAGAAGCTTGTCAGTCAAATAGTTTGTTCGTGCAAAGCAACAAGCCAGGGTTGTCAGCCATGAAAGAGTCTAGGCTGAGGTAGAGAAGGGGATATGCCAATAAGTCGGGTGGTCAAGAGGATGAGCTAGCTTTTGAGGTTGAGTTAGGCCCAAGGTCCATTATTGACATAGTCCATTTCTTTATCATGGTATCAGATTCAGGTTCATCCCCATTTTGGGCTCCCGGTCCATGCGTCAGGGCCAGTTGGGCCTAGGCGTGAGGGGGGTGTTAGAGTGGGTAAAAGTCCCACATTGGTTGGGGAATGGACTAGTGGTTTGTTTATATAGACTTGGGTAATCCTCACCTCCCGATCTAGCTTTTGAGGTTGAGTTAGGCCCAAGGTCCATTTCTTAACATGCTCTGCATTGAACCTCCACTTAGTAAAATAGTAATTTTTACTCTAGAGTCGTAGTGGTCTCAGACTTGAACTATGACTACTTTGGGAAAATAAAAAGTTACTGCTTACACATAATGGTCAAAGTGTTGAAATGAGATTTTTAGCCAGAACATTACGGTCTTGTGTTATCCCGATTTTAATGAGTGTCTTTAGAGAATTAGCCTAATTATCAATAGGGAGCGGCCTATCTCCACACTCACATAGGTGAAATCCATCTAGAGTGCTCCTGCAATTTAGCACCCCACTCATAAGAGCTATAGATATTCATTAAGAGTTTAATAAACTCAATCTCATAATCATTACAGGCAAATGCACTTACATCATAGGTAGGGATAAATAGTGCATTTTTCACAACAAGTCATCAGGTGATTCATTTTTCCTATTGAACATGGTTATAGGATCCCTAGTCCCCAGGTTGGGTTTCCTCACATATGACTGATGATTTAATAGGCTTCAATCCCATTCCCCTCGATGTACTCTAGACATTTTCTCTTGCCAAGGCCTTGGTCAACGTATCTGCAAGATTATCACAAGATTTGACATAATCAACATTAATGGTACCATTTGTCAAATATAATCTCACATTACTATGCTTTCTCCGTATAGGTCTAGATTTACCGTTGTAATAACGGTTTTGAGCTCTACCAATTGCAGCAGTGCTATCACAATGAATTAAAATAGGAGGAATTGGTTTTTTAAAATAAGGTATTTGAAATAACAAATCTCTTAACCAATTCGCTTCCTCACTAGCTGAAACTAAAGCAATTAGTTCAGCCTCCATGGTAGAGTTAGCAATTATTGCTTGATTTTTAGACTTCTAACAAATAGCACCACCACCCAAAGTAAAAATATAACCAGTCGTGGATAAGGAATCACCTGATAAAGTGTTCTAATTCGCATCACAAAAGCCTTCAAGTACAACAAGATATTTTGTATAGAACAAACCACAATTTTTTGTTCCAATTAAATATCTCATTACTTTGTCTATAGCATGTCAATGTTCATTACCTGGCTTGCTAGTAAACCTGCTAAGTACTCCTACTGCATATGCAATATCAGGCCTAGTGCAAGCAGTCACATATCTCAAACTTCCAATTATGCTCGCATATTTCTTTTGATTTATTACTTCTGTTTTACTCTCAACATAAACCAGGTGAATACTAGAATCAAATGGAGCTACAACATGCTTGCAATCAAGAAAATTATATTTTTTTCAATATTTTCTCAACATACTGTGACTAGTCAAGGAAAATTTCATCACATGTTCTAGTAATTTTTATTCCTAGAATAAAATTTGCCTCACCAAGATCTTTCATTTCAAAATGGCTTCTAAGAATATTTTTAGTCTCATCAATAATATTCATGTTAGAGCCAAAGATCAATAAATCATCAAAACATAGGCAAATAATAACATGCGAATTATTTCAAGACTTATGATATATGCACTTATCATACTCGTTTGTTTTAAACCCATTTTCAATCATGCAGGACTCAAACTTTTCATGCCATTGCTTCGGTGCCTGTTTCAAGCCATATAAGGATTTATTAAGTTTATATACTTTGCTTTCTTGGCCAGCCTCAACAAAACCTTCGAGTTGTTCCATGTAAATCTCCTCATTTAGGTCTCCATTTAAAAAAGTAATTTTTACATCCATTTCATGAATTTGTAAATAAAAAATTGCCACAATAGCAATTAAAAGTCTAATGGATGTAATTCTCATTACCGGTGAAAAAGTATCAAAAAATTCTAGGCCTTCAAGTTGTTTAAAACCTTTTTTCACAAGCCTAGCTTTATATTTTTCAACAGATCCATCCGGCTTTAATTTTTTACGTAAGACCCATTTACATTCAATTGTTTTACAACCCGGTGGTAAATCAACTAACTTCCAAGTTTTATTAGAAATTAGCGATTTCATTTTATCATTTACAGCCTTTTTCCAGAAAATAGCATCATTTGAAGATAAAACTTCTTTTAAAGTGATTGTCTTCTGCAACGTTAAAAACGTAATAATCAGGACCAAAGTCTTTTTCTACTCTAGCTCGTTTACTTCTTCTTAACTCAAAATCATCATTTTTATTATTATTTAAAGTAGAAGTAGAAGAACTAGGTATTGTCAAAATGTTTTCTTCGGTCCTTGGACCCCCACTATTTTTAATTAGAATAAAAAGGAAATTTATTTTTATGAAAAATAGCATCACCTGATTCTATTATCACGCTATCTTCAAGATTAAAAAATCTATAGGCTGTACTATTTGAAGCATAACCAAGAAAAGCACAAGTAGTAACTTTTTTACCCAACTTAGAGATTTTAGGATCCATTAACCTCACATAGGCTAAACAACTCCAAATTCTTAGATATCCCAAATTTGGCTTATGACATTTCCACAATTCAAAAGGAGTTAATTTGTTCTTTTTATTAGGCACACGATTCAACACATAACAAGCAGTCAAAAGAACTTCACCCCAAAAACTTAAAGGTGCACAAGACTCAATTAACATGGCATTAGTTAACTCAACCAAAGTTCTATTCTTCCTTTCCGCTACCCCGTTCGATGCAGGAGAATAAGGAGGAGTAGTTTCATCAATTATACCCAATGATCTTACAAAAGAATTGAACTCAAGTAACTCATATTCGCGGCCTCTATCACTTCTTATTCTTTTTATTTTTCTATTAAACCGATCTTCAACTTCATGGAGGAAAATTTTAAAATTCTCAAATGCATCACTTTTATTTTTCATTAAGTAAACATATGTAAACTTAGAAAAATAATCAATGAAAGTGATAAAATATCTATTTCCTCCACAAGTTAAAATTTTACCAAGTTCACAAATATCACTATGAACTAATTCTAATAAACCAATTTTTCTTTCAACATGGAAGGGAGGCCTTTTTGTGATTTTAGCTTTACTACAAGCTTCACATTTTTCAAAATTCTTTTTGATCATTGAAATTAATCCTAAACTACTCATGGTTCCCACGTAACGTTCATTTATATGACACAAACAAGCATACCAAAAATTAGTAGAAAAACACATATAAACAGAAGTAAATGTTTTATGCATTGCAACACTCAGTTTGAACATACCATCACATGCATACCCTTTTCCCACAAAAATATTATTTTTCACAATTATATACTAATCAGATTCAATAATCTGTTTGAAGCCTGCTTTATTAAGAAGAAAACTATACAATAATTTTTTCTTCATGGAAGGAGTATAAAGTACATCTTTTAAGATTAATACCCTTCCAGAAGTAAATCTCAACTCAGCATCCTCCACTCTAACTACTTGATTTGTGTGTGAATCTTCAAGCATGATGGTTTTGGGCTCCTTAAAATTTTTATAATTTTTAAACCATTCTTTGTCATAAAAGACATGACGGTTTGCACCAGAGTCAGCCCATCATCCATCAACATTCACCACCATATTTATGTCTGTTATTACCGCCATAAATGGATCTTCGGTAATGTTTGCCTAGATGTAGGTCCACGTTTTCGATATCTACAAGGTCGAGCAATATGCCCACTTTTGCCACAGACAAAGCACAGTCCCTTTTCTCGTACATGTTGATTTTTTGCTTGGATATTTCCACCATTATTATTATTGGATGTCTACCATTATTTTTCTTTAATATTTTCTTCTTAGGCTTCAAAGTAGTATTTTTATTATTTTCAAGGGTAGTATTATATGAAGATAAATTTACCTTCAATGTGATGTTGTTCTCTTCAGTTTGCATGAGTGCATCTTGGCCTCTAGCCGCATATTTTTTTGCTCTCACCTCCTCAGTTTCATACTTACTCTGCAAGACTTTTCAAATTTTCTTTGCACTACAAAATTATTCGATAGACTATTAAGTAAAAAATAATGACACTTGTAGGAGTCATTGTGTAATGCCTCGATTTTCTGAACCGGAATGCTACACGGTGTTTATGACCCCGAGGGACCACAAACTAACTCATAACTGATATTTGTACCTGTACACTGCATAATATATATACAATACGTGGAAAACATGAACATGTAGGCAATAAGGTTCAACTGAAGAGATATAATAACATTCATGGGGTAAAGAATACCCAAAACAACTGAATATAAAACTGAATACTGAATCTAATAACTAAATTTGACTAAATCTGAAAGCCTCTAAGTCTTGTCTGAATAAGGAGTTGAAGGAACATGTCTCCAACTAACTCCGTAAAACTAAATTGAAGAAATAAGTGAATAAATCAAATAATGTCGTCCTCGCATGAAGAGGACTTACTGCAACTCTGTATGCTGAATGCGAATGTTACTGCTGGTCTGGGCCTCGTGTCTCTGAACCTATGGTGTAACATGAAAAGAAAGCACCATAGCGCAAATGCGTTAGTACAATTGGAGTACTGAGTATACGAGTGAAGTAGTCTAATGCAAAGGGTTTACATGCATGAATAATGCTACTGACTGAATGATATGAACCTAAGAGTACAAATATGCATACATAGTAACTAAGATCGTGAGTACGAAATAGCTAAATCTGTACACTAATACATGGATAGAACCGTAATTCTGATAACATAGATGACTGTGTCTGACAGCCCTGAGATGACTGTATCTAACAGTCCTAGTATACTGATATCTGAAGAATTGTCTGAGTTCTTTTACTGAGACTGATACTAAAACTGTGGGAAGTAGTTGTTTAACCGACATGCCCCATGTATGCCATTATGGCTAAGTTGGGGTCCAATATTTGCCCCAACTAGAGGGGTGTCAATACCGTGCCACTGGTAAGGACAGTTGTGAGTGACCCTTATCTGGCAGGTACTCAATAGTGAGAACGGTGGGACCCTAAACTGACAGGTTAAGCCACCTCATCAACCCTAATCTGGCAGGTTAAGATGTCTCAACCTACGCTGGCTACGTAGTTCTGGAACACAAGGATGAATGCTAAGAATCACACCCTAAACTGATAGGGGAGTTCCCATCATTGGGTTCACTCGGTGCTAACTTCTACTCCCATCTGAAGGGACTGAACATGATTCGACTGACTGTACATAGGTTGAATAACTGACATACGTTGACTGACGGAGTAATACTATTATCTGAGAGTTAACTGAGATCATGAGATTTCTGATGTTTCCTGAGTCACATGACTGACTAATTTTTATAGATTATAGCTTGACCGAGTTTATCGTGACAACATGACATGGATCTAGGCACACAGCTATATTTTTCGGGTACGAATACCCCCAGGACTCGATAGAAGGAAACTGACACACATGACATGACTTGATCACAAGATTGGAGTCCATAATTCACTATATCATAAGTAGGGGATAGTATACTTCATGTATTTACTCAACACCTCAAACATGGTAGGGAAAGCATGGATATAATTCGCACACATAATTCATATTTTCATCATCATACATGCTTCATGCCATCACCATAAGAATAAATAAATAGCATGGACATTCATATTGAAGTGTATAGCTAACATGGACTTATCATTTAGATATCATGAAATCATGTACATATGAACTTCTAGCATCCTAGGCATTTTATCAAACATCTTACATGTATTCTCTAAGGCATAGGTGGATTTCATACTTGCATTATTTCAAACCACCCAAAGTTCATGATTTTCAACCAACAACCACATATATTCCATGAAAACATCCTTAGATATCATCTTGAAACTTAAACAACAATCATCATCAATACATATTCATATCACCACAAAAAGTTTACAAAATAACATTTAGAAGCATGATTCTTGAGCTCTATGAATGAATTGAATCCATAGATGAACACTACGCATACCTTAGAATGATAATCTGTGAAGATTATAGTGAATTAAGCTTGTAATTGGAAACCCCCAATTGAACCCTAGACTTGCTCTTGGGTGTTCTTGAGAGAAAATTGATGAAAACACAATATTTTGGTGAAAAATAAGTTTAATCCCGTGTTTAAGACAATATATAGGGTAGGAAAAATGTCCAAAATACCCTTTAAATGCGGAGGTTGAATGCTGAAAGCTGGGTACCCACCGGACTAGCAGGGCGGCGCCTTGCTCTCCCCCCTCTCTAAGTAAGGTGGTGCCTTGCTTAGAGAGGCTCTCTAAGATGGGCGGCGCCCCCTAATCGCAGAGAGCTACTGGTTTCAAATCCAAACATGCCCTAAACGGAGTCCAAAAATTCTGAAACTTACCCGGGATGTACTACAACCTTGCTCCATCACAATGCAACTTGAAAATCGAAAAATGAATGTCGGAAAGGTCGTCAAATAAATCCCCGAAGTTTGGAGGTCTAAAATGAGACTAAGTGTTGAACACTTATGAAAATTTGCTAAGTCTTGAGGCTTGTAAAGCCAAGAGAGTTGAATTCGGACGCAACAATTTTTGCGGGGTCTTACACATTGTTGTATTTTTCAACTTTCTCTTTAAGAGAGATAAGTTCGTTGTCAGTCATGGAAGAGTTATCTACTTTATTTGGGTTCTTCTCAGTTAACACATAAAAAACATTGAGAAGACTTAAGTAGAAAAACACTTTACCCTTCCACCTCTTGAAGTAGTACCGTTGAACCAGAATGGCTTGTTGAGATCTCCCATCTTGACATCCGCGGAATTTTCAGTTGTTGCCATATTGAATTCTCCTTAAAAATTGTTGGTGAAAATCTCAATAAATTGCAGTGATATTACAACTGATTTATAACTAAAAATTACAAATGAATAAAGAAAAATATTATTTCTTCTTATACGGCTGAGGCGCGAATATCTCGCTCTCTTTAAGGAGATTCAAGCCCACTGCGATAATTATTTCTCCGGTCCAGCAGTAATACTTATTGGCCTGTCCCCTCCAGGATACAACAGCCTACACAATATAACTAAATACCCTGGACTAGAATTGAGTTCAAAGCTCCACACAAATAACACCTCCCTTCAACTATTAAACTCTCTTTAATAATATATGAATTCTCAGTTTTATTTCTTGTTCTTTCGCGTTTCTCTGTATACTGCTCTTGCCATGCATGCCTTCTTGTTTATATTGAAGGAATGGTTGCAAAAAAGAATGTAATGAAATCATGAGAATTCACCAGACGACATTGTGGAAGTTAAAGATATTCCTATCTTTAGACACTGAATGGTGCTAAAACAGAATGATCCCATAAAGCAGCATAAGGGGTGCAACACTTAGTGCTACTTTTTAAAAAAGTTGTAAGGATAATGATAATAATATGATAATAATCAAAAAGGTACCCATCACATTGTAGTAGAGATTTAGAGGATTGCAAAATCAGGGCCTAAGATCATTCTTGAAATTTCTAATGGTTCATTTACACATGAGGTACTATATTCTTCTACTTCTTTGATATTATTATTGTGCATTTATGATTTTTGGTAGCATGCAATACTATATACTATTACGGTTAATCAATTAATTATCCATTTACCAATGTCTCTGTTCTTTTAGATAAATAGGCGTAAAGATGAAGATTCATGATGGAATAAATTGTGTCAGGTTATATTATTTAAAAGGTATTGTTCTATTTCTTCACGGCATATGCTTTTGTCCAATAACTGCAGTTTGATTATTTTGAAACTTAAAGAAGTGCCCTGTAAGAATGAAATTAATATGCATGAGTAACAGACAACCATTTAGGGAATACACTATAAATGATGATTTATTCTATATGTTTATTCTCACTATTAATTAACGATGTTCTTCACTCATTGTCATCTTTATTTATCGTGCTACTCTTACGTGTGCTTTTAATTTTACCCCAGCCCATATTTAATTCACTTCTTCATCGTTACCAGTGCATATATACAAAGCTTGCTCACGAGTCATAAAACGAGGGTGTTTACATACCATAGAAGATTCCAAACTTGATCATTGTTATCATTCTTTGATAGTGCATAATTTTTTAGATCATAGCCTTCTTGCCTTATGTGAGGGCTAAGATCCTACAGATACCAGCATGGCTTTTTTACAATCTCATTCGCCTTTGGTTCATCAGAATTCTATATAAAGTCTGACTTTAGGAATTAAATGTTAAGCCTAATTGCTTAAATTCATTATGTGTGTGTGTTGACTAATCAAATTAATTATCGTCATTTTTTACAGAAATTCAAAGTTGTGATTTTGCTTAAACATGAAGGAGGAAGCACTAATCAAGCCATGAGGGATAGCTGAAGGAATCTAATCCTTGTAAAAGGCCTTTCGAATAGATGATAATGCATGTTTTCCTTATCATATTCTCATCATTGAAGCCCTGTATCACCTTGTTGGGGTTCCGAGCATGAAGTACTAAAACAATATATTTTCTTAAAATTTTTGATGATTCAACTATAATATTAGGATATTGTTTAAGAACGTACGGAGGGACAAGACAATTCTTGAGGTTGGCCGACGACTATGTCAATTTCTGAGAAACTACAATATTTTTCCATCGGCCCCAGAAAGTGGATGTCATTTGATTTTTTGGTGCTATTTTATATGGTTAGGGTGGAATTTGAGAAAAGTGCATTTGAAAAGTCAGCAAAGTTGCCTCCTAAAAATTTTAAATAATTTCAACACTAACGGGTGTTTAATAGATTGTATAAGAATAATGCAAAATATGATGTATTAATAATGCTTGTTGTTGGACAATAAAATTTTTGAGGCCGAAAATAAATAATTCGAGACAAGAAAAATATTGTAACAATCAATTTATTTATTTCAATGCGAGTGTTACAATCTCTATGAATCCTCTGATTCGCCTTTTCAAATATAAATTCAAGGTCTTAATGCTTAATCTTGAATTTGAACTTGATTTGATGGACTTGAGAGATTTGATCTTGACTTATGCTTGAATTCAAGGGCTTTCAAATATAAATTCAAGGTCTTAATGCTTAATCTTGAATTTGAACTTGATTTGATGGACTTGAGAGATTTGATCTTGACTTATGCTTGAATTCAAGGGCTTTTGAGCTTGTTCTTGAATATTGCGGTCTTGATCTTGAATCTTGATGAACTTCAAGGGCTTTTGAGCTTGTTCTTGTTCTTGATCTTGAATCTTGATGAACTTCAAGGGCTTTTGAGCTTGTTCTTGTTCTTGAATATTGCGGTCTTGATCTTGAATCTTGATGAACTCATGCTACTTGTTAGAGTCCTGGGGCTTCTTTTTCTGAATTATGAGATCCCTATTTATAGTTGTGGAAAAGAGAGAGTCATGATGAAGATGGACTTTCTTTGACTAATCAGATTTGAGTGACGTGTCACCTTTTATGGGCCTTGATTTCATGGGTTTGCTGCATCATTTTGACATGTGGCATGATTCTATTGAATCCTTTCCTTGACTTGGCATGCCACGTCATTTGATGCGTAGCGCTTATTTGGGCCTCTAGAATATGATAATATTTTGGGCTTAGCAAAGTGGGCTCATCATTTGTAGCCCAAATTAATGGGTTAGCCCAATAAAAATTAAACTTTTATTAAATCCATATATGTTTGGACTTAAATAATTAATCCGCAATATTTATTTGGGACTAATATATTTTGAATTTAATATAATTCGAATTTCGTACGGATTTAAATTTAATAAAATTTCATTGTCCACACAATGCCTCCTACTTTGAGAGTTGTCGAGATCTTTCGGAGACTAGTCTCGAAGTATAAACTTGATATATTTTTTTTTTTTAATTACACAAATTTATGTGCAAATAAAATTATGATGGACCAAATTCGAACATAAAACATGTCATAATCATATGGGCCCTGTAAAATTGTAATATACATTTAGTATATTTTAATCCTTGGTGCTTGTGAAAGTGTAACACAAATATATTACTTTTTCTTTTGCCACTGAAATTGGAAAAACAAATAGCAGTATATTATAATTTTTGTTTTGGTATTTAATGCCATTAACGTGCACCACTCTTTCTTTCCTTTTTCTCTTTTTTTTTTTTATGGTCCCACAAACTTATCCTTTTTCAAAATAAATGACCTTATTCAATTTCCTTTTGAATTAGTAAAGACCTCCGCCGTCTTTAACCTTCATTGTGTTGGCAGTCCGTCTTTTATCAAAACTGGTAGATGCATTCTCCAAATTTATCAAGGATTAGGGAGTATACACTGACCAACAAATCCTATAAATACCCATATATTATTATTATTATTTTCATGCAAAGCATCAAATTGTTAACCTCGTGAGACTTCTCAGCAACAGTTTCTTGATAAATCAGAAACAGGTAATTACTTTCTTCTTCGTTTTATGCTTTTACTTTTTTTCTTGTTCTTTTCCTTTTTTTTTTTTGTTTTCTTTTCGTGGACTTGAAACAAATAGCAATATACAACAATTGCATTGCTTGAAAACGGTGTCCGTCGGCATAAGGTGTTCGAGGCTTCGTCACCTCAAGACCCAACTAATTTTGCTGAAGAAGGTGGACGTCGGCTTAAGGTGTGCGAGGCTTCGTCACCTCAAGACCCGACCAATTTTGCTTGAAGCCGGTCCCTTTACATAACAAATCCATCAGAATGTCAGCTTAAGTGCAAAGGGACAAATCTTGTCTACCTTAAGGCATGGAAATTTCGATATTCTTTTAAGGATAATCCCATGATAAGGTGCAAAGAGACAAATTTTGTCCACCTTAAGGCATAGAACTAAAGGATAAACCCGTAAGCGGCCCGCTTAAGGTGCAAAGGGATAAATTTTGTCTACCTTAAGGCATGGAAATTTTGAGATCCTTTTAAGGATAAACCCGTAAGCGGCCAGCTTAAGGTGCGAGAGTTTAACTTCGCCTCCGTCACCTTAAGACCCAACCAATTTTGCTTGAAGTATACGTGACTATATTTCACTTAAGCCAAAAAAAAAATGAAGGACCCCTTTATTTATTTATTTATTTATTTATTTATTTATTTATTTATTTATTGATTGATTGAAGGTATCTTTTCTCTAAATCTTGACTCTGTGTTTGACCAAGATTCTTTTGTTTATACAGCTTGCAGAAATGGTCCACTTTAGAGATTACATATCTCCATCCTCTAAAAACAAGTATCTTCTAATTGAGGCTAATAACGGCACGATTTTAACTAGGCTATTGACTGAAACTCCAACAACAGGCAAATGTGCAGACCCGTGGCCACCCTTGCAAAATTCTCTCCATATGTCAGTTTGAACTTCGGAACATGACATTGGTGTTAAAACATCGATTAAAGTATGGCTTCTTCAAACTCCCAACTAACGTCAATTGAATATTGCGACCACCCTTCCTTGCTTAGGACATCGAATACTCAAAGGAGATATATGTTGGGGAAACACTATGGAGGTAGCTGGTGAATATCGTCATACTCAAGGATATTGGGAATGGGCTGAGGACATCTTGGCAGGAAGTGCACAAACCTTGAAGGCAGCAAAAATATATGATGCCGTTTATGCTTCATTGTTTACATATGACCGAAACCCAAACATATTACAGGCATTCCTTGAGGCTTGGTGTCCAACTACTAATACATTGCTTACTTCCGCTGGAGAGCTATCCATATCCCTTTGGGACTTATACAAGATCGGAGGTCTGTCCATCAGAGGTCTTCCTTATGAAGAAGTAGTGCCTAACGCAATTGAGCTTACAGATGTTGATGAAAAGCATGAGAGATTTATCCCTTGTTCTTGTGAATTCTTGTTTGTAGCTTTCCAACATCTTCAAGAAGGAGAAGCTTCTAATCCGAGAGTTCCTCTAAGCAAGTGGATAAAGTTTTGGTGCAAGAGGATATTAAGATACAAGTCAGCTCCACTGAGGAAAGAGAAAAAATCAGCTTGTTTGAAGTCAACCCATAACCCAACAGGGACTATTCGGAAAGCAGCGAAATGGTTAAGTTCAGATGATGCTACGTTTTCCAAACTTGGAGTGAAATATGAACATAGGACTGACACATATTTGGCGGCATTTATATCATGTTGGTTGTGCACCTTTGTCCATTTACAGCTCAGCTGTAGAGTGGTGTCTTAAACCTCTAAGGCATATACTGGACTATGCCAGAAAAAGGTTTCAGAAGCTCTCAGTAGTCCGAGAGGAAATAGGTTCACTGGCAAAGTACAAGAGTAGATGGAGAATTGCCCCAGCATGCGTTTGGTGGAAAATTTGGAAGAAAAGAAACTCCAAATATTTTAAGACTATAGAGGATGATGTACAGAAGATCAAGTTGAACTTCATCTTACTGTTATGTTTTTGGTGTAATGAGATTTACTTTGTGATGAGATTTACTCTAATGATATTATCTCTGTCATTCATATTTTAGACTCGCTAGAGATAGAGAATAGTAGATTTTCGGAGCTTTCATGCAAATATAGTTTCAGTACTACCTAAATACCATTTTGGTTCATTGATGTAATATACAGTTGCCAATGCAAAGAAAAAAAGAATTAATCTGATATTTTCTGCTGCTCTCCATGCTCCAAAGGGGTTGTATGGTGCACTTTGTTAGATGTTAAGTTCTTTATCTAGAAGAATAGGGATCAATTCCCATTTAATACTTCCCTTTTTTCCTCCTTATCTAATATTGCACCATGTTCCATAAATCCTAAATCTTCCTATGGTCCTATCTAAACTGTTTCTTTGACGGGTAACCGATTGTTTGGTACTTCTGTTTATTGTTGCACTAGGATGACTTGGCTGCGAGCGACTTATTTGGGAGATACGGTGGTGGAGCAGTTATGCACTGGAAGGGAGACCATCTTTCAGACTTGCTAAAAATTGAAGTTGCTTAAGAATGACATAAGGGTGTGGAATAAGAAAGTGTTGGGAGGTTAGAGGAGAAAATAAGGGACATTATAAATGAAGTGTGGGAGCTAGAAATAATAGAGGTGGTGGGAGTAAGATGAAAGAGAAGGAGAAGAAAGAAGTTCAGAAAGAATAGAGATGGGAAGGGAGTTAGATGAGAGAGAACCGGAGAAAAAAGAAGTTCTAAGAGGGTAGCTAGCTTCTTTGACTTTGGCTCAAGAGACTAGTTGGAGACAAAAATCAAGAGCGTTGTGGTTGGAAGAGGGGGGTATTCTAATGCTGAGTTTTTCCATAGGGTAGCAGTTGCAAATAGGAGTAGGATTGATAGTCTGTGGAGGTTGGGGACGAGACTTAATAGGGAGAGGCGGAAGTGGAGGGAACAATTGTTTGTTTCTACGAACGGTTTTTCATAGAGGAAGTTGAGTGGAGGCCAAATTTGGGTGGGATAAAGTTCAGTCAGATTGGAGGGGAGAATAGTGGGTGGCTAGAGAGGAGAAGGTGGTAGAGTATTGCGTGGGTGACAGGGCTCCATGGTTGGATAGCTTCACTTTGGCTTTCTTTCAACATTGTTGGAGCACAATCAAGTAAGATATTATGAGTACTATTGATGAGTTCTAGGAGGGGTGAATTGGAAAGAAGCTTAGATGATTCTTTTATTGTCATTATCACTTAGAAGGAAGGAGCTACTGGCATTGGGATCACATATCTATTAGTCTAGTGGGGAACATCTACCGGATTATTTCCAAGTTGCTTTTTAATAAACTTAAGAGAGTTCTGGATGAGACTATCTTTTTTCGCAAAATGTATTTGTCAAAGGAAGACAGATTTTGGATACAACTTTAGTAACTAATGAAGTAGTAGATTCGAGGAAGAAACAAGGGGAGCCAGGTGTGTTGGGCAAGCTGGATATCGAGAAGGCTAATGATCATGTTAATAGGAAATTCCTAGATTTCAAGTTGTTGAAGATGAGTTTTGGTAAGAAATAGAGGAAGTGAATCAATTTTTGCTTCTCTTTAGTGAGATATTCGGTGTTGGTGAACGGCAATCCCTGTGGTTTCCTTGGTAGTTCAAGGAGTTTGAGGCAGGGAGATCCTTTATCTCCTATGCTCTTTATCTTGGTGATGGAAACTTTGAGCAGAATGATGGACAAAACAATTTTACAACAGTTTGAGGCAGACGGTACTTTGTGTTTTGTGATGCTGATGTACTCAGTTGGACTTTCCGGGGCAAGTCTTGGTTCCCGGTGGTGTCATACTGAAAATCAAACTTAGAAAATATGCGATCATACTTTAGGTATAATGGATAATATTGACTGGTTTTCCCAAGTTATGCAATGAAGGGTAGGGGTTCCCCTACCTGCTATCTGGAATTACCTCTAGGCTCTTCGAACACGGATATTGGTGTTTGGAATTCGGCCGTTCATAGGGTAGAGAAGAGGTTAGCAGATTGGCAGAAAAAATACTTGTCTAAAGGAGGCAAGAAAGTGCTTATTAAGACATTGAGTATCCTTACTTATTGCATGTCCTTGTTCAATGCACCTACCTTCGTGATAGGCAAGTTGAAAGGTTTCAAAAAAATCTCCTTTCGAATGTGGCGGATGGGACAAAGAAATTTCATTTCATTCATTGGAAGACCGTGGCATATCCTAAAATGTGGGGAGGACTAGGGGTTACGAATTTGAAGGTTTTTAATAAAACACTTTTGGGTGGCATAGAGAAGACAACTACTCCAGCTAAGATATTTGACAAGATAGTTGTCAATTTGAGGTGTTGCTCCTTGTTGACTTAGTGAAATTTTAATGTTGCATTTTCTGGGACATGGGTAATGCCTTTTGCTTTTATCAATTATCATCAGTGTTGTCAAAACGAAAAGCACAAAAAAGGTTTAAGGTCTGCTGGGCTTTAAGCGCAAATAAAAGCATGGGCTTAATAAAAAAAGGCGCAAAGCAGAAATTGTACAAATATTTATGTTAGTTGAAGACTAATAATTATATCATGAATGACAAATATATGAGCAAAGAAATTGAAAAACAATTACGATAAAGTGAAATATCAATTGTATAGTGTCGCCTCTTCAGAAGAGACCCATTAGCAAGGAAAAGTATGCCTTAAAAACTTGATGACGAGAGTGAAGTGCACGTAAAAGCGAGGTGAAGCGCTCAACACGTTTTGAGTCTTGCTTTAGGGCTTAAGCATGCCTTTGATAGCACTGATTATCATGGTTCAAATATTTCATTGTTCTGATATATTTTATTTGATGCAGGGAAAGAGAAGAATTTTTTGAGGAAATTCTTGACAAGATTTCTGTTGTTCCAAGTATTGCAAAATATCACGTGGGAATCAAACCTCGTATAGAGAAAGTAAAATCATTGTTGAATGTTGAATCTGGCGGTGTTTATTTTGTCGGGTTATGGGGGTTGGGTGGTGTAGGGAAGACAACCATTGCAAGTGGAATTTTTGATGAGATCTCTTCTCAATTTGAAGGATCTTGTTTTCTTGCAAATGTTTGGAGTGTCTTAAAAAAGAGTGAGCTGGAAGTCCTACAACATTTGCAACAGAAGCTTCTTTCACAGATCTTGAAGAAAGACTCCGTGAATGTACCAAATTTTGCCACAGGAGACGAAATGATAAGCCAAATGCTTCGCTTCAAGAAGGTTCTAATTGTTCTTGATGATATGGATGACAGCCAGCAACTGGAATATTTAGTTGGAAAGCGTGATTGGTTTGGTGATGGCACTAAGGTCATTACAACAACTAGAAACTTGGATTTACTTAGCAAGCATGATGTGCTATATCGTGTTCCAGAACTGACTAACCATGAGGCTTTAGAACTTTTTAGTTGGCACGCCTTTCAACAAGGAACTCCGGTTGAAGGCTTTGAAGAGCTCTCGTGTTGTGTAGTAGATTATGCTAAAGGCTTACCCTTAGCTCTAGGGGTATTGGGTTCTTTTCTCTACAAACAAGGTACAGAAGAGCACATAAATGCCTTATATAGAGGCAAAGATTTCAGAGATGGGAAGATTGTTAGGTTACTCAGCTTAAGTCTAGATGCATTAGATGACGACTACAAGAATATGTTTCTTCATATTGCATGCTTCCTTAGAGGAAAAAGGAAAGAAGATGTGGTTACTGTGCTGGATGAGTTGGTCGATAGTAGGGATTGATTGGTAATGGTTGATGATGGTTGTGGTGTTGATGACGGTGAATATAATTAGAATAATAGAGGTAGTAAGTGTAGTAGCGGTTGACAATAGTGGTTGGTAGCAATATCTGTTGTCAATGGTGGTTGTGGTGGTGGAGGTGGGTGGTGGTTGACAATGGTGGCGGTGGCAGAGGTGGTTAGTGGTGGTGATGGATGATTATGAATAGAGTGGCGGTGAATATTATTCAACACCAAAATTCCTTTTCAGACATATTAAGACTTAATTCTAGATCTGAATGATTAAGACTTATTAAGAGCTAAAATCTTAATAAAAAATAAAATGCACTTAATGGTCTGAAATCTGAATCGTTCAGATTCAGACCTTCATTCAGTGCAAACAAAATGAGCCTTTAGAGTTAATCAATGTTGAAAAAAAGACTAAATTAGCTCTGGATATGCTGCTGGGATTCTGAAGGGATCACTTGAGAAATAGTTTAATGTAACTCGAAATGCCTCTTATTTGTTACTAGAGCTTAATAATTCGAATATGGTTAGATTAACAATTTTATTTCACTGCTACGAAGCATTCGGTTTAAATGTTGGAAATGATTAGACAAAAATAACATTTACTCAGAATCATAGAATTAATAAGATCAATTTTGAAATTAAATTATAAGTACATGGCAATTAATAGGTTTAGAAAATATAAGAGTTAATCAGATAACTAAAACTTCAAATTAGATGAATATACCAATATAATGGTTACATTTTAAATCGCATATTATTCTTGAGACTGTAGTCTCATTATTTTGTAGTAACCTATTCAAAATACAGTAGCTGGTACTGATCTTCAACGGGTAATCTAATAGTATAACAATTCTTCAAACTAAAGCATAATAGTTCTTCTTCCTTGTTAAATAGTATTACAATTAAGGATTTAATTAATATGAAAGGTAGCAGTAAGTGTTTCAGAAATTTAAACACAGTTCTTTAGGCATCACCAAAGTTTGTGATAGGGTAGTAAGCATTTCTCCATCCTTAACCTAAGGTTTTGGGTTCGTTCCTTTAGGAATAGAGTTGTATTTGAGAGACAACGATTTACCCACAAAGTGGGACTTTTCGGTGCAAATCGTGATTAGTGAGACTCCAAAGCGAGTATGAGACACGGGATGGTAAAACAAAACAAAAAATAGTAGGTTAGCAGAATTTACATTAAGGAGTTGTCTTTTTGTTGATGGCGATGATTCAGAGTTGAACTTGAAGCTTCGATGTGAACAAGGCTTTAATGTTTAGATTTCTCTTATGTTTTAGAATCTTCAGCTTATAATACATATAAAATTAACTAATGTAGTTTCAAAAAAGAATGATAAAATTAATGTAACCTTTAACGGGACGTTTGGTAGGGTGTATTATTAGAAATAGTTCATGTAGTAAGTGTGGTATTATTTAGTGCTACTAGATTAGTGTACGTGCATTGCACGTGTATTAAAATATTAATTAAGATAAACGTATATAAAAAATATTAATTCTATATACGTTATGAAGCATTATTTTTATTATTATAAATTTTTTGGATATTTTAGATGATTATAAATCTATAACATGTTACGGGGCGTGAGTTCTGATAAGAAAAAAGTTATTTATGTATTTAAACTATATAATTTATATAACATTTGATGGGTGCATACGAAGATATTGATGTATTGACGATTAATTCAAATATAAATATTTTATATATTTGTATTCTATGTAAAATGTAGTTTTCCTTAAAACAATTTCTATACATAGTTTATTTTCATCACCATTCTCTGAAATTCATTTTCTATATATAATTTCTTAGATAATTATAATTTGATCTATAATATTCTATTCCCATTGTTTAATTATATGGCACATTTTTATTTTTTTTAAATCTAAACTAACTTGACATTGTGTATTTAGTTACAATAACCATAGTCTATTTCATTCCTAATGAGATGATTTATAACAACAGATAACATATAATTTAATTAAAAACATAAATGGTAACAATTTTAAAAACTTTTTTTGATAGGGAATGCTTCCTCTTAAATGAATCTTACGTGGTATACATTTAGAGTTTGACTTTAGTATGAATATCGAGTACTGAAAAGGAGAAACAGATCTTGAAGAGAATTACGTGTTCATGGAAATTCAATTATTTTTTACCTATACCCTATATTTAAATTTAGAAATATGTCATCTTCTTGAGATTAACTATAAATGAAAGTGAATGATATAAATTTGAGATAATGTAAGCAAAAATTTTGGTTATAAACATGCATTTTAAAGATGAAAAAAATAAAAATATGGCCCACAATCTGCAAAGGCCCAACAATTTTTAAAAAGAAAAAGATAAATGAAAATCAAATAGAAAAGTAAATAAATATTATTTGTACCTTGCCTGAACTCCAGAAGATAATG
This sequence comes from Capsicum annuum, assembly GCF_002878395.1. Lineage (NCBI taxonomy): Eukaryota > Viridiplantae > Streptophyta > Magnoliopsida > Solanales > Solanaceae > Capsicum > Capsicum annuum. The sequence goes on along the minus strand of NC_061116.1, from coordinate 193,107,798 downwards.
TTGCTTCTCACGAATATTATCCTTGTTTTCTCCGTCTACTTAAAGTTTTCCTTACAACACCTAGGATCTCCTAGTTACTATCCGTCAATAGCATTAAGAACATCTACTGTATTGCCTACATTATACGTTTACATCAAACATAATAAAGGCTTAGGCCATCTATCTTTAGCTTTTACATGCTGCTTTGTCTTTCTTCAAAGCATCTATGATTTCTTTCTCTCCAATAGTCCACTAGATGCAAGCTAGGATAATTCTTCATCTCTCCTCTTTTTTTGCTGCATTGCCATCTCTATTCCAGCACTTTAACACTTCTGTAATTCTTTCAG
>NC_061116.1:193096357-193104472 GCF_002878395.1 Capsicum annuum | reverse complement strand
ACTAATTCATCTATTGAAAATTATCAAACAGATATAGACATCTGTTGCAACAGATGACTAAGTTGTTGCAACATACGACTCATCTGTTGAAAATTACTAAATAGACAAAATATGTGTTGAAAAATAATTTAAAATACTAAAACTTAAATGTTTTTTAGGAGAACTCAAATGTTTTACCCCTTGTTTAAGGTCTTGTCTTCAATTTTAGTTAAATTAATTTAATTATTATTAATAATTGCTTAATTTGAATCAACAAATGACTAACCTGTTATAAGCATTTATTGCAACAGATGACTAACTTGTTGCAATAAATAGGCGACCTATTGGAAAATAATTAAAATACTACGGAACTCAAACATTTTTAGGAGAACTCAAATGTTTGTCCCATTGTTTTAAAGACTTGTCTTTAATTTTAGCTAAATCAATTTAGTTATTACTAATAATTGCTTAATTTGAATCAACAGATGACTACATGTTGCAACAGATGATTCATTTGTTGAAAATTATCAAACAGATAGAAAATCTATTATAATAGATGGGTTATCCATTAGAAAGCAATTAAAAGACTAGGGAACTTAAATGTTTTTAGGAGAACTCAAACGTTTATCCCCTCGATCCTTTTGCATTTGATGTATGATACACTATTTTTGTCTTCTTTACCTGTTTCATGAAATTTTTCATGTGTTTCACTTATTCGTTGTGCCCTTGTTTAAATTTTTAGAATTTTTTTAGGTCAAATTTTGTTCGTATATCACTTGGACATTACTTCATAGGTGATTTTGTAAGTATGATTATGATTTCTGTTGAATTTTTTATTTGGTGTATTTACTACTGCTACAATGGATAGAACCTGCAACATGAATTCAACATATGAGTCATTTATTGCAATAAGTGAGTAATCTGTTGCAACAGATGACCCATATGTTGAATTCATGTTACAACATTATAATACAAATCCAACAGATGAGTAATCTGTTGCAACAGATTAGTCATATATATAATCTGTTGCAACAGATTAGTTAATATGTTGCAACAGATTAGTCAATATGTTGCAACAGATTACTCATCTGTTGCTCATCTGTTGGATTCACGTTATATGTTTTATCTACTGTTGAAAAAACAGCAGTAACAGATACCCCCAGATGAGAAATTCAACTAAAAATTATAATTTTACTTACTAAAATCACGTATAAGTAATTCCCAAGTGATATACGAATAAAATTTGACCTAAAAAAATTTGATCAAGTAGCAATAGTAGCGGTAACAACAATGTTCAACAACAAGAAGATGATGATCATGAACATGAAAAGATGATAATGAAGAACAAGATGATGATAATGAAGAAGAAGATGATGAATAAAGCAGCAACAACAATAATGAACAACAAAAATCACGAAGAAAGAAAAACTCCAATAAATGAGAAGAGAGAGAAACGTGTCTTTTTTCCCTCCATTTCTAGTTATATTAGGTTTTACATTGGACCAAAGTGTAAATCAAAAAACTTGTGGGTTATTTTCAAATTTTTCTTACTTTCTTAATTCTTAATAAGTATTTTTCACCTTCACTCAATTATTAAGACTTGTGTCACCCACAATTCATTTTAAAACTCTTTTATCACCTAGAGCCTAAAACCCCATGTAAGTAGCTTGTAATGCAGCTACCACTAAAGTCTAGCGGCCTATATTTGTGAGCGGTTGAAAACATATTTGAAAAGTAAATAAAAAAGAAACAAAAAAGTGCAAAGTTGGCCTACCAGTTTTTCTGTAAAGGAAATTGTGTAATAAATTAAATCATTTCTTGCCAAGTGCTTCGAAACAGTTTTTCACATCACACGTACTACCATTGTGGATAAATACAACATTAGTAAGCTCAGTGACTAACAGAGAAGTGCCCCCTGCTCACAAATCTGTCTATAGATACAGCAGCACTACTTGCAATCACACCATCCTACAAATCACAGATTAAAAAGTTACCCATCACTTGGAATTTTGAGAATAAGATATAAAGTCACTCTTGCTGAGGAGCCATGTAATTATTTCCAAATGTATTTTGAGAAAGACTACGATACTTGGCTATATTAGTTACTTTCTCTAAGCTTGCACAAAAATGACAGAGCTTGATTAGCAATTGATCCCAATGCTAAAGTATCGGAAGGCAATCTAAAGGAATATAGGAGTAATTTAATTTACAGAGAGAAACATTAAGAATAGTGAAAAGAAAAAAGATGCACCTGATACAGAAAATATGTGACAGGCGGCTCAATGTCGTCTCCTCTTTGATCTCAACCAAATAACACTGCCTCTGTTAAGACAGTAAGACGCCAAATACTGATACATTTTCCACTTCATAAATTCATGCAAGCAAATTTGACACTTGTGCTTCATGAATATATCCCATTTTTTCAACAATGTGTGACATAGCCCAACATTGAGACAAGGAGAGTTGGTGCATCTTAGTATTTAACTATCATATCTGAAACTAAATAAGATACAATTTACCAAGGTTTATAGCCTAGCAGTAACAGTGGGAGTCACCAACATAGTAGCTACTAGGTGTGATATTAATTTTTTTCATTGTTTCTCCCTGCTTCCCCTTTCAGAAGAACTTGGTACCCAATAAAAGTAAGATAGGAAATTTTGAGGGAAAAAACAAAATTAGAGTACTAATATATCAAGTTAATTGCTCTATATTAACTTCCTATGCAGAGGTATTATGATAGGGAGATACTTTTGAGTATATGTTGCTTATTCTTTTACTAATCACTGGCAATTCATCCTACCCAGGGACTGACCTTTTCAAGTAAACCAAATACAAGAGCAGAAGGAAAAGGAAAAGGAAACCAAATGCTAATTAGGTAAAAGCTGGTGAATTACTATCAGTTAAGGATAGAAAGCAAGAATTGTCCATTGAGAATAGGGTAGAAAGAGAGAAAGAAAATTAATGAAATGGAGAAATACACATGACTACAAGATGTGCAAAGTATAGTATTTCTTTGCAAATAAAGGAAGGAGGTGACAGATATGTAAGATTGAACGATGTAGAAGCCAAAAAATGAAATACAGAGGGAAATGCAGAAAAGGCCAAAACATGATCACCCTAGAAGCAGAAATTTGGAGATGTTGAACAATCACGATCACTAATTCAAATTGCAGAATATGTGAAAAGGTTATGTCACTAAAAGTTTATTGTTTTATTTCGCATATCTTGTCAAATGAAAGGACATTTGACTAGTACAATGTTATCAACAAGATAAATGTACATGCACTAACAAGAACTTGTCATGTTGAAATTGTAAAATTCCAACTTTGGAAATTTTCTGGTAGTTTTATCATATAAGATCCGAAAGTAAGCCTCCATTTTATCCGCCCTACACCAATCTGATGAGTGATCCTCGTCAATTTCTCCATTCTCCTAAATCATAGACCCCAAATACTTTAAACTATCTCTCTTTTGGATGGAATGAGTATAAAGCTTTACAACCACATTAGACTCATGTGACACTTCGCTGAACTTAAACACAAAATATTTCATCTTGAACCTACTCAACTTAAATCCAGTCATAATCCCTCGAAGAAGACCCTATGTGCCTATTGAAATCTCCTCCTACAAAAAGCTTCTCATTGCTGGGGACACCCCTCACCGTCTCATCCAAAGCCTCCCAAAGCTCTTTTTCTCTTCCTCATCCAAGCCTATTGTGGGGTATACGCACTAATAATATTCCAAGAAGACCCTCCAATAACTAATTTAATCGACATCATTCTATCATTGTCCCTCCTAACCTCTACCACTTGCTCCCTCAGCTCATCATATAAAATAAAGCAGCCTTTCCAACCGCTGACCGCTAGACTTTCCAACATCTTAATTCTCGAATATTAGCAGCCTTTTAGTATTTTTTTTTGGATGACAGTACACTTAGGGATCGTTTGGTACGAAGGTAAGTAATGTAGGAATTAGCAATGCGGGAATTAGTAATGTAGGGATTGTAGTGCTTGGGTTATTTTTTATCAAATATTTGATTCATTGTATTAAAAACTAGATATACCATGTATTGTGTTTGATTTTAAATGCTATAAAAATCTCCTTTGCAACTTTACCCTTGAATTTTTGTGGAATTTTCTATTTTATTAAATTAGTCAAGTTAAAAATTAAAATATGAATAAAAACTTGTTACTAATTTTTAGGTATGATGTTCCACTATCGAAATCCTTGATAGCACGGTGTACCCTCGATATTCGTCTATTCGATTGATATTGGATTTTATTTACAAAGGACACTTTCTAAATAATAAAATTTGTAAATGAATTTATTTAAATAAATTTATTAGTACAAATATACAAAATAAAATCAAGAAAATAAAAAAATATGCTTAAAAGAATTTGAGGGATATTTTTGTCTTACACATATTAGTCTCATGGTATTAAAACTCATGTATTATTAATACTATCAAATGAGATGTATTAGTTATACGCCCTGTAATACCATGTAGGGTGTATAACTCATACATGTATTAATTATATATTGATTCAAAATCCAACCAAACATCTATATCTATAATCTATATCTATCTATAATATATTAAAAGATCTATCTATAATCTATAATCTATAATCTATATTTATAATATATTAAAAGTGTAAAAACTCTTAGAAAAGTGATTTAAACTTTTTGCCCTTTATTAAAACACTTCGAAATAGACAAAATCGTCTTTTCACCATTTTTCTTCAATTATTGTCATTTAATAATTTTCCATAAATTAAGATGTTGAAATTAACTAAAGTCCTTATTTGATTAGGTAAAAAATCATAATATTTAACATTCTATATCAATTAAAATTTTACCATATATATAGAAAGAAATTCTATAAATCAATTTAATTATACGGTTTTTTCTACATACAAACATATGACTTATTGGTTTCTTACTATAATTAAATTCCTAAGTTTATGGAGTTTTTATTTTAGGTAAAAAATCACTTTCTTATAGATTTAGGACTCTATATACGTCACTTTCTATTTAATTTGGTTCCCATACAAACACAAATAGGTTAGAATTAATTATTTCTTCTTTTCTATATTTAAATTTTAAAAAGAATATCCCCAATATAAATCTTTATAAATTTACACAGAAACACAAATATGGAGTTTTGGTGCTCTCCAATTATGACTTTTTATTTTACTATTGAAAGATAAATTATTCTAGGGTAGTTCGATTTCGCACTTTATACCTTAGAGCGGATTCTTTTTAGGTTAGGTTAATTTAGTTTGTCCCATTTCTGTCTTTTATTTGGTTTGTTCATGCTCTCTTCTATATAAACTTGTGGTTTTTCATTGTTCATGTTGATTTTTCACTGTCCATCATTTATATTATTTGTTATGCCAGCTTAAATTGCTTAGTTTAATTTAGCTTAATGCGTACATTAACTTACTTAGATTGAGGCGTACATTACTATACTTTGGAGAATAGTTGTTGAATGTCTGAATCAGTATATTGACTACGTTGCTCAAATTTTATTACCTTTTAATACATTGGTTTGCAGTCACTTACGTATTTTTAATGCAGATTTGATGTTGTTATCCGTTGTGCTAAAGTTGGTGAAAGTGCTGAGAAAACTCTGATGTACTATGACAACAACCTTATTGGAACAATTACTCTCTTGAAAGTCATGTCATCTCATGGATGCAAAATTTGTCACACTTTGGTGAACTTTTATGATGCGTTTCTTTTCTTGTAAGTCACTATCTTAACTGATTTCCTTTTCTGCTTCTCCAACTTGTGTTTTCATCATCAGTTACTGGTTAGGGTTTGTCGAAAGAGGTTCCTTATACTGAGGAATTCCACGAGTGTTGCAAATCCCTATGAACGGACAAAGATATTGTCAATTATTGTTTCATCTCACATTTTTAGCGCTCAACTTATTGAAGTCCAAAATTGACATGTAGCCTCATTTGACTGCTTTCCTGTCTAGCTTGCTCATATGAGCCAAATCCCTTTCCCTTCTTTTTGCAGTTTTACTTCTTGGTTCTTGTTGGTTCCGTCTCTAGATATTAGAACACTTCTCTTGAACGTAGATATGACTAAACCTTTTCGTTTTCTTTCATCGTGACCTTTAGTTTGTTACCATATATACTTTATCATAATGCTTTCTTTTTGTTATTATTAAATTTATTTCAAGTAATCGTATTAAATTATTATACTTATGTGAAGTAATATATTTTGCTTTCCGTTTTCTTGAAATCTTCTCTTTGGAACCTTGATTTGGGGAGTGTTCTCTCTCTTTTGTGTCAACGAAGGTTAGAATATTTGTTGTTGAAGAATGACGACAAGACCTTTTCGTTTTCTTAATTTCATCATAATTTCTAGGTTGTCATATTTGCTTTATCATAATCCATTTTGTTATTGTTAAATTTGTTACAAGTAAGTATTATATTATTATGTTCATAGTTAATAGACTTCATTTTTTTGTTTACTTTATTGTTTAGTGTGTTTACCTGTATCAAAATCAACATAATTTTGAAATCGAAAGTTCTGATGTTCGGTAGACTAATGGACAAGAAGTTCCTTATTGACATTGGTCTGTGATCCTTTCCTAATCAACTACTTCCTCGATTTAAATATCTATAAAGCCTCCTAATAGGGATGTGTTCCTCCGTTTTTTCTGAGACAAAGTTTAAGAAATTAAGGAATACTTTTGAATCTTATCATCTTATATTAAAGATACGTAATGAAAGTAAGATCACATTCACTTTACCCCTCTCATACCCTACATTATGGGGATATATTATTATATATGTTTTTTGTACCTTTCATCCATGAGTAACTTTTATGTTTGTATGTGGGTGTCTTATGCCTAATTACTTTAACTTCTCTTGGAGTGAAAATGAGATAGACAACAAAATGAAATATCTGCTTGATTTGGAGAAGATCAAGAGTGGAGAAAATGCTAGGGGTAATTTAATACTTAAAAACATCCCAAACAAGTAAGAGTCATGTAAATTTTTTAATTATCAAATTTTGAGTTTGTTTGATTATTCAATACTTAATAATTTGTATTCTTCCATTTGTTTAGGGTATACCTTAAAGATGCTACTTATAGCAATTGACGAGACTCATAAGAAACATATGATTTTCACTATTTGTCTATTAATTTCAACATACTACAATATATGGGGCCTTGAATCTGTAGCTAGGAATATTCGTGTGTTCGAGTGAAACCAATCTTTAAGGAGGTAGTCATACTCTTTTATGTTTTTTTTTTTGTTATTAGATAGAACAACGACTTAACTTCCATTTGACCTCATGAAAGTAAAGTTTTAGGGATTTAAGGTTCTTCATTTTGTCCTATTTTGTTCTTGGGTAATAATAGATTAATTTTTTCGATTCTTGTAGTATGCATGAAATATTCGTTTTCTGGGATCTAATTTAATTTTCATTATGTTGTTCATTTTATTGTTTTGCATGTCCTGTCATAATCATTTTTTTTCAATAGAAGGCTTATGTGTTTTCATGTACCCTTCATTAATATTATTGTCTGTTTGATTGTATTAACATCACAAAATTCATATAATCATCAATTGAGTTTTGATACAATAACGTTCTTGTAGATGAACGAACCAATAAAAAGTACTTATAAACTTTCAAATCTATTCATATCTTTTTCTATTGACCTCTAAAATCACATGCTTATTTTTATGCTTATGAAATCTATAACATAAAAGGTACACACTTTGGGGTTAGAGAGATTATTAACAATCTCTGTGCAGATGTGTTCTATTGTTGGGGAATTAAGAATGCAAATGCAAACAACGAAAAAAAAAATAGGATTTGACCTTTGTAAAGGGTGTTATAAAAGCTCTTCAAAGCTCTCAGGCAAATTTAATCAATCACATACATGAGAACACCAATTTGAGTTAATACAACCACTTCAAGTCAGATACAAGGTATTAACGGATGAGAATTTAAACAAAAGAAAGTTTAATCTATGCTCTAGGTGTTATTCATGTGAAGAAGAACTGGAAATAGTAAACCATCTCTTTTTACATTGAAATTGGACAGCTCAACTATGACAGATGTTCATCCACAAGAGAAAGATCCAATGGGTGAAATCTGAAAGAATTA
>NC_061116.1:193054748-193093357 GCF_002878395.1 Capsicum annuum | reverse complement strand
ACAATTAACCTAATCAAGTTTTTTAATTATGTGTGACCCTTTAAATTGGTCAATGTCACCAATCTTTCATTCAAGACTTAAAAGACACATTTCCTTCAATTTTCTCTACTTACTTTATCCATCTTTGTATGTTTGTTGTATTAATAATAAATGTTTAATTTTACTTGTCTAATTTAAAAAATTAAAGAGATAAGTTATTATTTCTATCCATTTTACCTTGCTGCTATAGTGTAGTATTCATTATCAGATGCAATTTTTAAAATATTAAATTTATTATATTCAAATAATGATATAATGAAATTATTTTTACTTTGTCCATTTCAATATTTTTGGTCTATTTTGACTTGACATGAAGTATAAAAATTTAAATAGATTTTGAATTTTAAATTAAAGATAAAGATATGTCAAATGTAACAAAATACTTTTTAAATTTATTTAAATACTACTTGTGAAAAATTGAAATTAAAGAAGTGCTAAAGTAGAAAATAGGTTAGACTTTTTTAGATGAATTAAAAAAAGTAGGCTAAACAAATGAAATGTAGGAAGTACTTGCTCTGATATTTTTTCTTTGACCAACATTTTAAAAATAGATTTTCACTTTTATTTGTTACTTGTAACATATTAAGAAAAATAATTAGTTCTTTTTCATATTTAATCCTTGAAATTAATTATTTATTTGCTAAATTATTTTTTATTGGGGGGAGCAGGAGTGAGCATTTGGTATACGGTTTGATGATACAATATCGGTAAACGATTTCAGTAATTCAATAACCGATAATTAAAAGTAGATATCAAATATCATATTTTTAATCTTTGATTCAGTAATATAAATTAAACTATGATATAGTATTTAGTAATGTCATATTTTTATTTTGTCTAACTGAATTTTTGAAAAAACAACCTACTCATTTCGAAGGCAGCTACAAATATATCCAAGTAAATAGGATTGATCCGATCAGAGCTTTTGACTAATGATCTTTTAAGGTAGAAGTAAAGAACGGAGAGTGATTCTCTTGACCTTTGAGCTTCTTTGGCTAACAATGAATCAATTAAATATTATATATGTACGTGTGTATGGGGTGGATCTTTATTTAATAATAATTCGATATTCTGTTAATATCAATTATTAAATGATATTAATATCTTGTAGTAAATCGAATCAAATATCATAATTTTAGAATTTTTACTCTCAAATACCTATCAAATACCTACTTCTCAAATACCACTGTCAAATTTGTTTTATTGATTCAGTAATTCATTTTTGGTATTTTATGCCTATCTCTAAAAAGAAGTATTAAATATTAATTAATATAAGTAGTAAAATAAAAATAATCATGTCAATCATTATTTTTAATGGTTGAGACAAGTCTAAATATAAAAAGTAAAAATAAAGAGTAAAGCATCTAGTATCCTCCTAAACTATGATCAAATTTGTTATGACATACTTCAACTTTACGGGGTTCTATTATCCCGCTGAATTAAATTTTAGCTTATTTTTATCATCTTTTTTAGATCCTCAACCATCATTACTTTTTAGCATATTATTGATTGTTTCTTAATATGTGTCTAATCAATATAATAATAATAAAGACAGATAAACCCTAAAAAAAGTGAATAGTTTATTAAGGCCACTTACTGCCAGTGTATTAAATCACACTTTAATACAATACAATAATATTAAAATGTAACAACAATAATTAATTATTTTTTTAACTATACTATCTTAATTGAAGAAAATTCATCAAATTAAGATTATTATATTAATCGATTTGCATTTCTTATTAATTTCTACTTAAGAATTGTACAAAACTAATATGTCAAGTAATTAATTTAATTTAAGGCGAATAAAGTACCTTTTTACTATTTCGTGAAACGTATACAAGAGAAGATTAATTTCGTTAAACGAATTTTACATGCATTTGTTAGTTTTTCAAGCATTAAGTCATTGAAATATCCATACCATTAAAGACAACATAATCTTACTTAGCTTTGCTTAGTTTTTGTTTGATGACAAATGCATTGTTTACTTTTATGAATTTTACTTGATGAATAAAATATAAATGATCAAATATATTGTTAATTCTACATTTTCTATTTTATAATTCAAAATTTAAATATAAAGATTTTATAATAACAATAAATAACAAACATTCCCATAATATAGTTTACTAGACGATGTAAGCCTGTACAAGCACGATCTAGCAAGAAAAAGTAAGTTAATTTAATAACAAAGATAATTATAATTCAATTAATTTAAATATCATTTGTTATTGCCCTAAATTTCAAGTACAACCTAATAGAATCGACATTAGCTTTCATACTTGAAATGAAAGATAAAAATTATACTAATACTGTTTTATTTTATTAACTGTTCTCTTCGAAATTTCTAAAATAAAAATTAAAAAAAGTTACAAACTTATTATCATAATTTAATGCCTTGAACTATTTGTAATTTCTCTTATATATCTTTTGTAGTACAAATAAAAGTAAGTTAACTATAAAGTAACATGGTTAAGTCCAATAGATTTTTTAAAATTAATTTGCATAGTTTTTGAAAAATAGTCACATAATTTAAATATGGTGGTGACTCATTGCTCCGCCATTCAAAATATTTGTCATGCTTCAATTCTCGAAAGTTCATTTGGTTAATTTTTTGAATTATTAAATATTTAAAAACTGCACAAAAAAGTACTGTGATTGAAAATTTTCTCATATCACTTTTGTGAAAACATGCATCTCTAATTTAAGTGCTGGTAAAAACACTTTTTAAATATTTTAAAACTTTTAATTATTGGGACTTATAATGCTTTTTATATAGTGCCGAACATCTAAATTTTATTTTTAAGAACTTAAATATTTCTTGTTCAAAATTTAAATTTAACTCTTAAAATTCAAAAACACCACATAAATTAGAACAAAGGGTATAATTTTTCAGTATTTATTAAAACAAAAATTATTTATTTAAAAAATGAAAAGAATCGTAAATCATCAATTAAACTACCATTTAAAATTAAATAATGACATAGAAGCAAACAATATCGATACCCATATCTTCATTCACTCTTCCATAATACTCCTTCCGTCCCATTTTATATGTCGTCATTTTCTTTTTATTCATCCCAAAAGAATGTCATTTTTTCTTATTTAATAACTGTTTAAAGACACAATTTCACTTTTATCATTATTGGTTCCACTTATAAGGACCCATTTAATTAAAGATAGTAGCAGTACATCTTTTAATAAAGGATAATTTAATAAAAATTATCAAGTCCTTTTTTATTCTTAAACTCCGTGCTCGATCAAACTACACATAAATGGGGAGGAGTAAGTAAAAGTAAAGTAAGGGGTCGTTTGGTTTGAAAACAAGTTATGTTGGGATTAGTTATGCTAGGATAAGATATGTTTGAATAAGTGTCACGGTCCGACTTCGGGATCATGATGGTGCATATCCCACCCTCTGTGATAGGTAAGTCAGGAACTCAACTCCAAATACAATATCCCAAACTTATAGACGTGGAAGGAAAATAACAACATAACAAATCCCAAATAATTTCAAAATGTAGATTAGTAGTCAAAACATAGATGATCCCAGGTCTGGAAGCCACTAATACAAGCCACTAAATACAAAATCAAAGAAAAGTTTGAGTATCTTAAAATGCGAAAAATGCATAAAGATAAGGCTGAAGGAGATTTCAGTAGTTTCTAAAATCAATAACAACTACCTCGAATCTTCAATGATGCTAGCAAAGAAGGAACCACTGGAGTCAATGTCCGTAGGTTGTCGGATCGGTAACTGCACGTAAGGTACAGAATAAGTAAGGGTGAGTACGAAATCATGTATACTCAGCAAGTGTCGTCGACAAATCCTAATTCAAAGTGGTGACGAGTAACACCATGTCAATCATCTACAACAGTCATACAACCTGCACTCAGGAAAGCCACTATACTCTAACTGAATAATAAAGTTTAAAAGGCATAAGAATATCGTAATACAGTCCAAGAATTTCTCAATGTAGCGAAATTAAGTAATAAATAGTCAAGTAGTTAATAAACAATACAAAGTCAACAATTTCACCTTACTTAATTTGAACCAGGAACGAATGAATGCAATGCAATGCATATGTTGTGTACGCACCTATCGAGCAATGATTTCAAGGTCAAGACCCATGAAAACTCACAAGGTCCATGTACTGTGCAAGCGTGCACTCTGATCTCATTAAATATATTGTGCAAAAATGCACTCCGACCTCAATAAATAAATAAATAATATTGTGCAGGCGTGCACTCCAACCCCATGCAAAATACAATGCATGATATGTAGGCGTGCAACTCCGATTCAAATAATTTATTTATCATAGTAAATCAGTTCATCGTACTAGCAAATAGGGAAAAATAGTTTCAGACATACAATTGAATTATTTTAACCCCTCAAATAACACCGACTTACATAGATGCTCGTCATTTCACCTATACAGGACCCCACCCCACCCTAATTTCCCACTACTCCCATTACACATAACAACACATAAATATTTCGAAAAAGAGTCTAAGAAAGTCACAACTTGCCTCAAATCGAAGCTCAAGCATCAATTTATAAACTTGCCTTTCATAAAGCTTTCAAATGGTTAAACTCTGTTCAAATATATAATCCCCATAAAAGTATGACTTAGTACATCAAATTTCAATTAAAGTGGGTCATTATATCTATAATCTATATCTATAATCTATAATCTATCTATATCTATAATATATTAAAAGTGTGAAGGCCCTTAAAAAAGTGATTTGAACTTTTTACCCTTCATTAAAAGTCTCTACAATAGACAAAATTGTCTTTTCACCTTTTTTTTTTTTAAAAAAATTATTATTTAATCAAATTAAGGACTCCTAAAAATATATGAATAGAAATTAAACACTCCTAAACTATATGAGATCGAAATTAAGGACTTTTGAAATATATGGAAAGAAATAACCAATAGAATATATATGGAATCCTAATAAAATAAATATACTAAATTTTGATTATTAAATTTTTTAAAAACCAGGTGATCCAAAATAGAGATTTAGATTCTCTTTTTATTAGTAGTCAAAACTCTTACAATCGTATAAATACTATAATATTTTTTAAGAGCATAAATTCCAAAATTATTATTTTTTCTTAAATTACCATATTTATCGAAATCACGTTACCATGCTAAAATGCTCTATAATTATACTTTACAAAATTTTATATTTTTATTTACGTAATGTTTTCTTAAAGTAGAGTCTATTTGTCTTTTTCTTTAAAAAGTTTTCATGTATTAGTTTTTTTTTAGTTGTTGGAATCTATAATATTTATTTTTTTAATTTCTTTTTGGTTTAGACAATATTTACTTTTTTAATTCCTTTTTGGTTTAGACAATATTAATTTTTTTAATTCCTTTTTGGTTTAGGATCTCCTATATATATATAAAAAAAATATCATTGCACAATCTCACTCATAAATTTTATCACTTTTGTATTTCTAGGTTTTTTTTCTTTACGAATTTTTCTTTTATAATAGATCTTAGTGTTTGTCTTATTACTTTCTCTTATGTTTTCCATCATAAATATATTATTCATATTCTTTATTAAAATTAAAGATTCTTGTAATGAATTTGTCCACAGGTATGTTTTCTAAAATTTTAGACTGGTTTTGAAGTTTATAATAATAAATGATGTATTTTTTGATAAACAATTATAAATTGAGAAATTTCTTTGTGAATTTTGTTTATAGTATTTCATATACAATTAGTAATTTGAAATTGAATTATTTACAATTTTGAACAGATTATTTAGATCGTTGCATTTTGTCACGAGAAATTGATTGGTCATTCAAAATTCATGATAATTAGTAATGAAATTGACTTATTTATGATTTTGGATAAATTATTCGAATCGTCGTATCGTTACGAAAAATTGATAAGTCATTCTGAATGCATAATAATTAGTTATCTTATTAATTAAAGATTTTTTTATCTATGCTTTGTGGTTAAAAAACTACGTTCTGAGGATTATTCATGGGATTAGATTTTTAGGAGATTTGATTTTTATTTATTAATTGTTTGGCTTGTATTGACCCGGTCCGTCACGCTTTGGACATCGCCACCGGGATCGTTGAGGCCCCATGAAGACGGCTCTACTTCACTGGGACTTGACTTTTTATAGTGTTTTTTCTTAATTGATTTCTTCTCCTAAATAGCGAATTCCGTCCAATAATACAAATACAGTATAATAATTCATTCGAACCTTCATAAATGATTCTGACAATTTAAATATAGATCATTAGGATGCTAATTATTATTTTTCTAATAGATCTTATTTGCTTTTTTTGTAGTTAGATACTTCACATTAATTGAGCACTGAAATAAGGCATAATAATGGTTATTTAGTTTGTTCCATATTGTTCCTTAATTTTGAATATCATGAATTTTTTTCATGTATTTTCATCTAAACTTTTTTGAAAATTTTGTACTAATTGTGATTTAATCTTATTTTTTTAATTGGACCTTTTAAAAAAATATTTAGAACTTTGAAAGCAATTAAAAAAAGGATATTAAATCTTAATTAGCTATAAAGCACTATAAATGTGTACCTAAATGAGTTGTACTATTTTAAAACTCTATAAGGCATGCAACGTTAAAAAACTCTAAAAAAAAAGTATTTGTTGGCTCAATTAGTGGTCGGTGTAAAAGAAATTACACAAAGAATTGTCTTCCTATATACATACATACTCTAGCACACAAATATTTTATTTCTTTAGCATACGAAAAAAATACATGAATTCAATTGTTTATCTTACCTTTTTTTTAGTTCATTTCAATATCTTTTTTTAAAATACACTATTTCTAAATTTTCATACAGTATATTTAAAACTACAAGATTAAAGTATATTTTAATATATTTCACATGTCTATAATAATTAAAAGAGACATTAGAAAATGTATGGTGAATTATCATGTTCTTCACATTTTTTGTCTTAAAATTAGTTTTGATTTTTAAAATTTTTAACTTAATAATATAACATACACACAATAATTTGTTCTTTTGATATTCATTTATTGTTAATTAATTATATACACGTGCAAAGCACGTACACCTAAACTAGTATATTAAAAGTGTAAAGACCCTTAGAAAAGTAATTTGAACTTTTTGCCCTTTATTAAAAGTCTTTGCTTTAGATAAAATGTCTTTTATTTTTTTAATTATTTTAATGATATTAAAAATTAAATAGGGAAGGAATTTTTTATTATAATTAAATTCATAAATAGTTAAAAATAAAAAACTTTTCCAACTACTTACCCTAAAAATAGGCAAAAAGCTATAGCAAATCAAAAAAAAAAAATCACGGCAAACCTTAAAAAAAAAAAGGCAAAAAAATATTTTTTTAACTAAAATAGACTTGATCCCAAAAAAAAAAAGGTAAAAATTTCCTTTTTCAAACAGGCTTGATCCCTAAAAAATAGGCAAAAATTCATAACAAATGTCTTAAAAAAACTTGAACCAAAAAATAGGCCAAAATCCATATCAAGTGTGCTGATAAAATAGGCTTGGTCCATAACTTTTCTTAATTTCTATTAAAGTAATGTTAATTTTATATTTTTCTTTGTCTATAATTTTAAATTATTGTTTAACTTTTTGCTCTTCACTAAAATAATTTGTAATAGACAAAATAATTTTTCTTACTTTTTTTCTCACATTAATTTTTCTCCAAAAAAAATTACTACAGCTGAAATTCTTTTTTGTTCCCGTGACTTTTCACTTTTCCTAAAATAATGCGCATACATATGGTAAAATAAAAAAAGCCCAATTTATAAGGACTAATTCGTTCATTAATTTTTCTCCCAAAGAAAATTGTTCCTGCTGAAATTCTTTTTTGTTATGATGACTATTCACTTTTCCTAAAATATTGTGCATATATATGATAAAAGAAGAAGAAGTCCAATTTACTAGGACTAATTCATTTACTACTTGAATATTCAGTAAGGAAAAATTTTTTGATAAAAAAGACAACCCAAAAGAGTTTTACAAGAAATAGCACAGTTCAAAGAAAAGTCAACAATTTATCTCTTTTAAGCACAGGCAAAAAAAAAAGAGGAAAGAAAGAGTAGAGTGATTTTGATTTTACAAAAAATCTGTCTTTCAGAAACTATATATGAATGTATTGAAGAGGTATATCGGTGACAATAAATGTGGTCCTACTATACTGTTATGTTCTTTTTAATTTGATATTCTTCACATTCGTTATGTTAATTTAATTATATTATTGTACTATAAAGGAGATAGAATCATGGTGATTCGTGTGTACTTCATTATTGTACTATAAAGAAG
Source organism: Capsicum annuum (assembly GCF_002878395.1). Lineage (NCBI taxonomy): Eukaryota > Viridiplantae > Streptophyta > Magnoliopsida > Solanales > Solanaceae > Capsicum > Capsicum annuum. The sequence goes on along the minus strand of NC_061116.1, from coordinate 193,085,011 downwards.
ATAGAGTCATGGTGGTTCGTGCATGCTTCAGCCTCAAATACGTATAGTTGTATGCAATATACAATCGTCCGCATCTTTTGCTCAATTAAATTTAAACTTCTCAAATATTATCTCTCAACTATCGTAGATGTTAGAGATTGTTTCAATTTCAAAGACCATCACACGCTTTGAGGGACATCTTTCACCATATGTAAGATTTAATTGTTTCTATTCTTTAATAAGGCTTTTGTAACGCCCCGAAATCTCATCCCGGTGCGTCACACGGTACTTAAGGCTACAAGTAACCTCAAGTTAACCCTTCGAGCCTGCTACTATCTCTGTCTCTCTTTGATATTATTTTTTAAAAATACCGAATTAATAAATAAATAAATAAATAAATAAATAAATAAATTATTTAAAAGCATGCATGTGCCTCGCACTGGAGTCTTTGCTTATTTAAAATTAAAATTTAATTATTTTAATTAATTTCAAAATGTTAAATACTAAGAAAATAATAGATTAAAAATTTAGACCCTTCAAAATTAAAATTATTTATTATACAAAGATTATTTGATATTAAATGAAATTATCAGAAGCTAAGTTGACAAGTAATATGATTGTACTTAAACTTGGTTTCTGACAAAACTACTATCTTTCAAATCAGTTGTTTATTAAGTCTTTAAAATCAAGCATCTTGTTCCTTACATTTTATTTTAAAATTTTAATAAAAATTTAATGTAAATATGATTCATAAGTAAAAAATATCAAGTTCATATAAATCCTTGTTGAAAACATACGTAATAACCTGAAGCAGTAGTAATCACGATCTCTTATTTCGAAAAGAAATTGAATTGGATGGTCATTACAAAATTCTTTCAAAATCATATTAAAAAAAATTAAAACAAAAGAAATGATGAACTAAACAAATTAAAGAAAATATTATATATCACATGCTATAAAATAATAGCTTGAAGAACTCACGTTGTTAAGGAGCAATCAATCTTTGTGGAAGAATAAAAAAAAGTAGGATATTAATAAAGTTTTAAAGCTTTTTTTTATATAAAATTCTAAAACTTTTTCATAAAAAAAAAAAACTAAATATGGCAGATTTTTTTTTTAAGAAATTATTTATCAAAATTAAATAAACTAAAACCTTAGGAATGAGGATTTTATCTTTTATTTTTGTCTCTTTTCCCCATACTGGTATATACTTTTTTTTTTCCTTAATTCAATTGTAGAATTTTTCTCTTTAATTTAAGAAAATACTCTTCCCGATTAAATTACAATTACACACAAACACTAACATATATTAAAATATTAATAATATTATATTCTTAAAATGTTTCAAAAATAAATGTCCTAATTTAGCTTTTTTCCGCTCCTTTACTTTATTACTTTATCTTTAAAAAAATTCTTATACATCCTTTTTGTGTCATTTTTGTGTTATAACAAATAAAAAAAAAGGTAAAAAATTCTTTTTTCAAACAGGCTTGATCCCTAAAAAATAGGCAAAAATTCATAACAAATGTCTTAAAAAAACTTGAACCAAAAAATAGGCCAAAATTCATATCAAACGTACTGATAAAATAGGCTTGGTCCATAACTTTTTTTAATTTCTATAAAAGTAATGTTAATTTTATATTTTTATTTGTCTATAATTTTAAATTATTGTTTAACTTTTTTCTTTTCACTAAAATAATTCGTAATAGACAAAATAATTTTTTTTACTTTTTTCCTCACATTAATTTTTCTTTAAAAAAAAATTACTCTAGCTGAAATTCTTTTTTGTTCCCGTGACTTTTCACTTTTCCTAAAATAATGGACGTACATATGGTAAAAGAAAAAAAAATTCAATTTACAAGGACTAATTCGTTCATTAATTTTTCTCCCAAAGAAAATTGCTCCTGCTGAAATTCTTTTTTGTTATGGTGACTTCTCACTTTTCCTAAAATATTGGGCGTATATATGATAAAAGAAAAAGAAGTCCAATTTACTAGGACTAATTCGTTTGAAAAATACTACTTGAATATTCAGTAAGGAAATTTTTTTTGATAAAAAAGACAAACCAAAAGAGTTTTACAAGAAATAGCACAGTTCAAAGAAAAGTCAACAATTTATCTCTTTTAAACACAGGCAAAAAAAAAAAGAGGAAAGAAAGAGTATAGCGATTTTGATTTTACAAAAAATCTGTCTTTCAGAAACTATATATGAATGTATTGAAGAGGTATATCGGTGACAACAAATGTAGTCCTACTTTAGTGTTATGTTCTTTTTAATTTGATATTATTCACATTCGTTATGTTAATTTAATTATATTATTGTACTATAAAGGAGATAGAATCATGGTGATTCATGTGTACTTCATTATTGTACTATAAAGAAGATAGAGTCATTGTGGTTCGTGCATGCTTCAGCCTCAAATACGTATAGTTGTATGCAATATACAATCATCCGTATCTTTTGCTCAATTAAATTTAAACTTATCAAATATTATATCTCAACTATCGTGGATGTTAGAGATCGTTTCAATTTCAAAGACCATCACACGCTTTGAGGGACATCTTTCACCATACGTAAGATTTCGTTGTTTCTATTCTTTAATAAGGCTTTTGTAACGCCCCAAAATCTCATTTCGGTGCATCACACGGTGCTTAAGGCTACAAGTAGCCCCAAGCTAACCCTTCGAGCCTGCTACTATCTCTATCTCTTACTTTGGGATATCAAGTCAAGCAATAAGGCTATAACATATTATCTCAAAACTGAAATAACTGGAAAACATAGTCTGAAATATAATATACTGAAATTCTAAAACACAACTGCTAGTCTTGTCTGACAAAGCCTCTACTACTCAAACTGAAAACCCATTGGGACAAACCCCCAACCGACTCGAACTGATATAAAAATAATGACAACTGGGAATCTAACAAAAGTAGGTCCTCGAACCATAAGGACTCACCAACTGTGGGATGTAGGCAAAGGCACTCGAGAATTACATTCACTGCTAAGACTGAGCACCTGGACCTACATCACATAGACGTATATGTGGATCAACACTTTGGGAACGAACTGAGTATATGGGGGTGTATGCATTTACATAAAACAATATCATTAATCTTTAATAAAATCATGCATGAAAATAAGAATGACTCACATAGCTCGAATAAGTCTAAAATGTAAAACTCATGAATCATGAATAGTGAAGCATGTAACACAAATCTTGTGAGCCATTATACTTAATTTTAAAATCTCTACGCTCCTCTTATTCTCAATACTTGAAGGCTAAAGGAACTTTAAACAATACTTTTCAATCACATGCTTTTATCTCATGGAGAGTAAAACTTCTTTAAAACTTAAGGACTTAGAACTTTTAGGAACTTCAACCCTTGGGAACTCTAAAACTCTTTCAGACTCGGGACACTTGGAACTCGGGATTATATAACTTTGAGAGTTTCTTTTAACCGACATAAACCATGTGAGCTACATGGATTCCAATGTCTCGCCCACGTTGGGGAGAGCTGTTCTATCCTTGCCATCGGAGTAGAGACTCATCTTTAGTGATCACTGTCTCGGCCTTGGGCCCATAAATCTTGAACCTACAGTAGCACTTAGTTTAGGGTTATGAGACCTTGGAATCATACCCAACTCGGTGCTAAATACTACTCCCATACTCAGCTCAAAACTCTTAGAAAATCCACCTCAAAATAACTCAAGGGTCTATAATGAAGACCAAAACATATTTCTATTTGCTTTAAATCATACTCAATGTGAATTTAGACTTTATTATGACCAAAAGGCCAAATCGTTCTCAATAATATCAAAGTACTCAATTCACGGGTGCTTGTAGCACAAAAGTTCATAAAATTGTAAATCTCAAGTAGGGCTTAATGACCCATAATCAAATCTCAAGTTAAGACATCAAAATGCATACTAGATGTCATAGGGATTCATAAATCATATAGAAATTTGAAATTTTCAGTAATTTGTTTTAAAATCTCAACATACTCATGTACTTCAATTTCTAGAACATTGGAGCTATTAAAATCTCAAGGAATAACAACATAGAGTATAAACCCATACTTCAATTTCATAAGAAATCATGAAAAATCATATATTCTTGTATTTAAAACAACTTTTGGGCACAAAGACGAAAGAAATGTCCTTATACAAACCCCACATACCTTAGATTGTGACTTAGATGAACAAACTTGTTTGATACTCTTTTTCTTACTCTTGGGGGAGGGTTCTTAAAGCCTTTGACTTGGGACCTTGAATCTTAACTCAATTTGTAAAAATCTATGGAGGATTCTTGAATTTCTTAAAAAAAGATTTGGATTTGTTCTTGAGGGAGAAACCTTAGCTCTTGAGATGGTTTGAATGAATAATGAAGTTATCTGATTCGTATTGGGTATATCAAGGTGTTAAAAGGGTGGAAAAAGATCAAAAAATTCTTTTTAAAAGTAGCTTAAAAAGACTGAACGGGATATGCGACGGTGGGGTGCAATGGTCCGTCGCTGGATCGATGATCCGTCGGTCCTGACCGTCGCACCTGGGCCAGATTTGGACTTTCTGCCTCGACTGCAATGGTGAGATACAATGTTCCATCGGTCCCGCCGTCGTGCTTATCCAGTAAGTGGACTCACTGCCCTCTCTGCGATAGTTTGGGTGACGGTCCGTCGCTAGTCCGACGGTTGTCGGCCCTCTACGTCGCACTTGGGCGATTCAACTGCTTTCTGTAAAATGGCCATATCTTTCTCTTCTGATGTTGAATTTTGACGAAATAGGTATCGTTGGAAAGATAATTCAATTTCCCACACGATAGAAAATTATTTTTTAGGAAAATTCATCAAGGTTTAAACACTAATCACTTGGAAGTCATTCCTTAATTTTTTTAGGGCCACAATTACACTTCACTTGACACGCTCTAAAGGCTCAGACTACAAGAAAACTTTGTGGGGCCTTACAATATCTCCCCCTTGAAAATATTCGTCCTTAAATGTCGCTAGTTAGGCTCAAAGCACAGAGAAATCAGGGGTGGTACAGCTGAAGCAAATCGCCAAATGGACTCTTTATCTTTCTAAACTTTTTAATACTTCGAAAATTGCAAGAACTCATGTAAGAATAGATACATAGTTGAACTTTAGATTAGAAGGGCTGAATCAAGGAAGAATAATACCTTCTGCTTGATCTGAATTTGTAGAGAAAAGGTGCCAATACTTGGCTCGCATGTCTGCTTCTGCCTCCCAAGTAGCGCCCTCAACTGACTGTTTCCGCCACAAAACTTTAACCGAGGGAACCTCTTTTTCCTCAGTCTACGGATATGGAAATCTAGGATCTCAACGGGAATCTCACTAAATGAAAGACTGTTCTGAACATCAGCACTCTCTGAAGGATCCACTACAACGGAATCACCAATATGCTTCTTAAGCATGGAGATATGAAAAATGGGATGAATAGCTGATAACTCTACGGGCAACTCAACTTCATAGGATATTTTCCCAACACGACTCAAAACTCTATAAGGGCCAACATAACGGGGACTAATCTTCCCCTTTTTCCCAAACCCTTTCATGGGTGAAATCTTTAAGTACACCAAATCACCCACCTCAAACTCAAGATCTTTTCTCCTCACATCTGCATATGACTTCTGACGACTCTGAGCTATCTTCAACCTTTTTCTAATCAACTTAAATTTCTCCATAGCCTCAAATACTGCATCAGGCCCAATCACAGAATCTTCACCCACTTCAAACCAACCTATGGGTGATCTACATCTTCTACCATACAAAGTCTCAAATAGTGCCATCTTGATGCTAGCATGGAAAATATGGTTATATGCAAACTCAATTAGTGGAAAATGGTCATCCTAACTACCTTTGAAATCAAGTGCACACACCCTCAACATATATTCTAGAGTATGAATGGTCCTCTCAGCCTGACCATCTGTATACGGATGAAAATCAGAACTCAAATGAACTTGGGTACCAAGACCTTTCTGGAAAGCTCTCCAAAAATGAGAAGTGAACTGAGTACCTCTATCCGAGATGATGGACAAGGTAACTTCATGCAACCTGACTAACTACCGAATATACAATCTAGCATAATCCTTAGCTGTGTAAGATGTATTCACGGGCAAGAAATGGCGGACTTAGTCAACCTGTCTACAACCACCTAAATAGAATCATGATAATGATGCGAAAGAGGTAACCCAGTCATGAAGTCCATATTCATATCTTCCCACTTCCAAGAGGGTATACCAAACTCTTGAATCACACCACCAGGTCTTTGGTGCTCTAACTTAACTTGTTAGAACATTGCACACGTTGCTACAAACTCAGCTATATCCTTCTTCATACCACTCCACCAATAGATTTCCCGCAAGTCGCGATACATCTTAGTAGTGTCGGGATAAATAGAATACCGTGCGCCATGTGCCTCAACCATAATCCTCTGCCTCAGATCATCAACATACGAAACACCCAATCTACCCTATAATCTCAACACACCATATCCCCCTTGGGAGAAAACCTCTACCTTTTTGTCCTTAACTGGCTCCTCCAGTCTAACCAAACTAGGATCCCTGTCTTGCTTCTCCTTCACTTCTGAAACTAAGGAGGAATCGGAACTACTCTACACCACAATACTTCCCTCAGCTGAATCAACAACCTAACACCCAGTCGAGCTAAACGATGCACATCACAAGGTAACTTTTTCTTACCTTCCTCTACGAGAGTAACACTACCCATAGACAACCTGCTAAGGGCATCTGCCACTACATTGGCCTTGCCCGAGTGATACAACACACTCATGTCATAGTTTTTTAGCAACTCTAACCACCTCCTATTCCTAAGATTTAACTCCCTCTATGTAAACATATATTGCATACTTTTATGATCAGTAAACACATCAACATGAACACCATAAAGATAGTGTCTCCATATTTTCAAAGCAAAGACCACATCATCTAATTAAAGATCATGGGTTGGGTAGTTCTTTTTATGCGGCTTCAACTGTCTAGAGTCATAAGATATAACCTTACCTCTTTGCATCAACACATAACCCAAACCAACTCTAGAGGCATCACAATACACTATAAAACCATCCACACCCTCAGGCAAAGTCAATACAAGGTTTAAAGTAAGTCGAGTCTTCAACTCCTAAAAACTCTTCTCACAGGAATCTGACCACTGGAACTTAATTTTTTTTGGGTCAACCGGGTCATGGGAGACGAAATAGAAGAGAAGCCTTCAACAAAATGGTGGTAGTAGCCAGCTAGACCCAAGAAACTCCTAATGTCTGACGGAGAGATAGGTCTAGGCTAATTTCTTACAGCTTCTGTCTCTTGGGGATCAACTCTAATGCCTTCGGCTGAAATGATATGACCCAGAAAGGCTACCGACCTTAGCCAAAATTCACATTTGTTGAGTTTGGTGAACAACTAGTGATCTCTGAGAGTTTGCAAGATAATTCTAAGGTGATCTGCATGGTCATTCTTAGTACAAGAGTACACAAGGATATCATCTATGAGCACTATGACAAACATATCAAGATACTGCTTGAACACTCGATTTATGAGGTCAATAAAGGCAGCTGGAGCGTTGGTTAGCCCGAAAGACATGACTAGAAACTCAAAGTGACCATAACGGGTTTAGAAGGCCATTTTTGGGATGTCACCCTCCCTTACCTTAAGCTGGTGATAGCCAAATCTAAGGTCTGTCTTGGAGAAATAAATTGCACCTTGCAACTGATCAAACAGGTCATCAATTCTCAGAAGAGGATACTTATTTTTTATTATGACCTTATTAAGCAGACGATAGTCAATGCACATACGCAACGAACCATCTTTCTTTCACACGAATAGAATAGGTGCGCCCCAAGGAGAGATACAGAGCCTTATGAAACCATTATCTAAAAGATCTTTGAGTTGCTTTTTCAACTCCTTAAGCTCTGCAGGTGCCATACGATATGGCAGAATAAAAATAGGCTGAGTGTTGGGAAAAAGGTTAATCCTAAATTCTATCTCTCTATTGGGAGGTACCCTTGGGAGATCTTTCGAAAAAACATCAGAAAAATCATTAACAATGTTGACCGAATGAATAGTTGGAGCCTCGGACTTAATGTCTTTAACTCTAACTATGTGATAGATCCAACCTTTGGATATTAGCTTTTTGGCTTTGAGATAAGAGATAAAATAACTCTTGGGATATACTGAATTTCCAGACCACTCAAAAATTGGTTGCGACAGTCTATAGATGCATAACAGGAATGAAGCCAATCCATACCCAGAATAAGGTCAAAATCCACTATGTCCAACTCTATCAAATCAGCAAGTATGACTATATGAAAAATAGTAATAGGATAATTTCTATACACTTGCTTAGCAACAACTGACTCCCATACTGGTGTGAAAACTAGGAAAGGCTCAGGAATATTTTCGGGACTCACTTCAAAATTCAAAGCGATTAATGGGGTCACATAAGAGAAACTTAACCCAGGGAACAACAACACATAAACATCAAAGCAAAAGATGCGGAGCGTACCAGTAACAACATCGGGAGAATCCTCCTACTCCTGGTGGGATGGTAAGGCATAGAATCTATTCTGGCACTGACCGCCAGCAGTGCTAGATGAAGCGCCCTGAGCAGGGGCGGGACGAGGTACGGGAGCTGGTGCACTAGTAGTCTGTTTTAGGGGTCGGGCATCTCTGTTTCCTTGCCTAGCATGCAGACAATCTTTAAGTCCGTGGCCCAGCTTGCCACAACCATAACAACCCCTCTGGTCTGCTAAACACTTATCGAGATAGTTCCTACCACACTTAGCACAAGAAGGATAGAGGGTTCTGTTACTTAAACTATTTTATGACCTAGACATAGAAAACTTGTTCCATTACTCCTACCTATTTCTAGGTGCGGGAGCACTAGCTGATGAAGGCGCTGGTATAGATGAACGACTCTAGAACTGCGGGCGGTTCCCTCCATGGGACCTAGCCTGACCATACTTATGCTGCTCGGATCTAGCCCTCTTGTTACCCCTCACTCTATATTTCTCTCTTATCTTATACTTCTCTATCTATTGTGCATGTATCATCAATCTAGACAGATCTATATCCCTATTCAGTATCACAGTCCTACACTCTTTCAGTACCAAACCAGAAACACCTGTCACGAACTTGCTCATACTAGCTCGAGTGTCAAAAATCAAATCAGGAGCATACTTGGATAACTGGTTGAACTTCAAGTAGTACTCCTTAACAGTCATGGATCCCTGCCTTAAGTTCATAAACTCCTCAATCTTCGTTTCCCTAATCTCAAGCGGGAAGAACTTGTCCAAAAATGTATCTTGGAACACCTGCCAAGTCATAAGAGTAGCATCCTCACCTCTACCCTTCTTCCACGCTACAACCCAGTCATAAGAAATGTCTTTCAATCTCTAAGATACCAGCTCAACAACTTTTTTCTCAGAAACATACATCACCTGTGTGATCTTTCTCACCTTCTCAAGGTATAACTGTGGGTCCTCACCTGCCTTAGACCCATAAAACTCTAGCAGATTCATCAGCATAAAACCATAAATCCTAGCAGTAGCTAAATCACCTCCCTGCTGATTTAGAATTGCAGCCAGGTTATTAGCCTGAACATGGGCGGTGAGTTTTTAGGCTAATACCTGAAAGGCCGCCTGAAACTCAACATGTGACACACTCTCATTCAAGGGATCAACAGGTTGGGGTTGCTCATTATTGTTTCTACGGGCGTTCGCTCTTCGGGGAGGCATTTTCTGAAATAGGAGAGTACGAATTATTAGATGAGAGGGATAGCTGTAGGCACGATAGAATCTGAAAGAAAGAAACAACTTTTCCTAAAATATTTTGTTGCCTCTTGCTCATAGATGTGGCGCGCTACACATAGATAATCAAAACTCTACTTAACACGGCTTGTTAGACTCCCTAGTACTCCTTACACATTAGGCTCTGATACCAAGTTTGTAACACCCCGAAATCTCATCCCGGTGCGTCACATGGTGCTTAAGGCTACAAGTATCCCCAAGCTAACCCTTCAAGCCTGCTACTATCTATATCTCTCACTTTGGGATATTAAGTCAAGCAATAAGGCTATAACACATCATCTCAAAATTAAAATAACTGGAAAACATAGTCTAAAATCTAACATACTAAAAGTCTAAAACACAATTGCTAGTGTAGTCTGACAAAGCCTCTACTACTCAAACTGAAAACCCATTGGAACAAACCCCCAACTGACTCGAACTGATATAAAAATAATGACAACTGGGAATCTAAGAAAAGTAGGTCCTCGAACCATGAGGACTCACCAACTGTGGGATATAGGCAAAGGCACTCGAGAATCACGGTCACTGCTAAGACTGAGCACCTAGACCTACATTATAATACAATGTAGCACATAGACGTATATATGGATCAACACTTTGGGAACAAACTGAGTATATGGGGGTATATGCATTTACATAAAACAATATCATTACTCTTTAATAAAATCATGCATGCAAATAGGAATGACTCACATAGCTCGAATAAGTCTAAAATGTAAAACTCATGAATCATGAATAGTGAAGCATGTAACACAAATATCGTGAGCCATTATACTTAACTTTAAAATCTCTACGCTCCTCTTATTCTCAATACTTGAAGGCTAAAGGAACTTTAAACAATACTTTTCATTCTCATGTTTTTATCTCATGGAGAGTAAAACTTCTTTAAAACTTAAGGACTTAGAACTTTTAGGAACTTCAACCCTTGAGAACTCTAAAACTCTTTCAGACTCGGGACACTTGGAACTCGGGATTATATAACTTAGGAATTTCTTCTAACCAATATAAACAATGTGAGCTACATGGAGTCCAACGTATCGCCCATATTGAGAAGTATTGTTCTATCCTTGCCATCGGAGTAGAACCTCATCTTTAGTGATCACTGTCTTGGCCTTGGGCCCATAAATCTCGAACCTACGGTAGCACGTAGTTCAGGGGTATGAGACCTTAGAATCATACTCAACTCGGCGCTAAATACTACTCCCATACTCAGCTCAGAACTCTTAGGAAATCCACCTCAAAATAACTCAAGGGTCTATAATGAAGACCAAAACAAATTTCTATTTGCTTTAAACCATACTCAATGTGGATTTCAACTCTGTTATGACCAAAAGGCCAAATCATTCTCAATAATATCAAAGTACTCAATTCATGGGTGCTTGTAGCACAAAAGTTCATAAAATTGTAAATCTCAAGTAGGCTTTAATGACCCATAATCAAATCTCAAGTTAAGACATCAAAATGCATACTAGATGTCATAAGGATTCATAAATCATATAGAAATCTGAAATTTTCAGCAATCTGCCTTAAAATCTTAACATACTCATGTACTTCAATTTCTAGAACATTGGAGCTATTAAATTCTCAAGGAATAACAACATAAGGTATAAACCCATACTTCAATTTCATAGAAAATCATGGAAAATCATATATTCTCATATTTAAAACAACTTTTAGGCACAAGGACGAAAGAAGTGTCCTCAAACCCCACATACCTTAGATTGTTACTTAGATGAACAAACTTGCTTGAGACTCTTCTTCTTACTCCTGGGGGGGGGGGGGGGGGGGTTCTTGAAGCTTTTAACTTGGGAACCTTGAATCTTAACTCAATTTGTAAAAATCTATGGAGGATTCTTAAATTTCTTGAAAGAAGATTTGGATTTATTCTTGAGGGAGAAACCCTAGCTCTTGAGATGGTTTGAATGAATAATGAAGTTATCTGATTCGTATTGGGTATATCAAGGTGTTAAAAGGGTGGAAAAGGACCAAAAAACCCCTTTTTAAAATGACTCAAAAATACTGAATGGGATATGCAATGGTGGGGTATGAAGGTCCGTCGCTGGGTCGACGGTCCGTCGGTCCTGACCGTCGCACCTGGACCAGATTTGGACTTTCTGCCTCAACTGCGACAGTGAGGTGCGACGGTTCATCGCTAGTCTGACGGTCCGTAGGTCCCATCGTCGTGCTTGGCCAGTAAGCGGACTCACTGTCCCCTCTGCGATGGTTTGGGCGACGGTCCGTTGGCCCTCTACGTCGCACCTGGTCAATTCAACTACTTTATGTAAAATGTCCATATCTTTCTCTTCCGATGTCATATTTTGACGAAATAGGTATCGTTGGAAAAATAATTCAATTTTCCATACGATAGAAAGTCATTTTTTAGGAAAATTCAACAAGGTTTAGACACTAATCACTTGAAAGTCATTTCTTAATCTTTTAGAGCCGTAATTACACTTCACTTGACATGCTCTAAAGGCTCAGACTACGAGGGAACTTTGCGGGGCCTTACAGCTTTGTTGCAAGTCCCTAGGGAGAAGAAATATGACAAAGTCCCTAGGGAGGTTCTTTGGAGATGCTTGAAGGTAAGAGGAGTTCTATTGGCGTACATCAGAGCTATTAAGTATATGTATGATGGAGAGAAAACTCGGGTGAGGACAGCGAGAGGAGACTCAGGGCATTTTCCGGTCAAGACAGGTTTGCATTAAGGTTCTACCCTAAGCTTGTTCCTTTTTACGTTGGTGATGGACGTGTTGACGCAGAGTATTCAAGGTGAGGTGTCATGGTATATGTTATTTGCGGATGATGTAGTGCCGATGATGAGTCATGGGGGGGTGAATGAGAAATTGGAAGTTTAGAGGCAAACCCTTGAGTCTAAGGGGTTCAGGTTGAGTAGGTCCAAGACGGAGTATTTGGAATGCAAGTTTAGTGACTCGAGTTAGAAGGACGGTGTGGTGGTGAGGTTGGAATCTCAGGATGTTTGTAAGAAGGATAGTTGTAAGTATCTTGGATCTATGATTCAGGGGAATGGCAAGATTGATGAGGATGTCTCTAAACGTATTGGAGCTGGTTGGATGAAGTGGAAGCTTGCCTCGAGAGTGTTGTGTGATAAGAAGGTACCCCTTAAGCTTAAAGGAAAATTCTACATAGTGGCAGTCCGTCCGGCTATGCTGTATGGAGCAGAGTGTTGGCCAGTCAAGAAATCTCATATCTAAAGATTGAAAGTGGTGAAAATGAGAATGTTGCATTGGATGTGTGGTCTTACTAGAGGAGATAAAGTCAGGAATGAGATTATTCGGGAGAAGGTGAAAGTGGCTTCGGTGGAGGACAAGATGCGAGAAGGCAAGTTTAAATGGTTTGGGCATGTGATGAGGAGGAACACGGATGCCCCTATTCGGAGGTGTGAGAGGCTAGCTTTGGATGGATTCAAGAGGAGTAGAGGTAGGATAAAGAAATACTGGAGGGAGGTGATTAGACATGACATGGAGCAGCTTCAGCTTACTGAGGACATGACCCTAGATAGAAATGTGTTTAGGTCGCGGATTAGAGTAGAAGGCTAGTGTGAGTGTGTGGCTTGTGGCTAGGGGTTAGGAGCGTTTGGGTGTGATGGGTGGCTTAGGTATTATGAGAGTATGTCATTACTAGGTGAGTATCCGTTTTCTTATATTTATTGCGTATTGCTCGTATTTTCTCTTATTTTGTAATTCTCTGATATTTATTGGTATTATTTCTTATCCCTTATTTCTGTTTATGTTATCCACCATGTCTCTTGTTTCATTACGGCCTTGGTATACTATTCTCATTCTTGAGTCGGGGGTCTATCGAAAACAGTTTCTCTACCTCTTCGGAGGTAATGGTATGGACTGCGTACATTTTACCCTCCCCAGACCTCACTTTGTGGGAGTACACTGGGTATGTTGTTATTGTTGTTGTTTGTTGCAAGCACATAATGTTTATGTGTCTATCTCAATCAACAATACATTATGTGATATTATATTTGTTTATCTTTTTCCTTTTATATTAATCATTCAATTTAATTTTTTTCAGAAATAAGTGATTGTGATTATAACTATTTTAGGTTATTGTGTTGTTTTCAACATGGATTTATATGAACTTGACAATCTTTTGTTTAAATTTAAAAAGATGCAAAAAATATGATGCTTTATTTAATGACTTAAATAAGTAATAGATTGAAAGATAGTAGTTTTGCTATAAACCAAAATTTAAGTACAATCATCCTACGAATCAACTCAGCTTTTCTTATAATTTATTCAATATCAAATAATATTTATTTGATAAATAATTTAATTTTTTAGGTTATAAATTTCTTAATCTATTATTTATGTAATATTTAAATTTTTAAATTAATTAAATAAATAATTATTAAAATTGTAATTTTAAAATAACTGAATGCTACACATGCAAGGTCCGTGCGCAATAGACAAAATATCCGTTTACTATTTTTCATAAACTAAATTATATATAAATATTAATAATAAATATTTTTTAAAACTAAAACTCACTTAATTTATTTTTAAAATATTGTTCATTGCAGAAAGTGTAGGGATCTGCTATATGGCGTTTTATAAAAGATTTTGCTACTTATCTGTTCTATATTTTTTAATTTTATGTAAGTTTGCAAATTTGTGGTGCCTTTAGGTTTTCACCTTGAGAAATATTTCAAGGAACTCATTTATGCTTCAAAATAATGAATGTTGCTATTTGTTTTAGCCAAAAAACATTAAACTTTCTGTTTTTTCTTTGGCGTACTAAGTGGACTTTGTTTGAGTAACTTCCTAACACGTGATTAGTTGCTGCAAGATATAACTTTGTCAATCAAGCTGCACATGAACTATCAAAACATATACATTCATTAAAATGTAGTTATCAAACAATTCCTTATTTGAATTACGTATCTAGAATTTAGGGACTATAAAACTAATTAAACTTTTTACCTCATATAAATCTTTTAAAAGGTCAATTAATTGGCATGTCCGTAGCTAACAATTTTGTTGCTAATTATTATTTTTTGTTTTTGTTAATCAAAAGACTACTAATTTGATCTATTTTTTAATAATATATTCTTCTTTTTGATAATGACTTGACATGATGTACACGAGCAACGCACGTGCACTAAATTAATACTCTAAAAACCCTGAACCTAAAATCTAAATTTGTCAAAATTCGAGCTAAATAAAAATCTGATAATTTAAAGCTAATTGCAAAACGAAAACCTGCAACTGCAACACTTTTATATGTACAAGAAACCATTACACAAAATCATTCAAACATCATTATCCAATGATTAGCAATCTTATATGGTCATTTTCTTTTTCCATGATTGCCTAATCATTATTCATTGTTCGCAAATCTAATAACACCCAAGGTGGTAATGTTTTATGCCTAACAATTCTAACCCACCACCTGAACACCTCACTGCCACGATTTTCCCTTATTTAATCATCTCTTTAAATCATTGTACAGGGACTCGGTAATATCCTTAATACTATTTCATCTACACATCATAATATAAACACGACCTAGTTGTCAATTTACTCCTAATCCCATCAATTTACACAGGAGATTCACTTGGTAAATTCTAGTTCACCTCATATCAGTATTGCAGAGGTATAGCAGAATGTAGTTAGGTAGTAAGAAATTAATTCACATTAATTCTAATAGCATACATGTTACTACCTATAGGGTACTAATGCTCTCTTTTACTCCAATTCGTCCCATATCATTATTATTGGTCATATCATTATTATTGGTCAATGATTAGGAAGCATCATCTCATCATTATGGATATATCACTATAGCAGTAACAACAAATCCACAAAAATATAAGCCAACCTAAAGCGTACGTAGAAGATCTCCTCTAAAGCGGTGAAGGTGAAAATAGGGTTGTTACTGTATGTCTTTCTTCTTTCAACTTTATGATGTTACTATTATGGCAAAATCCATCGACAGACCCCTTAAGTACGCACCACCTTTCACTTAGGTACCTAAAGTAGCCTTAAAGTGTGTCACTTTGGCACCTTTTGCCTTGTTGGCGAAACGCGTGCGGAACACTCCGCAAAGGCGCGTGGAAGCCTGTTTTTTTGCTGATATGGCATATAAATGACCCCCAACGATAATATATCCATATTTCATCTTCTTCTTCATTCCCAAATCATATTTTAACCCTAATTTGTCACTCTTTTTAGAATTTCTTTATAAAAAACTTCTCTCTTCTTCTCTCTTCTTCATCTTCTTCTTCAATTTTTCAAAAGTTTGAACTTTTTCTTATTTTATTCGAATTGAATTGGGCGAAAAAGACTATCGCTATTATAAATGTGGTAATGAAGCGTTACTAAAGATTTCTTGGACTCAACAACATCCCGGTCGTAGATTTTTTACGTGTGAAAATTCAAAGGTAATGTTTTTACTTCTTAACTTAATAAGTCGATTAATTATTGATTTTGTAATCATTTTTGTTATTAATTTTGTAGAAATTGAACGGGTGTGATTTCTTTGATTGGTATGAAGAACGATACTCTTCACAAGCAAATAAGGTGATTTGGGGATTGTTGACGAAAGTTAAGTCCTTTGAAGATAAAGAAAATCGAGCTAGAAGATATAATACTGATGGTGTCGTTGCTACTTGTTTGTTGTTGTGGGGAATATGGACATTGAAGCCAAATTGCTGAAGTTTTGCCTTGAAGTTTTGATGGCCTTGAAGTTATGATTGCCTTCAAGTGTTGAAGTTGCAAAATGACTTAAATTCCTTCTTGTTGTCGTGAAGTTTAGGTGTATTTTTGTGGTGAGTATTAAGCCTTGTTAGGTTTCGTTTGTTGATGTAATGTTGGTCTTGTAAGAATGTTACATTTTGATGAAATGAAATATTTATTTTGATTCAAAATACTATCAATGTTTTGATTCTAAATACTGTCAATGTTGGTCTTGTAAAATAAAGTATCCAAATAGAAAAGCAACAACACCAACAATGTTTTACTATATGCTCCATATTGAGCTGATATCAACGCCAACAACAACTAACTATACGCTCCTATTGAGCTGAAAACAACACCACCACCAACTTCATCTATACACTTCATATTGAGTTGAACGCAACAACAATAACTTCATCAATATGCTCCAAATTGAGCTCAAAGAAACACTAATAACAAGATCATAAATATGCTCCATATTGAGCTCAAAGAAACACCAACAAGAAGTTCATAAATATGCTCCATATTGAGCTTCAGTTAACACTAATTAATAATTCAAAAAAACATGCTCCATAGTGGAGCTCACAGTTTGCCTGATACTACTTAAAGAACCTGAATTTATAAGTTTCAAAAACTAAAGAACCAGAATGTTTACTTCAAAAACTAAATTGATGTTTGGTACTGCACATTACACAATAGAATCACAACACACTATCAGACTAAAATGCTTCTTCTTGACTACTTCTTCTTCTTTTTGCTGGCCATGTGCTGCAATTGATTAGTGGTTACAGCATCTTTGTTTTTTCATTTCAAGCCTCTAGGCTTATAAACAACATCAACCCTTGTAGATGCATCCTTATAAGTTGTACCACTTTGTAGGATCCTTTGACTTGATAACCCAGGCTATTTTTTGAAGAAAAAAGAAGGATCAATAAACATTATATATATGCCCTTTATTTTTAAAGAAATAATGTGAGTTAACTTACATTCAGTATTTGGGTTCCCCTTGCACTAGTGTAGATCCCAAATTCAGCATTCTTTGACCTTTTTTATCCACCTTCATCAACATCCTTTATTGTTCCAACTCTCTCCCTCTTCTGCCCAATAGTTACTCTACTTCTAGGAAGTAGTTGAATCTTGATTCCTTCTGTAACAGAAATTCTTGTATCACCACAAAAGGTAGATTTTATAGCTTCTTTCAAGATTTTAACTCTGCTTGTATCACCACAAATTATAGTTGAAGATGCAGGTTGACTTGAGCTACATGATGCTGATTTTTTTGAGGTTGAAGGTGCAGATTGACATGAGCTACATGATGCTGATTTTTTGAGGTTGAAGGTGCAGGTTGGCTTGAGCATTTAGGCTGGAAGCTTCCTTGTGAACTTTAACCACTAAACTGAAATCCTTGGCTATGTGCTTGTGCATTGGGACCAGGAATCTAAAAAATCATAGCACACCAGTTAATAAGTTATAAAATCAACATAAAAAATAAAATTCTAAAATCAAATAAAAGTGATTGTTTTACCTTGCAAAATCTTCTGTTATGGTCTTGTTGATGACACTTGGAGCATGTTATTTTTCCACCTTTTATGGACATCTTTCCAAATTTGTTTACTGGTTTCCCTTTGCCTTTATTTCTATTTTTTGTTGGTCTACCAGACATTTTTTTTAGATTTAGGGGGCTCAATTAATGAATTGTTTGTCTCAGGCCACATCTTCATATTGGAGATTGGTTGGATAAAGTGATTATAAACCTTCATGAAGGTTTCCTTCTTACACCAATGTTTCACGTAAGGTTCAGGCTCTTTTTCAACATAATACAAAGCACAAATGGCATGTTGGCAAGGAATGCCTCTCAACTGCCAATTTCTACAACTACATGACCTATTAGTCAAGTTCACAGTATACCTATACTCTCCTTCTCCAACCTCAAATCCAACATCAGTATTCCAAAGCACCTTGCAAGCCTTAGCCCTGTCCTTATTCTCCTCCAAAATAAATTTAGCCATATGTGCAATACCACATATTCAAGTATTGACAAACTTAATCATATCCACAGTTTTAGTCATGATTTTTCTCCTAATAATTTCCTCAAACATGGTAATGATAGATTTATGTCTAGGGACTAAGATCCATGAATTAAAGGTCTCACACATGTTATTCTCAACAGCATCACACTTACAATGCTCTTTAAAGAATGTCCTAACCCATGACTCCCTAGGATAATGCAATAAATCACCAATGATATCATTACCTTGCCTAGCAAATTGGTTCATGAAATCAAGTTCTTCTTTTAACTTCACTTCAAAACTTGCCTTTGAGCATTTTCAAAACTGTTTTATTCTCTCTTCTCCCTTCCACTCTTGACTCCAGTTAGCCCAGATGTTTCTAGCACATCTTCTAATTTCAACATTTGGTAATAACTCAAGAACAACAGCATGAAAACCCTACATACGAAAAAAAAAACAATTAAAGTACTTGACAAAGAAATTTTATTTTTTAATTAATTGACAGTAAAAAAATATCAAATACTACCTTTTGCATATTAGCCATCACAGTAAGATCTGCTCCAGTACCCAACTGCAGATCCTTGTTCAAGTAGTTGACAAAAAAACTCCAACTATTCTTGGTTTCCTTGTCCACAACAGCCCAGGCTATAGGCAACATCTGATTATTTTCATTCTTTCCAACTGTAACTAGAAGTTCACCTTTACAAGCACCCTTTAAGAAACATCTATCAAACTCTATAATTCTTCTACATTCTTTCATCCACCTTTTTTTCAATGCATCAAGACACACATAGAAATACACAGATAAATTTTTACCTGGGACAGTTTCACTGTCCATTCTCAGCCAAACAGAACTGCCAGGATTGATTTGTTTGATCATCTCAGCATAATCACATAATCTTGCAAATTTTAAGTTTCAGTCCCCCATGGCCTCTCTTAGGACCTGTAACTTTGCCCTATAACTGATTGTTCTACTCACATATAATCTCAATTTTTCCCTATACAATTTCTATATTTCTCAAATTTTCAAAAATGGTTGTTTACTTATTTCATCCCTAAATCTGTCAGCAACAAACTTAGTTGTACACATCTTATTCTTGTTTGATGTTGTACACTTATGCACTGGATTATAATTCTTAATCAAAAAATTACCAAAGTCTCTGTCAAGTGAACCATAACACAACTAGTTGCAATTTATCTTGAATTTGTACTTAGCCCTCACTCTATGAGCTTCATTAGGTTTTAAGACAATCTGAACTCTATTTTTCACTGCATACCTCTCCAATGCTTTTCTAAATTCCTTAGGACTATTAAAAATCATACCAAGTTCAAAAACAACAACACCACAATCATTATCAAATCTAATTTTATTACTTCTTCTTCTTCTTGGAAAATCAATACCAATAACAACATCCTCATCTAACAAATCAGTGTTATCAACACTATCACAGTCTGAACTATCATTATACTCTTCATCACCTTTTAATCTACCACATATCTATCTTTCTTATTCATGCCAATGTCTTAAAAATCTTTATCAATACCAGCTTCACTTACTCGTATTTCTTCTCTTGATTTGAATTTTTTTAAAAAAAAAAATTGCTTCTATTTTTAGTCATAAAGGCTCTCAACTCTTCATCAATGTCTAAATCATCCTCATCAGAAATATCATCACCATTTAAATCTGATTCACTACTGGGAAGATCTGTTTCATCACTATTCAGATCTTTACTAAGACTTCTATTTTCATTCTCATCACTACCTATATCAACTTTGTCATAAGACTGTGACCCTACTAAAAGAGGAACAACATTTTTCACAACATCAACATCTTCATCAATGTCATGAAAAACGTACACATCAAGCTCATCAGCATCTTTTAACTTCTTCACTAACTCCAGTAATTGACCATCAGAAGTGATTTGAACTAAACCCCCACCATCTATATGTTGACAATAAAACCCATTAACTTTTGAATATCCAAGATCTTTGCATAGGAAAGAAATTCAACAAGACTGAAATGGTCTTTATCAATGGCAACAACGAAGATATCTAACTCACCTTTATAACTAAGATTAGGGCTGGATACAATTATTCCCCCATGATGAAAATAGGTCAAAATATAGATGTCCATTTTTTAACAAATCCCCAAACATTCCGCACAAAAGGAAATACCCAAAATACCTTTAAATTTAAAAGTACCAAAATAACCCTATAATATCAGTGAAATCTCCAAAATAAACCCTAAATTAGTGAAATCCCCAAAAAGCCGACAAAAAAATCCCTACTTTATAACTAAATCACAAAAAAAAAACTAATTAATTTATTTAAATTAATTAAATTTTAAATTAATTAATTTATCAAATTTAAAATTCTTACCTAATTTAAATAAATTTTACTTAAATAATTAATTAATTTAAATATAATTTACATATTTAAAATATTTAATTTAAATTAATTATGGGGTTAGGGGGCTAGGGGAGGGGTTGGGTGGGGTGGGGGCTGGAGGAAGAGGGTTTGGTGAGGTGAAGGCTGGGTGGGAGGGACGGGCTGGGTGGGGTGGGGGGCTGGGGAAGGGGGAGGGGTTACGTGGGGCTGGGTGGGCTGGGGACGGGCTGGGTGGAGTGGAGGGTTGGGGGATAGGGGTGGGTGGGGTTGGGTGGGTTATGGGGGGGGGGGGGTGGGGGTGGGGAGAGGCTGGAGAGGGGGTGGGGTAGGAATTTTTTTTTAAATTTATTATTTTTAAATTTTTAAAAATACTTTTAAATTAAAAATGATGGAGGAAAAAAAGGAGGGACTGAGGGTATGGGGGTGAGGAGGGGCTGGAGAGGGGAGGAGTGGGAAAAAAATTTAAATTTATTATTTTTAAAGTTTTAAATTTTTTTTTAAATTTTTAAAAATATTTTTAAATTTAAAAGGATGAAGGAAAAACAGGACGGGCTAGGGGGTGGGGATGGGAACGGGCTGGGGTGGGGTAGGGAGGGAAAATAATATTTTTTTTAAAAAAATTAAAATGATTTTTTAATTTTTAAAAATATTTTTAAATTATTTTAAAAAGATGGAGGGAAAAAAGGATTTTTTTAATTTTTTAAAAAAATTTTAATTTTTTTATTTTTTTTTTAAAAAATAAAAAAATAATTTAAAAACATTTTTAAATTATTTTTAAAATTTTAAAAATATTTTTAATTTAAATAGATGGAGGAAAAAAAGGATCCTTTTTAATTTTTTTTAATTTTAATATTTTTTATTTTTTTAATTATTTTAATGTAAAATTGACCAAAAATTGACCCCCACTCGCACCCCTAGGTGAGTGGTTACACTTTCTTTGTCCTGGTCACCATGACCTTGCCACATAGGCAAGATCAACGGTCAAAAGGTGCGAAATGTTGTTTTTGATGGGTTCAAGGGTCCAGATGACAAACATGTAAGTAGAAGTGTCCAACTTACAAAACTGACATAGTACAGGGGTCCAATAGAGCATTTTGCCTTTATAATACCCAAAACTTTTAATATATCCTCAAAGTTGATTCGGAGCCCCACAAAAATAAATCAAATATGTAAATTGACTAAAAAGTATGTTCCGGGCTTATTGAAAATATTAACATACCAAGTCAAGATCGTCGTGATCAAAGGTTGACCGTGATCAACTCAATAATTCAATTAATGACTTAAATCACCTCCGAACACCTCGAGAATCGATACTACCCATCTCCGAAAATCATAAATCACGTCTAAACACTACAAGAAGGTTAAAATTCACAAAATGACTTGAAGGATCGTTACATTGTAAATTATGCTGGGATTAGTTATTATGAAATTATTTCTTATTGAGTGTTTGATTTGATATATCCAAAATAGTATGTATTGCATAATTTCTAAGAATAAGTTGTTTGTTTACAAAATATCGTCCACCTTATTTTTATATATATATTTTCTTTGCAAGTTTTATTTATTAGTTCTTAAAAATAAAAAATTTCATCATATCTAGTTTAAATATTTTCGTGCGTGCATTCTCGTGATTGTGATGTGTGATTTTAAAAATAAAACTTCATCTTAAATTTGTTAAAGTAAAAGAGATTTTATTGTTTCTGTCACTTCATTTAAGCACATATCACTCTTATATTATAAAATATTAAAATTATCTTTATTTTAATTAATATATAAATTTTTAAAATTTTTAAGCGACAAAAAGGCTATTTAATTAAAAATATCTAAGTAGTAGAGCAATATTTTTATAAGAAAATTACAAATAAACATAAGAATTAAGCAAATAAATTCAACGTATAATATATTCATAAATAAAAATTATATTTATAGTGTATTTTTAAGGGAAAAATATATTATCAAAAGAATAATGAATAGTGAAGGAAATGATATTAGGACCCGTTTGGCCATAAAAAAATTCTCTTTTTTTCGGAATTTTTTTTCACCTTTTTTAGTTTTCCGAAATTGTGGTGTTTGGCCATGAAAATTCAAAAAATTATTCCAAAGTTGGATTCCAAAAAGGAGATAATACATAAATATGATCCTAAACTTGATACCAAATTATAATTTTGACCTTAAACTTTGATAGTGCACAAATAGGACCTTTAACTATTCAAAACCTAAACAAATATGACCTCCGATTTCGCAACCCCATGCGTGAGTCTCACTCGCGCCTACGTGGAAAGGTAATCTAATCACAAGGTGCCAAGTCGTTAAAAGGGCTGATTTGGAGAGAGGTCATATTTGTGCAGTTTTGAATAGTTAAAGGTCATATTTGTGCACTGCCAAAGTCTTGTTTTTTGTGTTAAAACGGCATCGTTTTTATTATTATTATTATTATTATTATTTTTTATTATTATTATTATTGTTATTATTATTATTATTATTTTATTTATATCTATAGCAGCAACACCTAACTTTTTTTTTAATTAAAAAATAAATAATTTCTATAGCAGCAATACCTAACTTTTTTTAATTAAAAATTATTATTATTATTATTATTATTATTTTATTTATTTCTATAGCAGCAGCACCTACTTTTTTTTTAATTAAAAAATAATAATTTCTATAGCAGCAGTAGGCTGAAGGAAGCACCCAAGAAGAGCAAATAACACCACTGGGCTATCTAAGTGTCTTGTTTCATGTGGCTCAACATTAATATACGTACATAAATATACATTTTCTACCTTATATGTATACAACTTAATTTTTTTACTGAGGGGTTCGGGTGAACCCCATGCAACCACGTAAGTCCGCCCCTGCATTAATTTAATAACATTTTAATAACGTTAATTTAATAACATTTTAATTACATTAATTTGATAACGTTAATTTAATATACTACTACTACTATCCTTGATAACATTAATTTAATAACGTTTTCTTAAAACTATAATTTTTTTTATTATTAGTATAGTTTTATCTTTAATTAAATATTTAAATAAATAATATTAGATATATTATATAACTTAAAGTCGTCCTCTGCTTTATAATATATATACATACCCGCGCGATTTTTTTTTCATATGAGGCTGACCCACCTAATTAATAAATCTTCAATATTGCTCTTTTTTCGCAATGACAAAAGAAATTAGATGTCATTTTCATCTTTGAGCAGAAAATAATAAAAAAATAATAGTGAAAAGTCATTTAAAGGTCATATTGGTGCAGTTTTGAATAGTTAAAGATTATATTTGTACACTATCAAAGTTTAGGGTCATATTTATGTATTATGCCCTTAGATTTTAAGCTGGACGTGCCCAGTTTTGCGTGTTGAACACGCGTTTTGCCACGCAGGATCGGAGGTCATATTTGTGTAGTTTTGAATAGTTAAAGGTCATATTTGTGCACTGTCGAAGTTAATGTCAAAGTTATAATTTGGTGTCAAGTTTAGGGTCATATTTATGTATTATTACTCTTCCAAAAAGTGAAAACAACTTTTTGTTGTTTTCACAATTTTTCACTTCCATTTTCAACTTTCATTATTATTATATATAACTCCAAAACATTATTATTTATTTTCTATGGTATAACATCATTTTTAATTGTTACAGATATTCTAATCTCTTTTTTCTCTTTTAATCAAAATTTACTAACGTGAAGTAAAAAACTAATAAATGACAATCTATGGCGGAAATATATCAACTTTTATTTTGAATGAACTATATTGTAGAAATATAAGGTCTAGTACATGATGTTATTTAAAAATGAGAAATTTAATATTTTTTTCTTGTCATTCTAATTTTTTGTATATGTTATATAATGGCTATTATGATTTTAATAAATTATTAAAAAGTGGTCAATAAAGTCGCATATCAAACATAATGAAACGATTCATATTTACAATACAATAATATTCAAGAAAAATCAATATCATCAATAAAAAAAAGCAAAAAAAATAGTTATTCAGAAATAATTCATCCGTAAATTTTTTAAGAAAGACCAAATTCAATAAAATAACTAATTCAAGTGAAAGTAATTAAAATTTTCATCAACAAATTTAAGAATATATAAAATATATTTATATCCTTCAATAATATTTATCAAAATATATTTTTCTCTATTCAATCGATTATGGTTAGATAAACTCATTTAGCTCGTACTTGTGATATTTTTATTCAGATTTTAGAAGAATAACAATCATAATAATTACTTTGTTGTTAATTATTTTATGAATTGTAGACATATAAATTATTTTCTCGACATTTGGTTGTATGTTAGTAGATAAATTAGTAGTTGAGTGATTTTGATAATTTTTAAAAGTTGAGAGCATAAAATCATATTTAAAAAAGATTTTTCAAAACTTAAAAAAAAAAAAAAAAGATATGGTCAAACACAACTCCAACTTCATTTTCAACTCTAACTCCAACTCCAGAAAAAAATTATTTCCATGGCCAAACGGATACTAAAAATATATGAGAACATACATGAATGTGAAAAGTGAGGTATAAAAGAGAATTTAAGGAGGATATTTTTATTATTTTATATCGGGATAAGTTATCCTGATATTACTAGACCATTCAAAGATAGGAATAACTTATTTTAGTACTAATTATTAATTCTGATTCCACACTTTACAACTAAATAAAAGATTAAGGAGTACTAAAAAAATTAACCGAGACTATCTGTTCTTATCCCTCACGCCAAACGACCTGTAAAGGATCGTTTGGTTGGGAAATGGTTATCCCGAAATAATTAATTCCGCAATTAGTTATTTTGAGATCCCGAAATAACTTATCCCACCATGCATATGAGATAAGTTATCCCATCATTATAGTGTAAATGGTGGGATAAATTATCACGGAATTGACTTATCCCTCCAACCAAATATAAAATAAAATAAAGAATCATTTTATTGCGAAATTACTTATCCCTTATATCTCACACCAAACGACCCTTGGGTCGTTTGGTTTGAAAATTGTTATCCCGAGATAACTAATACCGAGATTAATTACCTCGGGATTACCCGGGATAACTTATCCCACCATGTATATGGAATAAATAATCTCAGGACTAATAGAAAAATGATGGAATAAGTTATCTCGGATTGAATTAATCCCTCCAACTAAACAAAAAAAATATATTCTTTTATTTTATCTCAAAATAATTAATTATCCCGAAATAACAATTTTCAAACCAAACTACCCCTAATAATATTATTAATACCCCGTCCATTGAAAATGACATGGTAGTATCTTTTTAAGGTGGTGGGAAGCTGAGTCTTTGTTTTACTTTCAGTCAATGGAGTACTGATTGTTGTCAGATGATTCTTCCTTCTCACTTCACACTTGTGCAGATACCCAGAATCCGCATACATGTGTGCAAAAATATTACTACTACTACTAAAACTTCAAGAAATATTATACTACCTTTCTTTTAATTTATTTATTTAATTTTAATTTACCATAAAATTTAAGAAATTAAATAAGCCTTCAGAATCTTATTTACTTAAATTAGAAATACATAAAATATATCAGAATATATTTTAATTTTATAATGTTAAACATGTCATGAAGAAAGTTAGAATTATTATTATAAAAAAAAGTATTTTTTTAAGCGGACTAAAAAAACAAATTGAAACGAAATGAGTTTTTTGAATCCATTCCAAAGGGGTACTAGATATAGTTATTTGAATCAACTTGGTTAGCATGAATTTTGAAACACTAGTATGAGTCCGTTTGGATAAGCTGAAAAAAAGTGATTTTTAAAAAATTCTTTAAAAGTGCAGAAATTTATGTTAAAAATAAGCAGTTACGTGTTTGGATAAAAGTGCTGAAATTAAAAAAAAGTTGTTGATGTATTTGATAAACAAGTGTTGTTAACCACTTTTTTTGTCAAAATGTCCTAAATACTCTTAAAGTTGTTAACAATATATAGAGTTGATTATTATTAATTTTTATTTCTAAAATGATTCAAATTAAAATTAAGATATATATATATATATATATATTGTTAATATAATATTAGAATTTAGTATTTATATATCTATTAATTTTTATTTTAAAGATAAATTTTAATTAGCCTTAATTACCCCCCCCCCCACCCACCCACTTTTGATAACACGAATACAGTTGCAATTTCATATATATATAGAGAGAGAAAATATTATATAATATAATATTTTCATTAATGACTATTACATTTGTGCGGTAAATTTTTTTTTGTTGGTTAAAATAGTTTAAATCATCAAACAAAATATATATGTTACTAATTATTATAATTACATTAATAGATAAATAGTTGGTCACAAATGATACTATTTGTTTGCTAAAATGAATCTTAATTGAAAAATATATTGCTCGTTGATTGAGTGATGGCTATATCACTATTAAAACATTGTTGAATACGAATGTTGCGTCGTCAAATATACATGAATCGTTCACTAATCGTTCATGACTTTGAATATCTTCGGTGAGTGTTCTCCCAATATCTTTGTTGGTGAGTTTTTTTTCTTAGAGAAATTTATATGTTGTACAATAATAATTGTCCAAATTTAAAAAAAATATATTAAAGAAGAGAAATAATACATAAAAATCATATTTCATAAATTAAAAGTTTCATACAAACGAGGTACTAATATGGCTAGAGTTAAGTTTGTCATAAATACAAAAAGTGGAAATGTTTAATTAATACAAATATTAATGGATTATAAGCTAAAAAAAAATCAAATGGACTATAAAAGGGTAATTTTGAAACAAGTGAAAATTATAAGGGATACAAAAGTCATTTATTTGGTCAACTTTCAATAGACTATAAGCTAAAAAAATAAGTAGCTAATAACCAACTTCTAGTTTTTGGCTTATAAAAAATAAAAATTGACTTTTTTCAAGCAATTTTTTAAATTATCAAACACTCCTAAAATTTAAAAATAATTTTTAAACTATTATAACCAAATTATAATCTAATCCAAACACCTTCTATAACAAAATGTGTCGGTGCTTTTATAAGAGAAAAAAGGAACTTACAATAAGTTGTGCACTGACCATACTTTGTTTAAGAGGTCTGATGAGGCCAAAAATAATTCTTGTAACAGAGAAAATAAAAATCAATTGTGCCAATATAAGTGATAAACTAAAAGAAAAAGGGTCACCACCAGACCATACACATCCTTTGGAATTTGGAATATGGATTCCCAAATTCCAACTGTCAAAAAATGGAAATACGATGTTTTCCTGAATTTCAGACGACAAGACTTGGAGGGGAATTTTGTTACACAACTTTACAAACGTCTGGAAGACATGGGAATCAACGTATTCAAACCTGAGTTCGAATATGAAAGAAAAGAAGAACCAATTACAACAGAAATCTCGGAAGCCATAGAGGAATCAATGATTGCTATTACCATCTTTTCCGAGTACTATGCTTCATCGAGACAGCGCTTGGAGGAACTCAGTAAGATAATGGAGTGGGTTGACAACCAAGGACAGGAATTCTTCTTGGTGTTCTATCGTGTAACTGCATCACAGGTCTCAGGCATCATTGATCAAACGTTGGCCCAATACATTGCAGATGATATCATTTTTTCTTACACGGTGGAGTTGCAGAGATGGACGGACGCTTTCTCTAAAGCATTCAACATTGCGGGATTTAAAAGGGACAGTTTTCCTTTGGAACTTATCCGTTGGTGAGTAGCAACTCAAAAGAACTAGTATATGTTATGTAGTAGTAGTAGTTTTTGGAATAAACAAATTAAAGCTGCTGTGAGATTTAACGTATGTTTTTACGTGTAATTGTAATATTTTGAGCTTGTTTTAGGATTTAGGTCATCTGTGATCGTGCTATTTGATGCCATTTGGATCCCTGAGATATCTCTATTTTGGTCCTTAGGTTAGGCCTACTCTAAAAGTTCCACTTTGTGGGAAAGAATAATTTCTCGTTGGCTGTTAATACTTCATAAAGTTGGTTATTAATAGTTCATAACTAAATTAATGTCAATTTTTATGTCCATTTTCCAGCCAATGGTTTGCTGAAACTAACTTGGACATCCCCACTGTCAGTTTTTTCGTTCTCTGAGTTAGGAGTCTAGAGGTGCATTTTCAGACTAGGAGTGTTTAGTTGCCAGATGAGGCCAAGTTAAGTATCCATCTATGTATTATGTCTTATTGGAAGACATAATACTTGTCTATGAGTGGCAGATTGACTCTCATTAACCCAATTCTTGATGCCGTTCCAACATACATGATGTCCTCGTTCCCTATCCCAATAGGGGTCATCAATAGGTCGAATTTTTTGTGGCATGGGAACAAAGAAATGAAAGGATACCACCTGGTCAAGTGGAAAACAATAATCTCTTGGAAGAAACATAGAAGTCTGGGGATAGTACAAAGCAAAGCTCTCTAAGATGAAATGGCTGTGGAAGTTTACTAGTGAGCATTAACTACTGCAAGGAAAAGTTATTAAAGGCAAATATGTTCAGGAGGATAACTGGATGACCAAGGACGTTAATACACCATCTGGGGTTAGTCTATGAAGATCCATTAGAGTATTCGATCCAAGATAAAAGTGTTAGATGGGAACAAAACTAGTTTCTGGAAGGACAATTGGTATGTGGTTGGAAACCTGGAAATGGTCTTTCCATATATATTCATCTTAATTAGTTACCAGCAAAAGACTAGCAGATATGTGGGCACTTCAAGGTTGGAACATTAACTTTAGAAGACAAATTAGTGATTGGGAAGTGCAAAGAGGGGCAGACTTCTTCAGTACACTTGAACAACTTTCCGGGTTACAAATAGGTGAAGATGTTCCGTGGTGGCCAGACAACACCAAGGGCCTATTTAAGGCTATTGCAACATCCAAATTGATGAATCAATCGAACCATCTGGCAATGGAAACAACCTTGGAAGACTAAAGTCCTTCACAAAGTAGCCTGTTTTGTGTGGTTACTAGCAAAAGAAGCTGCCCTTATGTTGGAAAATTTGATGAGTAGAGGTCTTCCATGCTCAAGATGCTTCATGTGTAAGTAAACAATAGAGAAGGTCAGCCATCTCGTTGTGCATTGTCGATTTACAACTCAGCTATGGAGTATTGTCTTAAACCTCATACACAAATCCTAGACTATACCAGGAAAGGTTTCGGAAGCTCTCGGTAGCTGGGAGGAAATAGGTTCATAGGCTAAGGGCAAGAGTAGATGGAGAATTGTCCTTGCATGCATTTAGTGGACAATTTGGAAGGAAAGAAACTCCAAATTTTTTGAGATATAAAGGATGATGTGCATAAGATCAAGTTGAACTTCATCTTACTG
>NC_061116.1:192929094-193051748 GCF_002878395.1 Capsicum annuum | reverse complement strand
CCCATTAATTGGTATAATGATAAGTTCAAAGGCTTTGCTATATGCTGTGTGACTCTCATGGGAGCTGGTGTCTGTCGTCCTGATTCAATGCTATCTGAAAAGTATGACTATGCTTTCATCAAAGCCAAATTGATATGCAGTGATCATTTGAAAGACCTTAGAGTGATACAAAAAGAATGTAAAGTGGGCACAGCATCTAGAACGTATGGCTGGTGTGTTTGCTTTGCCTACATACCATTGTATTCTTCACTGCAGGTGTCCGGCACATATGTTGTAGACATTAACCAGTATAGCCTATTTGAGGCATCTATCCACGGTTGCGTTGTGAGACAGTGGGGAGTTCATTTGATCTATGAGGATGAGTGAATATTTTCAAAGCGCAGACTGAGAAGGATTGCTCTGAATCGACCTAAGCTGAAAAGAGGCCAAATTAGCTCTATATGCTGGGATATTGAGGGCGTTACCAAGAAATAGTTTTAGGTAAATTGAAATGTCTCTTACTTGTTACTAGAGTTTAATAATTTGAATATGGTTAGACTAACAATTTTATTTCAGTATGACTAAGTGTTAGGATAATAATGTTGGGAAAGATTAGTCAAAACTAGTATTTACTTAGAATTATTGGATGAATAATGCAATTCACATTATGAGTGCACGGCGATTAATAGGATTAGAAAAATATAAGAGTCAATCGCATATTATTCTTGAGTTTGTACATTCTCATTATTTTGTAGAACTTATATGACATGAAGTAGTTGATCTATCAGTACCTACAAGCTGTAATCTAATAGTGGAGATAGTTGTGTAACAAGTCTTCAAAACTTAAAGCGTAATTGTTCTTCTTCCTTGTTAATATTTTTAATAATATTACAGTTAAGATTTTTTTTAATGACCGTTGTGTCCGAACTAGCTTTCGCGTACCTCCTAGTAGTAAGTATTTTAGAGAACTAAACACAGTATTATGTGTGACCAAAGGTTTTGATAGGGTGGTAAACACCATTCCTTCCTTAACACGAGGTCTCATAGTCATGCCCTAGGAATGGAGTTGTCTTTGGTAGGCAGTGCTTTACCCCCAAAGAGGGACTTTTCGGCGCAAATTCTGATTAGTAATCGGGTTCCAAAGCGGGTATCAAACACCGGATGGTAAACCAAAAAGAAAGTAGTATGTTAGCTGAATTATTAGTAAGGAGTTGTATTTTATTGATGGCGATAATTCGGAGTTGAAATTTAAGATTGGATGTAATTAAGACTTTAATGTTTTGATTTCTCGTATTCTTTAGAATCTTCAGCTTATAATAGTTAACATTAATGTAACCTTTTAAGTGTATCCCATCCTAAAAGAAAATCACTAGAAGGCTGATAATATTCAGGAATTAAGATGTTGGAAGGTCTATTGGTCAAAGGTTGGAGTCTAATAGCCTGTTTGGCCAAGCTTTTAGGATAAACTTATTTTGAGAAGTGTTTCTTTTCCCAAAAGTGCTTTTCAAAAAATTTGTTTTGGGGAGAAGCAGTTTGTGTTTTGCCGATAAATTTAAAAAGCACTTTTGTGCATCAATTAGTGTCAGGATAAAATTACTTGTGGGGAGCGCAAACAGAAAGGTATTATACACAGTGAAGTCAGGTTATCATCTCTCACTACTTCAATCGGTGAATGCCACACAGTGGCCTTAGAAGCTAATTCAGGGCACAAACCTGCCTCCAAATATCAATTATTTCACCTGAAAAACAATAAATTAAGCATGCCTAACACCGGAGGACGTAAATAAAAGAAAATCCAGCTAGTGAACAGATGTTATATTTGTCATCAATTTTTTGAGTCTTAACATTTATCTCTTCCTACACTGTCCTGCAACCATGGACATTTGGAATGTGTTTTTCTCTCTTTTTGGACCATCTTGGGTCATTCCTAACAACATCAAGGATGCCTGTGAAAGTTGGAGCTTGTGGAAAGTTGATATAACCATCAGGCAGATCTGAAGGACGATAGCGGCCAGCATTTTTTGGTGTATTTGGACAGAAAAAAAAACGTAGATGTTTTGATGAGGTGTCAACTCCCATTCACTCTGTGAAGGCTAGGTGTGTTTTAACTTTTAAACCTTTTTAGTTGACATAATATGTTCCCTGTAAACTTCCAAGATAGTCTTTTAGACTTTCTTAGCTCCCTAAACCTTTAGATTTATTCCTTGTAGGGAGCTTATTTATATTTCTTAGCACTTTGTATTCTTCATTTTCTTCATCTACTGGATGCCATCTATAAAATCAATTACATTACAAAAAAGGACTTTGTTATAAGTCTAAATCATTCAAATATATTCAGACCTATATAAGTGGTTGTAAAGTAGGAAAAAAACAAGGCATTTAATAGTTAAGATCTGACTTATTAAGATACAAACCTAAAAACAAACAAGTTATAATGATTGGGATTTGAATGATTAAGATTAATACTTTTATTAAGTGCAAACAAATGTGGCCCAAGTGTCCTATGATTTGAAGAATGGACTGTTGTCTTTTTATATGGTATTTGCCTATCCTCATCTCATGATCTAGTTTATTGTTGAGTTTGGCCCAAACTATTTTTTCTTAACACGACCTATCTAGTTTGGTGTAGATGTAATGTGTACTTATGTATGTGTTTGTCTATATATAATGCACTATATAGAATTAGATATAGGCTTCTTGGCTTGGCTCAGAGCTTGCTCATTTTTGCACATGACATGAGCAGCTATGTTCAAAGCAAAGTTGAGATTCAGAACTTGCTCAACATATTGCATTTTTTTTAAAATCTGATTTTATCATTTTTTTGACCATTTTGGATAATTACAGATGGTCAACTTTCTGTCTTTTGCAGTTATTAACCATTAAATGGTAATGGTAGTAAGAATTACAAGTTGCTTTACTTGGCATGAAAAATGTAATCTTCAATATATGGGTGAGTTCAAGAAAATTATACAATTTATATAGTCCGCATACTTGATTAGAATGAAGGCGAAATATGGCTTATTCACAGTTCTTTTGGAAAATCCAGTGAGAAGATGGTTGGTTCTTGTAGAGGTCAGTTGGAATCACACATTGAAACCATGCTGAGAGTATCACCATGTTAATCAAGAAGAGTGTGGATGAAGAGTTGAAAGATATAGACTTGGATGCTGGTGTGAAGTCATCCCAAAAGAAAAGAAATATGTTTTATGTGGAGGGGAATATTAGTGTCGGGAAAACAATTTTTCTGCAGAGGATTGCTATCGAGACACTTCGTTGCAAGATCTTGTTGAAATAGTTCCTGAGCCTATTGACTAGTGGCAGGTTATTCGGCCAGATCACTTTAACATATTAGACTTATTTTTTCTGATCCACAGAAATATGCTTACACTTTTCAAATCTATGGTCTTGTTACAAGAGTTACACAGGAGAGAGAATCATTTGGTGGTATAATGCCCCTCAGTTTGATGCAGAGAAGTGTGTTCAGTGACAGTACGGTATGTATCTTACTTTTGTGAGTTTGTTAACAAGCAAATGGTGATTTAGGTCTTTAAAGATGTACATAAGTTCCACTTTTTCTTGTAACCTCGAATCAGAAACTTGCGTTTTTAGTATCTATCCAAAAATTTCTCCAGTACACCAGTCTACAATTTAGTTTCATATGATCATCCTGATTTGCATGCGGTGCTTTAGATTACAATCCTGTAGGAGCTAGTTTTTGTACCATATCCAACATGCTTGCCTATAATTAATACTATGGGAAAGCATTTCTATGACCCTATATAGGAAGGTTTGGAGGTTGAGGTTAAGGGTAGAAGGTTTGTATGTTAGTAGGTAACCGAGCATTGTAGCAACTTTATGTGGGAGAGATAGGGGGATAGCCTTATCTTCCCCTTTTCTCCGTATTAGCAGTATTCTTGTTTAGTACTTGCTTAGAATCTTCTATTTCGTATTATTACATGTTGCTTTTTTGGTTGTGTCCCACTTGCCACTTTGCTGCCGTTATTTTTTTCTTTCTAGCCTGTCTTTGTTTCTCGTTTTAGTTGCTTTGTATCTTGCCAGTGACCTGTCATATTTTTCTTTCAAACATGCTTTTTTTCCTTTCTTTGAGTCTAGGTCTATCGGAAGCAGCCTCTCTATCCCAACAAGGTAGGGGTAAGGTCTACCTACATTCTATCCTCCCCAAACCCCACAAGCCTCCCCCTAGACCCCAGTTTTACCTTCTTCTTATAACTATGAATTTTTAAAAAATAAAATAATAATATTTTAAGATATGCGCTAAACCAAATGTATTCAAACATCGCTATTGTTCAAAAACTCTTCTTCATTCAATACTTCACTAGATCGAATTGACTTGTGGCCACCATTCAAATTCAATCAACTGCATTTTCCTGTGAGAAGTTCACTGTACCTATGAATTCCATTGGACCCAGAAATGATCCATTGGAAGAATATCTTGGGTCTTCCAATATCAATGGGTTGATTGTTTCGCTCTTGTATTATCTTCCCAAAGGAAAAATGATTGGGATTATATTGGGTGTGTATTCATCTATGTTTTGAAATATTTTAAAAAGGTTTTTGTGCAAGCAGTTTATGAAGCAAACTGGATGAACAATTTGGAGATCGGCATTTATGACTCATGGTTTTCGAGTTTCCATGGACTGATTCCTGATGGTTTTATTTACCTTAGAGCGAGCCCTCATACTTGTCAGAGGAGAACGTTGTTGCGGAAGAGAGCAGAGGAAGGTTGAATCTCTTCTGGAATATTTGCATGTCTCGAATGAAAAATATGAGAGCTGTCTTTTCCCATTTAGAAGTGGAAATCGTGGGGTATTATCTGTTGGTAAGCTACCCAGGAACTTCGACGAGTCTGTAACTCCCTTGAACAAGGGACCGCCTCTTCAATTTGGAGGAAAATCATATGCACCCATGCCTCTAGGAGGTACTTTTCTTGTATTTAATTTCATTCAGTGTATGTGTATTGCCGTTTATCTTTTACTTTCAATGGTGATCTAGGAGGTACTTTTCTTGTATTTAACTTCATTCAGTGTATGTGTATTGCCGTTTATCTTTTACTTTCAATGGTGATCTGGGTTCCTGCTTTGGTTCTTGATTGTGAACCCAACATCGACTTTAACAGAGACATTGTATTCAAGAGGCAGTATGTCAACTTTCCTTCATCAATCGCAAATATTTATCTAGTTTTGCTCAACTGATAGCCTTCTGAAGTTTATTTCTTTTTTGCTGCAGTAGGATATGGTACCTCTATTCAGAAATCACATGTTTTCTAACGTATATACAAAATCGAGGCAAACTGAGTATTTCGTTTATGTAGTTCTGCTCCTTAACTGTTATTCGTGCTTGGCATTTTATCATTCTGCACCTATGCTGCTCGGACTCTTCAAAAATGGCAATGGCTGCGTACCGGATTCTCCGGTAGTAGCGTATTTTTGGAGAATTCGGCACGGGTGCTGCACCAAAACTAAAGAGTCTGCGCAACTTAGTTCTGCACCCCTTACTCCTTAAGTACTGCTAATTGGCGTTAAATGTTTTACGTTAATGAACTTTTAGATGTTACCTAGATTTGTGTTTACCTTGGATTTTAAACTACTTTTCGATCCAGGGAAGTAATGGGGACAATTATAACTTTAGAGTAAACAGTCTATGTTAATTAGTATACAATGTTCTTCTTATAATGTGGATCTTGGTATACCGTACACAAAATCTTAAAGTGAAGAGTCCAATAATCTCTACAATGAATGAAAAACTTGCAAGTCCATCTTCTTCTTTTTTTCTTTCAAAATTTAATTACAATAATTATAACAAAAGGATCAATACAATTGGTAGGAAATATAAAACTGATAAGCTCAAAATGAATAGATTAATAATAACAAACAAATAAATAAAAGCAATCGATTGAAATAAGGAAGGACTCATACATCAGATTGAAAGAAGTGATGTATCATTAAGATGCAGAGCAGCAGGCTTTGTTGGTGTGTATCTCCTCAGCTCCAATAACAAGAGTCTTCCCTTGTTTAATATTAGCATGTGCAGGATCATCTGAAGAGAGTGACTTCTTACTGATTCTCCGATAAATTTCCGAAAGATTCATCTGGAAAGCCTTATCAACATTTGTTGCTTCCAATGCAGATGTTTCTACGAAAGACAGCCTTTCTCTTTCCGCGTAGCTTTGAGCATCCTCCGTAGCAACTGCTCGGAGATGCTTCAGATCAGTCTTGTTTCCAATAAGCATGATCACAATATTGGAATCTGCATGATCCCTCAGTTCCTGCAACCACCTGCTTACATTTTCAAAGGAAGTTGGTTTTGTTACATCATATACTAGAAGTGCACCAAGTGCACCTCTATAGTATGCACTAGTAATGGCTCTATATCTTTCCTGTCCTGCAGTATCCCACATCTGAGATTTAATCATCTTTCCCTCAACCTGGAGAGTACGAGTGGCGAATTCAACGCCAATCGTAGATTTAGACTCCAAGCTGAATTCATTTCTAGTGAATCTGGAGAGTAAGTTGGATTTGCCAACTCCTGAATCTCCGATTAACACGATCTTGAACAGGTAATCATACTCCTCGTCCGGTCGCCTTGCCATCTCTTACTCCCCTCTCTCTTTCTCTACTCGGGAAGATAAAGAATATCTTTCCTTTGCCAGAGAGCAAACCACTTTCCCTGTATGATTGTGTTTGAGTTGATTTGTGATGACTGACAAGTGACATCTTTTGCTTTACGACAAAAATGACACTGGATCTGAGGTGAATGTGATGTGCAATGACAAATCTGTCCTTGGACTTGTGTTTGACTTCTCCAGATCTGTGTTTTTCAAACTGCTTGAAGTATCTATCTGCTTCTCTCTATACATGTATTTTCTTGAAGTTCTAGTATTTTTCACTGTTATCTTTTGTAAAGGTATACTCGTGAAGTTGCTGATGGTAACTTCTCACCATTCAGCAGTGAAAAACATGTTTTGGCCATAAAATTTTGGAATTCAACTCAAAATCTTAAAGAATAGTGAAAACGTTGTTTTCACTATTTTCACTTTCACATTAATCACAATAATTCAAAAACAGATCCAGAAGGTCAATTTTGATTTTCAAATATCATCTTTCAGTTTGAAAATAGAAAAAAAAAAAAAATTCAAATTTTATTATGAATCATGGCCAAACGTCCGCCAGTGAATTCTGCTCATATTTCCAAATCCAGATATTCATGAAGGAACGTGTTTAAATTGACTCCATGTAAAAAGATGAATAGGTTAACAGCTCCTATTCAATTATTAATAGTCAGATAGCAAAATAGGTTTTAGGTAGATGTCGGTGGGATGCTGCTGAGTGGATATATCTTTTTTCTTTATGAAGGGATTTTCTTTTTCTTTTTCTTTTTCATTTAGATAAACAAAAAGTCGGAACATAGTGTCTTTATCAGCTTACATGTGGTAATATGTAATTTCTCCTAATTTTTTTCCTTAAGGTTGAGGTTAAGATTGGTTAAGTGACTTAACCATCTAATTTGTGCCCTTTTGTTGGAGAGGAAATATAAACAACGTTATTTGTTAATCAATTAAAATATATATATATATATATATATATTTCAATTAAGATATAGTAGTCAAAGTTTCTATATTCAAACATTTAGTAGCCGTTTGATCATGAAAATTACTTTTTTCTGGAGTTGGAGTTTGAGTTGAAGATGAAGTTGGAGTTGGAGTTGTGTTTGGTCATGTCTTTTTGAAAAAAAAAAAAATTAGACTTCTGAAAAATCTTTTTTAAATATGATTTTATGCCCTCAACTTTTAAAAATTATCAAAATCACTCAACTATTAATTTACTTACTAACATACAACCAAATGTTGAGAAAATAATTTATATGTCTTCAATTGATAAAATAATTAACAACAAACCAATTGTTATGATTATTATTCTTCTGAAATTTGAATAAAAATATCACAAGCACGAGCTAAATAAGTTTATCTAACCATAATCGATTGGATAGAGAAAATATATTTTGATAAATATGATTGATAGATATAAATATATTTTATATATTCTTAAATTTATTGATGAAAATTCTTAATTACTTTCACTTGAATTAATTATTTTATTGAATTTGGTCTTTTTGAAAAAATTTGTGGATGAGTTATTTCTGAATAGATTAGTGCTAATTTTTTTCTTTTTTTTAATTGATGAATATTGATTTTCCTTGAATATTATTGTATCATAAATATTGACCACTTTTTAATAATTTATTAAAATCATAATGATTTATTAAAATCATAATAGCCATTATATGACATATACAGAAAATTAGAATGGCAAGGAAAATATATAAAATTTCTTATTTTCCACCATAGATTGTCATTTATTATTTTTTACTTCACATTAGTAAATTTTGTTTAAAAGAAGAAAAAGAGATTAGAATATCTGTAATAATTAAAAATGATGTTGTACCATAGAAAATAAATAATAATTTTTTTCTTGGTGATTGGTTGTAGTTATAAGAGCGGTTTGTGTAAAAATTTAAAGATTGGGTTTATATGTAATAATAATAAAAGTTGAAAATGGAAGTGAAAAATTGTGAAAACAACAAAAAATTGTTTTCACTTTTGAAATCTAACTCCGGAATAATTTTCTAAATTCTTATGGTCAAATATCACAATTTTTGGGAAAGTGAAAAAAAAAATCTGGAAAAAAAGGAAAAAAAATTATTATCAAACGGGTAGTTTCTACTTTATTTAAATCAAGTATGTTAAGTTGGGGTCTAATATATGTAAGAGAACTAAGCATGAAGACGATCTAGATTCAATGTGAAATAAGTGACTATCTAGTTGAGACATTCTTGAATAATGGTAAACATAATGAGAGAGAGGCGGCGAAGACAGAAACACTTTGGGGGTAAGACAATTTTTGGGGGGAACAAGAGCGAATATTGATTGATTTAAATGGATATCTTTTTATTTTTTCGAATTTTCTTTTCCAATAAAAATTTTATGTAAGCAAATTTTAATAAAAAATTAATAATTAAATTGGATAAATAACTTTGTACAATTGAGTCATTTTTGGAGTAAAAATCAAAATTGAATGTCTTTCTGAAATAAAATACCTTAATTGAGTGACCATTTGAGATACTAACTCGCTTAGTGAGTCCTTTCGTAATTAACTGAAGTTTTTTGAGTGAATACTTTACATAAACTCTTTTTAAACTTGCTAAATTTGCATAACTCACATCTTCAAAAATTAACCAAAAACGCATTCCAGTATATGATGACCAAACAATATTTCAAAAGTTTTGTTGATAAAGAAGCAAACTTTACCATGTCCAAACAGCTCCTAAATCTCAAAAAAAGGTGCGCTCGCAGGAACAAATGCAAAATATCCGAAAGTCTCTAGCTCATTTTTTTCAGTAACCCTGATATTCGGACCAATTTAGACACCTCGACTAATTCCACGAGGCACTTACCATGACCCTTTTCATGTGTAAAACTGCTTATATATAAAAAGAAAAAAGAAAAAAAAGAATCAGTTCACGTTCATCTTATACATGCCTGCCTTTCCACTCCCATCTTAAGGGGGGACAGAATTGGAAGGAAGAAAAAAACTAATTTTAACCACAAAAAGAGGACTTCCGGAAAAACCATCTCTTGTGACACAACGTTCGAAACTCGAGGGCCAGTGTGAGACAAGGTTTGGAACTTGGTGAATAATGGATACACCGCTCTACCTTTCTTCACTTAAATACTAAGGTTTTGCCTATGGAAGTATACAAACTCAGCACGTGTGCCTAACCCACACATCACGTGATGAGGTCTTACCGGTAAGCGCTTGAGGGGAGGTAAGAACCTATCCCTTAAAATCGGATACTTCGACTAATACCAGCATTGATTCCTGTAGTTTCTCCACCATAAGGACCACTTGGTTTCTTCATTTTCTGAACTTGGCCCGCCCTGCGTTGCTGAGCCTTCTCATGTTTCCCCTGAGAGAGAGAGAGAAAGAGATAAAGACGTGTTCGTAAACATTGTTATATCAGGAACCTGGTTCTTTCAAGCACAAGTAATTCTGCTTTAGCCACTTACCCTGTATTTCTTCCTTGGATTTTTATCTTGCTTCTTACGAATACGAGTAAGGCCTCTGTTTTTCGCCATCTAGAAAATCAAGTAACACGATTTTAGTGAAACAGAAAGAAACCAACATCGTGATTGCGACTGGTAGCGTAAGCTAATATGTCATACCTGGTAATTTATCTGGCGCTTCCCATCTACAAGCGTTTCTGGCGCAGCTGGGGAACTACAGTAGCAAATTATGGTGAATTAAGTGAATCAAAGTGAGCAAAATGCATGTGGATTTCGGGGTTATGCACTAATTGGAAATAGGCAAGCAGATAAGAGATGGGATGTCGTTGAAATAGAAGCAAATGCAGGACTTAGGAAGGACAATACATTATAATCCATATTGATGGGAACATCCACGAAATCTTTCACGAGAAAGTAATTTAGCATATGCTTGAATGAGCTTTGCTTTAACAATCTTAAAACAATATTGAGTCTAACCTGGAATACATCTTTTCTTTAGCAGCAAGCTTAGCTGAATGTTTTTTTTCGACTTCTCTATAGAATTCCAAATCTGGGTCGATTTCACTATCATCAGAAGTAGCAACATCATCGTTCACATGGTCACCAGTCTCATCTTTGACAACATCAGAAGGTTCAACTCCAGCTCCGGCTAGAACTCTCAGTTCATGCTTTCTTCTCCTTTCTCCAATGTCATCTCGTTTTGGTAAATCATCATCACCAGAAATTACCTTCCAAGAGAATAATACTTATCATAATATAATTATTCAATCACACTGCATTTCTTCGATCTCGTAATAAAGATATTTGTGGAAGGGTATATCAAGATTTTTGGAACCCGAAGATGAAGAGCAATTAAACACAACATGTGCCCAACATGGAGGCCTTTCAAAATAATCCTAATTACACAAATTAGAAAGCTGTGACATCAAACAGTAGAAATACGGTTGCCTTCACTCTGATAAGCACAGTGGAGAACTAAAAAATCAACAATAGCATCCAGTGAAATGAAGCCGAATACGACTGAAATAATACAAATTACAACTTCATCCTATGGCGACAAAAGATAAAGACTGTCAAATTCCATAAGAACAGAGAATCAATCTCAAGTGCAGGCTCATACAACCATATAGACAGGATTTTATTTGCATGAAAACTCAAAAAAGATAGAATTAAAGCATATGTGATCCACACCTTGGATCTCGCTACTTGAGGAGTTAGAAGCCTAGAAAGTTTGTTTAAACTTCGTATCTCACGATCATCTCCAGCACCCATGGCATCATCACCAAAATCATCAGGAGTTGCCAGCATCCTGCATATAATTCATTGGACTTCCGATCAGTAATTTCATGATTACATAAAGTTATGCAGATAAACCGAAGAGGTAGATGGAGCAATAAATGGTGAAGCAAATTGATACCCATTCAGTAGTCGCGAGCGTTTGTTTTGTTTTTCATGTTTTCGTGCAATGGAACTTAAGACACCTGTCTGCTTCAATTTTTCCTCAAGGGAAGCTCTCACTTTTAACATTTCCATACTTTGGATACCAACTTGATCATCCTGCCACAATTCCTTAATATTAGTTAATTTGATCTACATCTTACTGGTAAGAGAAGAAGAGATCTGGTGATCTTGCAACACATAGAGTTGCTAGTGACGGGTGAAAGAGTTGCTAGAAATCAAAATGACAATGACATTGTCACTAATCTGGTGCCACATAGATTCTTATTATAACAGTGACAGTGGACTCGCCTGCTGATGGTTGATAAGAAAAACGGAGTGTGATTAGATACAAACACCATTTACCTGACGTTTGCGTTTTGATTTGCTTTTCCGTTGACTCTTTAAACCATTTGCCTCGACCAACTCAGCTTCATGAGGCTAAAACGATGAAAAAAATTAGACTCAATTCTATATAGTTGCTTGATAAAAACTACAAAAGGTTTTCATTCAATATCAGCCCAAATAAAAGAACGACAAAAACTGATGCTTGAGCAACAAAATGAGATGAATCAAACTGGAATTACCTCTGCTTCTTGAATATCAGTTGATGCCACGGAAAGTTTGTCACTAATGGGAAGAGGTTCAGAATCCAAGTTCCTTCCCGCCAACTTTACACTAGTTATATTATCAACATTCTTGTGCAACAAGTCTTCTAGATTAGAAGGAAGATGTCCATCAAGTTCGTTCATCTGCATAAATTAATTTTGTCAACATCTAGAGAGATAGGAAGAGAGGAGCAGGGTATATGCATTGAAGCTAACAAGAATCGAATAAGCAAAAGAACCAGGAAGGACTTAGCAACTATTTAGCAACATCACTTAGCATCTAAACAACCTAAATGTGCCAATTCAGTACATGATTGAAAAATTTTGATATGTCAGGTTATGATAAGTTACATATTATTTCCACTTCAAATTCTCTCTGACTTGAGAAAACATGCTTCAAGAATAAAAAGAATCCATCCACGGAAGTCCCCGCATTTAACTTATTTGATAAATGAGTTTAGCTAGCCATGCTAGACAGACAGATTTTAGTCTATCAAATAAACAAAGAAGGCTGGAGACTATTCTATGGGGTATTCACTTGAGAAGAACTATGCAATAGGCATCCATGGGTGTCGCCTAGTAGTCAATGAAGTGTATTTAGCACCATGAGGTCTCGAGTTCAAATCCCCATGGAGGCAAAAGCACCAGGTGATTTCTTCCTATCCGTCTAAGCCTTGTAGACAGAGAGTTACCCGGTATTCATTGGAGGTAGAAGGTATCCGTGGAGCTAGTCGAGGTGCGCACAAACCCACCCAGATACGACTATTATAAGATAAGGAAAGAGAAAAAAGGGGCAAGAGTAGAAATCTAAGGATTTAACTTTTTGTAAAACAACATGAAAGAATAAGGAAGGATACTTGGATACGGAAACGATGATCCAGTTGGGGATGGTAGGAATAGTTATGTCTATTTACAAATAACTGCAGAATAGGAAAAAAGAGATTTTCCTTTCCATATTATGTGGAACAGCAGAACACCAAAGAGAATTAATCCATTTTTAAGAGCTGAATGTTTGTGAAGGCATCGATGGATCTTCAGAGAAATGAAAGATGTCACATTGAAAGCTTGTGAAAGGCTGGCAGGAGGGTGGAATATAGTGCTGAATCCTTTTTGGGAGAATGGATAATAGAGGGACAGGAAGGAAATCATAGGAAATTATCCACGTGCAGTCACATGGGGCACAAGGTGAGAAAGACATCATTCAGCTTCTAATGTAGAGG
This sequence comes from Capsicum annuum, assembly GCF_002878395.1. Taxonomy (NCBI): domain Eukaryota; kingdom Viridiplantae; phylum Streptophyta; class Magnoliopsida; order Solanales; family Solanaceae; genus Capsicum; species Capsicum annuum. The sequence goes on along the minus strand of NC_061116.1, from coordinate 193,038,423 downwards.
AAAAGAGTTTGCACTGCAGATCGAGTTATTCACTTATTTATACATACACATATATTAAAATTGAAGTACATATCATTGAAAAATAAAATAAACCTTATCTGTGTGATACAATTTACACTTTTAACATATTTCCCATGGCTAAATTCAGTAATGAAAAAGCACTTGAATGCTGGATCCGACTTCATCAAGTTCCTTAAGATAGAAAAAAGGAAAGGGAGGAAGAAGCTACAGATGGATGAAGAAACAAATCCAGACTAACACTGAGATGAAACAGCCCAGATGCAAACATAGTGGCATAAACTTTTAAACGAGGGTGGGTTAAGAGAATTGAAACTGTATCAAACATATAGAAATTATTTATAAGTATGAACTAGATAATAAGAGACCTCTAACTTTTTCCATGAGCTAAACAACTACACTAATTATAGTTTGTGTTAATATTTCCATTTGTAACAGCTAATGGTACCTTTATATCGCAAGTCTACTGATATTACCATATGATGTGGTCAGGCTAAATGTTTACAACATGTGTGCATGAGCACTTGCTTAGCATATATCTCATGGATTAAATGAAGCAGTCTTATCTCGTCAATTATGCATATAAAGACCCCATAATCAAGTGATTGATTTTCCAGCAAATAATATCAACAGAATTAACAAAAACTGGCAAGCAGTAATTTGTCCATGTTTCGTTGTTTTAATCTTAAGTAAAAGTTGTAACCTTATTCAACAGATTCTTGATCTCCACAAGGCGTGAAATGACTGGATGATCACGCACTGGTTGACCCTCAGATTTGAGAAGAAGGTAGAAAGTGATAGCTTGGCAATATGACAGCAGAAGCAGCTTCTTCACCTCAATGTAGTGCATCCCGTCTTTTATCATATTCTTCCCATTAATCTTAATAGAGAAAAAATGGAAGTTAACACTGACAGGTGCAATATCATTCCAAGATCAAACTATCTTACCAAAAACTGCATTAGTTTCTAACTAGGAGAGCAGCTAGTTCCATCGTTATATGAGTCAACTCTCATTGTTTCAACTATACTTGTCAGTAATCGATCCCGTGTAACTAACTATAAAGATTTTGACGGAAGAACCCCAAACTGTTGAAGGGAACCACAGACAAGCACGTCTAAAATGTACATGTGGGTTTCACAATGGAGATAAAATTTAGCATCTGGCGAGAAGCACCTAGACAAGTATCTTCCACAGCAGCTTCCAGTTAGTATACTAACTGACGTATATGTAAAGAATGGATCTTGGACCTAACTCAACCTCAAAAGCTAGCTCATGAGCGGAGGATTGTCCAAGGAGACCAAGGACCCTTTAACCCAGCGATGTGGGACTCCAACAGTATAGTTAGTGGTATTTCATAAAGCACATACCTTTTTGAGTAGGGGATTAACTTTGTTATCGAGCTGCTCAAGCGCTTCACCAAGCTCAGACAGCAAACCAACCAATTCAGGTGCAGAACTGTTATCATAAGAAGGTCATCGAGTCAGAAGCATAACCTTTTAGTAATCTTCTGAGAAATGAGTCAGAAGCATGATCTAACCTGCAAAATAAAATCTTCGCAACACCTGATAGATAATATCTAGCCAATGAAGGTAGGAGACATGCACATCGAAGATTTTAACTTTCGAATCTAATTAATCACAAGCATGCGATGTAGAATGCCATAAAAGAAGGCCACTATGCAGTGACGAATGGACAGTTCAACTGAACAATTCTGATTCTGTACAATAAATTCAACAGGGGGCTAACTACATATTCAATGATCTCGTCCTGGGACTAACTAGATATTTGGTAATCTCATTTATGTATCATGGACTGAACTATAGAGTGAATCCTCGGATCTTGTAAAAGCTCCATTTAGTTCTCCCATGTTGAAGTGAACACATCAACACCTCTGATGTAGCTCCCTGACTCCTATGCCTCCTTGTAGATAGCTACCTTTTGAATACTTTTTTAATTAAGTGTGGTGTTGTTTCTATCTATTCAATACTGTTATTTGTCCTGAGCCGGGGGTATATCGGAAACAGCCTCTCTACTTCGTCTGCTGGGAATGGGAATACACACTGGGTTTGTTGTTGTTTAATTAAGTATGATGTCCGGGCCAGCTTGTGCACACTTCCATCAACTTCACAGGGTACATGCTACCTCCCGCCAACGTAGGTATTGGGTGGAAAGAAATCAAATTACCAAATAATTTTGCCTTCGATGGGGTTAGAACCTGAGACAACTACCGTTGAATACTTAACAGCATCTTGATCTTGTGACTCAAATTCTACCCACCTTGTTCTACACGGTCCCAATACAAATAAAAGCTTAAGAGGCACATTTAAGAAAATAGATGCAGAGGTTACAAACATCTAGTGGACCACTTCTACGATCTTCTGGCATTCTAAGGTACACACACTCTTGTCCTACCACTTCGCCTCAACAAAGCCATTGATAACAATGTGACACAAGGCATGCACCTTCTAGCTTTCTTCTGTTGCACGATCAAAAGTCTCCCACAATGCATTATCAAAAATGTGTCATTGAGATCCAATTTCCTTATCTTCATCAGTAAGCTTCTTTGCTTAGTATGGTGTTCAATATTCTCAAATTCGCCATCTCCATGCAGATCAGACATCTAACAGGAACAGCAGCTTACAATTAAAACTTCCTACTGAAACCTCTCACACAATACATACCATGATCCATTTTTCAATGGTCAAATTGAGGATATTGCAGAAATGGGTCCACAAATATAATTGTCATTATTGGAGTCTGAACTGAACAGCACAAAAGAGTTTTCATTCTTTGTCAACTTCCACAACAAAGGTAAGGATAAGGTACTACAGTAGGTATGTTGTTTTAATCAACTTCCACCACCTATAGCAGTAAATTAAGCACATACTGTTCAGTACGAAAACATAGTCCATCACCTCCCTTTTTCTCTTCTGTTTGTTTTCTTGATTATTGAGAACGTACTGATATCTATTTAAATTTGAACTTAATAAAAGATGCTAGCAAGAATCATGGCAAATGATAGTAATTGAAACTTATGTACCTTCCTTTTTCTATACTGATATTATCATGATGCTTGGTGATATTACATAACATCGTCGATAATGTCAAGCAATGAAACTTAAAAGAAGCAACATTATTCCCTGAAATTAGCATATGCAAGACAGAGAATCTCACCTATAGACAACATCCATTTGCTCTTCTTTTGTCAAAGCATTCAAATCCTTCTGCACTTCCTCATACGCAATGCCAGTTTCATTTTTGGCTTCTCCATCTATAGAAACTGTTGATCCAGGTTTCCCTTGGGCCAAAATTTCCTGCAATGTTACCCACATAAAACTCCACTTCCAACCTCGAAATGTGAGTTCATCATCATCCAATGAACGTAGTATAGAAATTGAATTTCTCACCTCAAATGTGAGGTCATCATCATCTTCAATACCAAAATCCTCTGCAGATAAGGATTTAGCTTTTTTCTGCTGCATTCTCAACACCTCTGCCTCCTCCTCGGCAATAAGGTCCTCATCACTTGACTCTTCAACATTCTAGCAAACAAAAATGTTCAAGTGACATCAACAATTGCATGCAAATGACGACATGATAGAAGAACTATGTTACAGGTACTGTTGAAACGGTAAGGAGAGGATACTCCTCTGACATCACATTGTTGTTTCTAGAGCCAGTAAAGTATTGGCTTCTCCAAGCATACCGTATATAATGTCATAAAAAAATAAAAGTTCAGCAAATAATTACGTGAAATGCTACCTCCTTATTTTGATAATAGATATTCTTTCCTCTTCCCCACAGATGCCCCTCTTCTTTCTCCTGTTCAGCTTCATCATGCATTTGATCCTCAACCCCTCCCATAGTAGCCTTTAAATATTTCTGTGTCCTTGCAACTAAAGTAAAAAATAGGTACTCAAATTAGATACTAAAAACTTCCACAACCAGAAGATCCCAGGAAAGACAGCAAAAAAGAGGCAAATATTAAGAGATCAAGAACCAAAAGAGATGTAAAAGCCAGAATTGGAAGGAAACCAATCAGCTTATTAATTCAATAAATATATGAGAATGGAAAGAGTCGTCCTTCTGCTGTCTATGTGTAGTAGCTCAGTTCAGAGAAACTCAAAATTAGGAGCCACCGTAGAAATAGTAACTTAGTGGTTAGACCTACTGAGCTTCGTGCTATATTACACAGTTATTGAACACAACAACAACAACAACAACAAACCCAGTGTATTCCCACGTAGTGGGGTCTGGGGGCTAAGATGTACGCAATCCATACCACAACTTCAGGAGAAGTAGAAAGGCACCATTAATATTTAATCTCTGACATAATTAGCATCATTTCAATAATCAAACACTAGAAACTGCATTAATCCTTCTCACCACCACCCCACATGCATTTTCAAAAGCTTATGCATACATTTTCACAAATAAACTGTCAAAGACTAATTATTTTAGATGTCTCTTCACAACAATTGAGATGGAGAAAAGACCAATTCATTGAATGAATTTAAAATAATGTTACGACGTGGATAGGGATTTAAAAAATCTCCATTTTCATCCATTAAATAATATTTAAATTTAATCACTTGAGAAGTCTGTTTTAAATTGTCATGTTGCGATGAGAAGTTAAGAAGTAAAAACTGATATATTTGTCTTCTGCTTTTTCCTTTTTCTTTCCCTTTTGTTGGGAGAGGAAACTCCTAAAATAAATATTAAATCAATGTTATGCTCTATGTTGCCTTCAGAAGAATTCAAAGGGAATATCAAAGAAGAACTTCATAACAAAGAAACAGGATAGGCAATTCAACAAAAAGCATTTCATTTCAATAACAAAAAGCAGTCACAAGTTTGAATCTAATTGCATACTTTTAGCACCAAGGCCGGTAAGTTTAGCATCATCAAAGTCATCATCTTCATCCTCTTCATCTTCATCCTCCTATGCAAAGGAAACAGTTCCCCAGCCTTGAGAAATTAGTTGACTTGCTTTACATCAAACTAGTAGTCTAATTAGTTAATACAGTTTATAAACCTTCAGTATAAAGATAAAACTTGCAAAAGAAAACCCAGTATCACCTTAAGATCATACACGGGATGCTCATTATCCTCATCGGACTTTGCAGAATCTTCATTAACATCAAGCGGAATGATATCTCTCTTTTCATGAACTAGAAATTAACCAAATAGATCAGTAACAGAAAAATTCTTTAACATAAAAAAAGTGTTTTTTTTCCAACACTCGCCCTCACCCTCGGGACAGATCAGTAACAAGAATTATTTTTAACATTAAAAAAACCATTTTTACTAATACTCGCCTTCGGCCTCGGGCGCAGAGCTATAGCTTCGCCTACGGATTCAAAAGAACCCGATAGCTTTGTCTCAATCGCGTATTTGTATTTAAAAAGTCTATGTAATGTGTACAAATAATGTATCAAGAACCCAATAAGCTGCATTTTAAGAAATTTAGAATCTCTTAACTCAAAATACTAGCCAAGTCTTTATCAGTGTACTAGAAAAAATAAATTTCTCATCAAGAAAAACACTTTTTGCATATATCTTATTGTATCTAATGCTACAACAAAAACAGAATCAGTATAATCCCACAAATGGGATCTGCGATTTTCGAATCCAATGCTAACTTAGCTAAATTCTTAGAAGAAGAAAATAAAAAATCAAATTAATAAGAATCCATAAACGCAAAAATCCCTACATCAGTGGCTCAAAAAAATACATTTCTCACTTAAAAAGACCATTTTTTGCATATATCTTCTTGAATCTAATATTACAACAACAACATAATCAGTGAAATCCCACAAATGGGATCTGGGAGTTTTTGTATCTAATGCTAATTTTGCTATACTCTTAGAAGAAAAAATGAAACTTAATAAGTATAATCAATGTATCAAGAACTAAGTAAGCTGCAAACTCAAAATCCCTCCATCAGTGAACTCACAAAAGTAAATTTCACACTAAAACACCTATTTTGCATATATTTTCTTTTATTTAATGCTATAACAACATAATCAGTATAATCCCGCACATCGGGTTTGCATCCAATGCTAACTTTGCTAAATTCTTAGAAGAAAAAAATGAAAAATCAACTTTAATATGTATCTAATGTATCAAGAGCCCAACAAGCTGCATTTTTTTCAAATTTAAAAACCATAAACTCAAACAATTAGCTCGATCTTTGCTCTCTCTCCATCAGAAGACTCAAAAAAGTAAATTTCTCCCTAAAAAAAAACATTTTGTGCATCTTCTCGTTGTATCGAATGCTTTACCCATTACTTCAATGCGGCCCTTCTAGAAACTTAATATGTATAACTCAAAATCCCTCCATCAGTGAACTCAAAAAAAGTAATTTTTTCACTAAAAGAAACCATTTTTTGCACATATCTTCTTACATCTAATGCTACAACAACAACATACTCAGTATAATCCCACAGACGGGGTCCGGGAGATTTTGTATCTAATGCTAACTTTGCTAAATTCTTACAAGACAACAATAACAAAACATACCCAGTATATTCCACCAGAGTGGGGTCTGGGGAGGGGAAAGTATACGCAGTCCGTACCAAGACCTCAAAGGTGAGCTAGAGAGGCTATTTCCGATAGACTCCGGCTCCAAACGAGCTAAATTCTTACAAGAAATAATGCTACACCAACAACATATCTTCTTTGTTTTTCAGTAAATTTCTCACTAAAGTTACCATTTTTCGCACATACTCAGTATAATCCCACAAATGGGGTCCAGGATTTTTTGTATCTAACGGTAACTTAGCTAAATTCTTGAAGAAAAAACTGGGTAAAAAAATAATAAAACAACATAATATACTCAATAAAGAATAGTAAATAGAGTATATACTATATTTAAAAAGGGAAAAACTTTACAGGCATCAATAGCATCATTCATCATATCATCATCTTCATTATAAAAATCAATTTTTGATTTCTTTGAATAGCTGTTTTCCTTCTTCTTGAACTTCCCTGATTTCTTTCCCATCCTTCAAAATTGGACAAATTCAAGCAAAAGGTTTATGCTAAAACACAACAAAGATTAAACCCTTTTCAAGAAAATTGATTTCTTTATATATTTAGAGGAATTGAAGCACAGGGTTTAAGCTAAAACCCAAAATTTTTAAACCTTGCGGCGGCTCTTTTTTTTATGTTACAGAAAAATGTATAAGAGAGGGGCAAAATGGAAAACTTAGTTTTATACTCCCACCGTTCGATAATTCTTTTTCGGGTTTTAATCTTTAATTATTCATTCCCGTAAGCATTTTTCAAGGTCTAACATAAACAACAATTAATAGGATTGCATAGTAAAATAATTATGTCAAATCCAATGTAACAACGTAAAATTGAATGGATGGGATATTTGCAAATTTAAAAACTCAAAAAGGGAATTAATTTATTTATTTTTTTTAAACTTTGCCACAATAAATAAACAAAGATCAAAGAATTAAGGGAAAAGGATGAGAATGATCGATCGGTCAAAGTATTTACACCAAAATGACCCTTGAATTCATATTACTATATAGTAGCCATTTCCACCAAAATGGCCCTGGATGTTGCATTCCTCTTTCTTTCTATTTTTTTTTTGTTTGTTTTTCACTATTTTTTTCCTTTTTTCTTTTTATGTTCAACTTGAAGAAATGGAACTAGGATGTGCTTGGGTGTGGAAAGAAATAGATTCTACTCTTTTTTATTCTTTTAACAATTAAGTAATGGCTTTTTTTTTTTCAGATTATTTTGCATTCACCAACATTATTAAAATAATATATTATTTTTTTGTTTAGTTTTACTTATTTATACAGTAAAATATAATATCATATACTTTTAATATAATATGATTGTTAAAGATATATATTTATATATAATAATGATACAGTTTCTATACACATATATATTCTGTATATTAATTGTAGCATTTTTATACACATTCTATACAATTATTATTCAGATACATATTTGATAAGACTCTATATAGTTTCTAATTGCATTCTAAAAATGTAAGTGTATCAATGTAGTATAAAAGTGTATTAATGTGGTATAAAAGAGTATCAATTGAGTAAAGGGACTGCATGTGCTTGCATAGAATTTTCTTTCTCTTTTTTAAAAAGTGTATCAATATAGTATATAAGTGTATCAATTGAGTATATAATTGCATGTGCCCAATTAGGCCAAATGGCTAAAAAGGGAAATTAACCGACCAGCTATAATTGTCCCCCTGTACAAATTGTGGCCATTTTTAAAAAAAAATGGTCAGCCCGTAATTTTTTCCCTATTAATAAGAAATATACGAATCAATGTACCTTCCTAATTAATTTTTTTTATAGACAACTAAAAAGTAACGTAGGAGCACTATTTGGGATTTTTGGCTCCAATAGCGTGCTTTATTCTCTACCCAAAGCTTTTGAGGTGTATTGACATAAATCTTTTATTTTTGGATCAAATTTTTCCTATCAGACGATAATTGGATTTTTCCTACCCAAATCTTTCACTTGTACAGTGTGCCTTGACCTTATTCATTCATTCATATTTTCAGTTTTCTTCTTTGAATATGAATATAAAGATCTAAGTGTTCTAGGAAGAAAAATCGTCAAGAAAAAATAAGACTTCACAAAGGAAGTTATCACTTAATACGGACAGAAGCATTGCTGATGCTGAATTTATAGGGTTCAGATTATAGAAAAAGTTGATTATTGAGTTCTGAAATAATCAACATATATTAAAGTGAACCTTTCAACAAAAATACAAAAATTTAGGCTAAAGCTACTGAATTGTGCCAAACTAAAAAGCAGAACGGCAGCACAAAAATGAACTGTTCCATCCATATATCAGGGCAAGACAGTTTAAATCTTTGATTCTCGTCAGTTATGTTTCATGTGTGCCTGTAGCATCAATGCACTGTTTCATAAAGTTTGTTCTTAATCAACTGAAAATTTGTGGAGGAGATCAAATACAGCTCTTCACGGATTATGTACAAAGCAAAGCAATCCCATGGTAGAAAATCATCTATAAACAATTCCCAAGGCCCTTCTAATTGACCAGAGCATGCCAAAAATATCTCTAGCAACAGTCAGCTTCGGCAATCCACCTATCCGCGTAACCCAGCAAAAAAAAACCATCGAATTCAACCTTCAACTATGATTTCCCTTCTTTTTGATGCTTGTGTTGCATTCATATTCAGAGAAACCTGATTGACTATCAACTTAATGCATTCTCCCCAGTCCCTGTAATTATAAAGAGTAAAACATTTGAAGCATATAGCTGAGAGTGAAGGCAATATACCCGCAAGTCTATCCGATGCAATATTGGAACTTCAGTTACATGTGCAAGAAATAAATACCCCTCAACATAAATGTTTTTATATAAAAAGCCAGGTCATACAAATCTTACATAGCTTGAGCAGCGATCAATCGATACTTCAAAAGCTCGAGCTTGAACACAGTAGTCAGCTTATTTACTGATGGATGATAAGCTCATTGGTGAAGTCTTTTTATCTCTAGATTATTTTCTTATGCTGCTTTGAAAGTGAGAAAAGGCAGAAAACGATTTGGGCTAAACTCAGGAAATTCACGCAGCAATGATCCTGAATTTGAGACTTACCGAAGAATTCTAATTTTTTTTAATAACCGTGGTGTCCAGGCCAGCTTTCGCGCACCTCGATAAAATCATGAGATGCCTGCCACCTCCCACCAGAAACAGATATCAAATAACTCTGTCCACCAAAGCTAGGTCAGATGAAAAGGGAAGAATCACCAGGTATTTTGATTCACTGACCACCAGGCCGCTAGTCAATTACAAATGAAATTGATCTAACAAAATGCTCAAACAATGATTATGCAGCATAAATTAAAGGCATAATACATAAACACACACTCAAACTTGGCCTCATAAGTAAGCATTCCAACTTTTGAGAGCGCACATGTCAACTGGCTCACAACTGACAACTAAATATTCCAGCATCTCCCCTATGTCTCGTGGGCACTTGACACTACCGTGACATAAATTTTGGAGGTGTTTAGATGATCATTTTGGTAAGTTGGAGTGTTCACCTTACACAGTCGAGATGAATTGAGGTGTCAAGATGAGCATACTCAAAGTTGGGGTGCTTACTTGCCGAGGCCAAGTTTGAGTGTTTGTTCATGTATTAATTAAAGTTGGTTGAGACTACTTGTACTTGATTACCCGTGATTTCATATACATAGGCAGTTCACTCAACCTACATAAAGAATGTAAGGACATTTATTGAGCCCTCAATGAGATGCCAATTACAAGACATTGAATGATCTTCTTAATTCCTAGTTCAAGTTCAAAATATAGAAGACGATATAAAACAACAGCTTGAGCCAAAACATCATTATCAGTTCCACATTTCTCTATCTTAAAATCAGTGGTGGAACTAAGTAGACGGAAGGGGTTTCAACGGAATCCATTGTTCAAAGTATACTGCACAAAAATTTATTTGGTTATAGGTAACTGGTTAAATCTCTTTGACAAGAAAAGTCCTAGCAGTGGTAAAGGTGGTTCAAAAGTAGTAGGGAAGGGGTTTCAACTGAATACCATTGGTTGGAAGTACACTGTGCAAATAGGGTAAAAATAATATATTTGGTTATATGTAAACGGTTAAATCTCTTTAACAAGATGAAAAGTTCTAGCGCAGTGGTAAAGTGGTTCAAAAACATTCTAGTTACAAATTAATTAATTAATTAATTAAAAACCTTATCTTTTTGTAGTGATCAAAAATAAAAATAAATAAACTGACCCTTCATGTTTTTCATGAAAAAGTTTAATCAGGAAACCATGCAAAACATTAAGAATTTTGCAGAGCATAAGCCAGAAAATGAACAGGTCCCATGAAACTTGAATCAAATTAAAAGGTGTCCTTTAATCTAAAACTCACCCGTTGGCAGATTTAGCAACATCCCATCCTGCTATATTGGCTACATTACGCAAAGCCTCCTTCCACTTTCCAACTTTCTCTAGTTCAGATGTAGTCTTGTGTTTGGCAAACACATTAGCAAGACTATTTCTTTGCTTGCGTACATCTGATGGTTCAATGTCGAGGAAGACCGGAAAGACTGTCGTTCCATTGTTGTCAACGCACTCCATGATCTTAGTGAGTTCATCCAAGCACCAATGGGATGAAGCATAGTTCTTGGAGAATATAATAATGGCAATTCTCGACTCCTGAATGCTTTTGAACAGTGTTGTTGCAATGCAGTCTCCCGTTTCAAGCATAACATCATCTTTAAATATGCAAAATCCAGTTTGTTCCAAACAGGTGTAGAGATGAGAAGTAAAAGTTCTACGGGTATCTACCCCTCTAAAACTCAAAAAGGCATCATATTTCCATTTTTTGGCTGATTCATTTTGGGAAGCCACAGGGAATGTAGTTCTTGAAATCTGCAAAAGTAGGAGAAAGTATATGTACATTATTTTTGGATTAAGAATACCAAAGAAAATATAATGAGATGAATGAGCGATGGTATCTCCAGGGAAACGGGAAACAGGATTTGTCTTTTTCTTTTCTTTTTTATTTGAAGAGCCTTATAGAGTATAGGGTATTCAAAATAGTTGAAAATACAATTTATGAACTAGGCTTACCTTCTAATTTATTTGAAATAGTTATTTTGACTTATTTATCACTAATACAAGATAAATTACAATATCGCCAATACGCCTTTTAATTATTACACTTCTTAATTAACACATTCTAGGTACATCTTTTCTACGAAATTCCTTTAGAATAAAAACAAATAGAGCAAACAAACAAAAATCTGATGACATGAATTATCTATAAATTGTTTATCCCAAAATAATTAAAGTGAAATCTGTGGTGTCAAAATCAAGGGAAGAAATGGATAATAAGTTGTCACAGTAAACACAAAAACATCATCACTTCTCTAATAAATTGATGTTCAGAAAACCAACATAAAGGAACAGATCGGTTCAAAACTGTAACAACTGAACTTCAGGCCAGTAATTGCTGCACCTGACTTTTAGACCAAATGTTGCACCTGAACTTCAAACCAGTGGTCTGAAATTTGAAGTCCAAAACTGCTGCAACTGAACTTCAAACCGCTGGCTGAAGCTCGGACTGTTGCACCTGAACCTCAGACCAAAACGAAGTAGATGAAGGAGGAGGAGGAAGAATTAAGAAGAAGAAGATGTTGGAAAATAGGGGAGGAGCACTTTCAATCACTCAATTTCTTTTGAAGATAAGTAAACTTTTGTCAACTTGACTTATATTTTGGCTTATGTACCTAGTATTTATAGTTTTTTTATTATGAAGTGTATTTATAGGTATTCTTCTATCATGTACCTAGCCTAGTTCATGTATTTTAATTTAAATCTTTTCTTTCCCTCTTTCCTAGTAAATGAAAAATACATGTATATATATTGATTTTCTATAGTTCATGTATCACACAAATCGCTAAGTCTCTTTTTTCACGATCAAGAGAAGAAGCAGAAAGGGGGGGAAAAGGGTGTGGACAAGAAAGGGTAGCGTGGTTAAATTTATTCTTCAGCTTGTGAGGCGGAAGGATAAATTTGCAAAAAGAAAAAAACACAATCAATATATTGTACAAAATATAAAAGAGAGGCTTCATAAATCGGACATATGGTTAAAAAAAAGGGTTTGGGGGAGGGGCTAAAATATGTCATAATACTCGATGTCTACTTCTTGTTGAAGCACAAATGATGGAGGAGAGAATATGGAAAATCTCCAATACGCTAAACCATTAGAGGATATACATGCATACCTGATTTTCTAGAAAAACAACATTTATGTAAGTATCATGCCAAAGATTCCGTAGCTTGTCCTGATGAACATCATGAGCCACTTGTTGACCCATCTGTTCTATCAAATCATGCATCTCAATCCTTCCTTCTAAAATGTATAAAAGTAATTTTTTTGCAAGGAAATTTATGCAGATTTCTGATTTGAAGCCAAACTTGTTCAGTGTCGTTATCACATCATCTTTCTTTTTTCCCTTTATAGGAACATGCGATATGAAGAAATATATTCTTATCTTCGTCGTCCAATCCATCCAGACTTAAGCTGAGTTGCTTAACAACGTTTCTGTCTCCACCAGTATCTTCGAGTCTTTCTACTGTACTTTTCCACTCCTCTGTGCCTCGTCCGTAGAGGAAAGAACCCAAAACCTCAAGAACTAAGGGTAGACCACTGGCATAATTAACTACAGAAAAAGAGGGCTTTTCAAACTCTTTATTAGGAGTGCCTTGCTGAAAGGCATACCAGCTAAAAAGTTCAAGAGCCTCATGTCTAGCCAATTCTGGGACAGAGTATAGCTTATCGTGGCTATGAAGTAAATCTGCATTTCTAGTAGTTGTAATGATTCTAGTGCCATCGCCAAACCAATCACGCCTTCCAACTAAGCATTCCAATTGTTTGTCATCATCCACTTCATCGAGAACAATTAAAACCCTCTTGGAACGAAGCATTGTTCTTATCATTTTCACTCCTTCATCTACACTTGTTAGATGCAGTACTGCATGTTCGAGCCCTAAGATTTGTAAAAGAAGATTCTCCTGCAAATACTTTAGGCCTTCAGTTTCATGCTTATTTGAAACCCCCTTAACATTTGTGAGGAAACAAGACCCTTCAAACTGACAAGAAATCTTGTCAAAAATTGCTCTTGCAACTGTTGTCTTTCCTTCACCAGCTCTCCCAAATATTCCAACAAAATGAACACCATCTAATCCAACCTTCAACAATGACTCTACTTTATTTACACGGGATTCAATTCCAACTTGATATTTTATGATGGTTGAAACTCCCCCTTCCACACAACGATAAATCTCCTTCACAATTAGTTCAATACATTTTTCCTCACCCCTGTGTCAAGTAGAAATAGAATAAAACATTCGGCACGTAATACATTAATAAGAAGCATAAAGCAATAACTACATACTAGCATATGCAACACCGAGACATATTTAACATTTGCAAGAAAACAACATCGAATTGACATCCAACTCTTGTCAAAAAAATAATTTAGCGAAATAATTGTGTTCTTTATGACAGCAGTTCACTATTTCCCAACCAAATAAAAACGGCAAATTCAATTTCCAAAAAGGACCCTTACTTGACCTATTGCCAACTTAAAATAAATGGATATTTTGTTAATTTGATTCAAACAAAGATAAGAAAGAATCTTACTAAGTTTTCAGGGATTTGATTCAAACAAAGATGAGGAGAGCACAAGCTCAGGGATTTGGGAAGAGGAACTCATATTCGCGGAAAATACCAAGTACTCCCCCCGTTCACTTTTACTTGTCACTTATTTCTAAAATGGATTTTCATTTTTAATTTTCACTTTTGACATATCAAAAAAAGATAAAAAAATATTCATGTTTACCCTTAGCATTAATTGTTTATTCTCCAAACCGTTTTCAAGAAAGAATAGTAGTAAACATCAATTAATAAGAGTAGTATAGCAAATAACCATGTTAATAATTGTTTTCTTAATGGGTGTGCCAAGTCAGATGTGACAAGTAAAAGTGAATGGAGGGAGTAATTACTCCCAGTGATATTTAAACCAACCACAATGGAAATAAAATGGCCCAGCTCACAAGCAATTCGTCCCTCTAACATACAACAGACATTAAGATCCTGTTTCTCTAAAAGAGTAAAAGAATTGGGAATGGAGATGCCAATTAAATTAAGCATATCAATTTGAAATAATGTACCAAGTCACCTTAGATAGGAGGGTGTGGAGGAAGTAGATTGGGGTAAAGGGTTAGTAGGTAGTGAAGTGGTGTATGTTGTAGTATAGCCTTGTTCTTGTAGTGTATCGCGTTAGATTTCTATCATCATTTATTATTTATTGTGTTTCGGCTATGACACTCTTTGTTTTTGTTGTTGTTTCCTCTAATTAGTTGCTATGTTTTCTTCAATGTCATTTTTCCTTTTTATACCTACTTCCATTTGTCGTACTCGAGACGAACGGCCTCCGGAAACAACCTCTCTACCTCCACGAGGTAATGGTACGGTTTGCATACACTCTATCCTCCCCAAAGTCCCAAACCCCACTTGTGGGATTACACTGGATATGTTGGTGTACTTTGTACTGATGTAAGCAATATATTGTAGTACTAGTAGTAGTAAGGTGAACAACTCCACCCTTCAAAAAAGGAACCAAGAAAATCTAATATTACTCTAACTTTACTCTAATTTAAGTCACCGTCAATCCAATGGTAAAAACAAATCACAATATCTTCGTCGGAGAGTAAACAAAAAGGTATTCATATTAAGGATAAAGGAAATTCCATCTTTTAAGCAATTTCACAACTTTGGGGGTTCATGTTGGTCGAAGTCATGGGATTCGTAGTAAAAAGTTCAAGAGGTTCATGGATTTATATAATTTCATACGCTACAACATTTTCAATTCTTAAGTTCATGCATTAAGTTCACATAAATAGACATAAATTAGAGTAAAGCGTGAAATAGGGGTTTTACCCATACGCATTCCAAGGAACTTTCTTGACTAATTTAATTGAATGGTAAGATTATGGAAAATTCTTCAACCATAGTTTATCTTGAAAATAACTTGACTTGGAGAAGAAAGAAATTCAAAGGATCCCGTAGGAGTAGCAGTCTTACATACCTCAAATACAGAGAAGAACTTGAAATCAGAATCGGAAGGATCTAGACTTGATTCTAGCGTTATTTCTGTTGAGTTCTTGAGTGTTGTGTTTGAAAGGAGGAAGAGGGGTGTTAGATGATGGGAAAAAAATAGCTGATGGGAAAGGGTTTTTTAATCTTGAAAGGGGGTATATAAAAGGTCCCAGAAGAAATTGCCCCCGAAGGGGCTTACTCGTTATGAACCAACTGCCCAAAAGGCTTGCTGCATCATCCAAAACGTCTCCTGGGACGCCGCATCAGGCATTTCAGGCGGTATCCTGTATTATGATTGTCCCTCAGTAAAACGCACATAACTTTTTACTCGGGAATCGGATTGATGCGCGGTCAGTGGCATTGACAAAAGACTCAAAAACCTTTAATTTGGTGGGTGATAGGCCACATAACTCTTCATATTCAAAGAGGAATGCTCGTTTGAAGTTGACTCTAGTAGAAACTTATACGAAAACTTAAATCGATAGAGAAGTTTTCAGCTCAACTTTGTGCTAGGGGTTTCTTGTGACTTCAATTCACATCCAATGCACTTCTTACACTTAAGGATTGACCTTCATACTTAGGTAAGATAAAATTCATCGGTTCGGATCTATCTACATACCTATAATAGTTCAAATCTTAGCCTGAAAGTTTGAGGTGTTACAAAAGTCATCAATCTTTGATAGATAAGACACAGATCCTACGAAAGTCACCAAAATATTCAAAAGCATCACTAGTGTCTTTAGGTATTCAGGGAAGGTGGCTGAGAAAACAAGAAGGGAAGTGACAACATACAAGAGGAAAGCACCAAGAAATGTGACATGGATTTGAGACATATCTAATAGCCATACCAGATCCAAATGTGCATGATATGAAACCGTTAATTCGTCTAAAAGAAAGTACGAGGAGGATGTAACCTGCTAATTTTATGATAGTTCAGGTACTTTTTTTTGTTCATTGTGACAGTGTAAGGATTCCTTTAATTTTGGGTATTGTTAAGGGATGTTTTTGGCCATTTACTCGACAGCAATAAACAAAGAGCTCATAATTCTCCTCCTACTTTGTTAACACTAAACCACACCCTTAGACGCTATTGTTTCTGTGCGTTTTTTGTTCGCCACTAGACAGAAAAGTTCAGACCCAAAATGACAGGTAAATCACACGAGGCCAGGTCGCAGATTGCTAAATCAACTTTGAAAAATCAGAAGAAAATATAAAGGTGGTAACTTTTAACCAACTACACATCTTTATATTCTGAATTCTATCCCTCCCCAACTCCAGTTAAAGAGTTCATCTAAAAGTTTTTTATTGGAGTCCAAAAGCTTTAACTCCACATCCTTTTTCTGTGTAAACTACATAAATTACTTTAAGAAGTAAACTATTGGAGTAGTAACTTGTTAGAATTAATATGAAAAGAATAAGATAGGCAATTTGATACAACGAGTTCAATTTTACTAGTAGGACACTAAAAGTTAAATCCTTTAGCTTGTCTGAGATAACTATATTTCTTCAACATTTTGATTGAACTGCTATTTACCCTTTAGCAGTTTTACGAGCATCTGGACCTGCAAAGTTGGGTGCTTTGCGTAGAGCGTCCTTCCACCTCGGTAACTTTTCCAAATCAGTAACGTGTAGCTCCGCCTCAAGTTTCGCCAGTGCTCTACCAAAGCTATTTCGATTTTGAGTCCTTTGGTTTCGATGCGCTCATTGATCTTGCTGAGTTCCTCCAAGCCCCAGGTGGATGAAGCATACTTCTCCGAGAATACAATAACGGCAGATCTTGAATTCTCAATGGCGCTAAAGAGTTCAGTTAAAATGAATCTTCCTTTTCCAACTTTCTCATCATCTTTGAATACGCTTATTCCCGTCTCTTGTAGGCGTTTATGGAGAGGTCTAATAAAGTTGTCACGGGTATCTTGTCCTGCGAAACTCAAGAAGGTATCAAATTCCCATTTTTGAGTGGATTTGTATTGGGAAGCCATGGATAAATATGCAAGAAATTACTGATAAAGAAGAAGAAGAAGAAGAAGAAGAAGAAGGAGAAGTAGTTATTCTGGATCATCATATAAAACACGGATTAAGCAAAAGGAAAGAGAAGGTAATTTCCAGGTATGTTAAACCCTTTCTTTCAATTGGAAGCAGTGAAAGGACATCCCCTTCCTCTTAAATACGGAGAATCGATGGCCAAGTTAATTGAAGAAAAAAAAAAAAAATATATATATATATATATATATATATATATATATATGGGGCCAGGCGAAGAAGAAAGGGAGAAGGACAAAAATGGCCTTTTTCGTATAAAATAAAGACACAAAAATGGCCATGAATTCAAAATTCCTTTTCCTAGCCATTTCTTCGCCACTTTGTTTGACTTTGATTTAAAAAAAAAAAAAAAAAAAATTGTGCTGATTTTGTCTTTTTTGTTTTATTTTTGGTGTTGCTCCTTTTGCCTCTTTTATTATTATTATATAAAGTATAAAAATTATATTTATTTTTTGTTGTTTTTCGTTGTTATTTTTTTTGTTTTTCTGGTAGTTGTGTTTTCTTCCTTTTCTCTTTTATTTTGGTTGAGTTAATTTTTTTTACTGATGTTTCTGTATTTTTTTTAATACTATTAATAAATAAAATAATTAAATAAAATTTTGTAGTTTTCTTTTAAAATAATCAAATACTAATTTACAATGTCGTAATCAAATAAAATTTTGTATTTTTTTGAAATACAATTTTTTAAAAATAGCATATTTTAATGACTCACATACATGTTTTAAAACTATTTTCGTATCTTTTATTTTTGTCAAGAGGTTATACATATTTTGTACATTATTTAGGTAAAATAATCATTTGGATACAAACTTTATATAATATTTATGCAGTTTATATACATCCTATCGATATACATATTCTATACAATAATGATACAAATTCTATACAGATCATATATAGAAAATATATTCTATATAATACAGCTTTTATACACATCATATACAAACCTTAAATATACTATTTTTATAAACATCATATACAAACCTTAAATATGTAGTTTTTATACACATCATATGCAAACCTTAAATATACAGTTCTTATGCAGTTTTTATACACATCATATACAAACCTTAAATATACAGTTTTTATACACATCATATACGAACATTAAATATACAGTTTTGATACAATTTTTATACACATCATATACAAACCTTGAATATACAGTTTTTATACACATCATATACAAATCTTAAATATACAATTTTTATACACATCATATACAAACCTTCATTTCTCTGAAATCTCCATAGATAATCAATCCTATGCAATCTCGACTCATAAAACACATTTTTTTTCAAAAACAATCCACTTCCTTCAAATTTCATCCATTTCCTTCAAATTTCTTCCATTTCTTCAAATTTCAACACAATAGCGATTTTCTTCCATCCCGATCAACCTCTAGATTTTGCATATTTTTTCTTCTTTCATTCCTCTATCTCATTTTTCATCCCACATAATTCACAAACTCAATTCAATTTAGATAAACTAAATAGAAAAAATTAAGAATTAGAAGAAAAAAATATGAGTTTTGTTGGGTTCTTAATAGAAAAAATTAAGAACAAGAAGAAAAGAGATATGAGTTTTGTTGGATTCTTAACTATCACAGATTGGAGAAAGAAGAGAAAGAATAAAGAAGAAAGGTTATGGAAAGAAGAAAGAAGAATGGTTATGGAAAGAATGAAAGTCACAAAACCCTAGTCCTTTAGCTTGTGGCTCCTTTTCCTTTTAGGCTCCCCTTTTCTTAATAAGATAAAGGGCTAATAAATGACATTTAAAACAGTCGAGGTGTTAGTTTTGTCCAAAAAGTGAAACGTGGGCCATTATTGTCCATTATTTTTCAAAAGAACTACATGGTGTCCTTTTCCCAAGAAGAAATAGAGAGAAGATAACAATTTAGCAACTTTTTTTGTTTATATATTTTTTTAATTAAGTAATTAATTAATTTAATAACAGTATGAATTGGTAATTGAATTGTCTTTAAATGAATTTTTTAAAAGAATTTGTCCTCACCTAGCAAACATATTTATTATTTAAATGAAATAAAAATTATCAAAAAATGAATTAAACTATAAGAAAAAATTAGATTATAATATAACAATAGAATGTCATTCCCACTTTTTAATATATTTATTAAAGCCAATATTCAATATTATAAAGATAATAGTATAATAATTTAAGAAAAAAAGGTGAAAAGATGATTTTATCTAAAACGAAAACTTTTAATAAAGGGCAAAAAGTTCAAATCACTTTTCTAAAGGGTCTTCACACTTCTAATATACTCCCTCCGTTCTAAATTACATGTCCCAAATTGAGATGGCATATTGATTAAGAAAAATAATTAATAACATGTCTAGTTTACCATAATACTCCTATCAAATGATGTATACATTTTAATTTGAATAAAAAGTAATTAATGCTAAGGGTAAAACATGTGAAAAAAAACTGTTTGTTTTTTATTAATGAAAAAAGACAAGTAAAATGGAAAATCAAATTAGGAAATTTGGGACGGAGGGAGTACTAGTTTAACCGCACAGGTAACGTTTAATTATTTAAAATTAAATAATTTTTTCTATTGTAGAGATTTTTAATAAAGTGTAGAAATTAAAATCACTTTTCAAAATTTTTTTACATTTTAATATAATAATGTAAACATAAACATATACACATATATGTTTTACCACCAGAAGTTGCAAGTGGTTGATGGATCATCATTTTTACGTATGTCATATAGTACCTCTTTCCCTTGTTAACAGACGTATCAATTTGAATCATATTTGTTTTATGATTATTTTTTTTAATATGTAAATTTTTCCTTATTTTTAAAGTTAATTTTTTACAAAATCATTTGTTACATTATTATTACGTACTTAAAACTTTTAAAAATCTGATACTTCTTGAATTTTTCTTATTCTAATAGTTTTATATTTATTTCTGAATTTTTCAGATCTTCTTAAAATCAAATTTAGTCAATCTAAAATTCTTAAACTAATGAAAAAAGTATCAGTTGTCATTAATTTTGATGACTTTGAAGGAAAGGTTTTACTATAAATATATTTAATTAATTTTCATCTCTTAAGTTAGGAAAAAATATTAAAATTCTGATTATTTCTAATAAGGAAAAGTTTTACCATAAATATATTTAATTAATTTTCAGCTCTTAAATATTAGAAAAAACAGTGAAAAGATTATTTTGTCTAAAACAAAACTTTTTAATGAAGGGCAAAAAGTTCAAATAACATTTCTAAGGCCCTTCACACTTTTAATATATTATTATTATTATATTATATTATTATATATTATTATTATTATTATTATTATTATTATTATTATTATTTATTATTATTATTACTGTTTTGGTATCATACAGAAGTGAGTGATTCCTTTATGAATCACTTGGTTTTCCTCAATAGTATCATGTCGATATATCTATACTGATTTGATATTATGCGGTATTTTTATTTTTTATCAGTAAATGTTTCATATACACTTTATATCACTTCAATTTTTACTTTATGAATACATATACTATGGTGGCATTATATGTTATATGAGCATTGCTATTGATTATGTGAAACAATCATTAATTAATGATAACATGATAGTATATGATATCGTGTACGTATCATTGAGAAATTATGAGTAACCTTTTCCTGAAGATCTGTTCATTAGTGAATGATACCATGGTATTATATATATAATATGCTGGTATCATTGAGGAATGAGTTTGTTGTACACAAATAAATAAATGAAACCTTAATATTATCACAACAATATATTCATAAACTGTGATGGTATCATGCATAAGTGTGTGATTTCTTTATGAATGACTTGGTCATTCTTTAATATTACTATGACGATATATATATACTGGTTTGGTATCATGCATAAGTAAGTGAATCCTTTACGAATCACTTGGTTGTTTTCAATGATATTATATTAGTATATATATACCGGTTTGGTATCCTGCAGTGTTTTGAGGATGGTTTGAATATACTTCACAGTTCATCATGTGCATTGTAGATAAATGATGATGCAAAAATGAAATACCATACATAAATGTCAAAACAAACACTTAAAGAAATGATATAAAACTTATGTTCGAATTTGAATATGCCAAAAACAATAAAAACATATGACAATGCCTTAATTATGTGACTACAAATAATAAACAATAATAACTCTAGGCGATCAAGCATTGATATATCTATTTCGATTGGTGAGTGATTGTAGAAAATCACCAAAGGATATAAAGTGATGTCAGACTTCTTATTCTTTTTCAATTCGATGTAGACTTTTGCGGTCATATCATTAACTATTTTCAACGACAAAAATTCATGTGCAAATAAATAGTTGGTGTTGATATTTATAGTAGCAACAGTTTTGAGTTGATTTAAAATCTCTACTACAAAATTTTCGTAATTGAAAGTAGATTCAACCAACACAATCTCAACATCATCAATGATGTACTATTGTTTTGAGTTTCAGCTTTCATGGTGTAATTTTGTGAATTTTGGGCTAACTTTATTTGGGGAGGAATGAAAATTGGGGAAGAGAGCGAATTTTGGAAAAGTGTAGAGTTTATTCTTTTTTGAATTGTTGAAGGAAGATTGTGTGCGTGTCTTATGTCGCGGTAGATTCTTGCTTAGAGAGCGTTAAATGTAATAATTTTTGGAACATTTTTGTAAAAGAGCATTTGATTGTAATTAATTTGTTCCTGTGGTGCGTGAATGTACTTTCTCCTAAATTATTTGATTTGAACCAATATACCCTTGTTTCATTTTGGTAGCAAGAATATACCCACTGTTATCTCAAGGGACCATATATATCCTTCTACTTAACAATCCCTTTTTAATGACATGGAAACCCACGTGGCAATCGAACTAGGATATACCGCTCCACCTAAGCTGCCAACTAAGATCCATTTTGTTCTAAACGAGAAGGTGAACAGCTACATAGTGTATCATCCTTTCAGTAGTTCCGTGGACGGCAAGGAAAGTAATGGTGACGCCTCAAAGCAAGTCTTGCAAAGATTTTTTAGCTCATACATAACATTATTGTTTACTTCAAGTGACTCGTCAAAAATAACTTTGACTTGTGTTTCCCCGAGAGGATATTCTGCTGCAGCACCTCTCCAACGCTTCCTCAATTTTAAGGTTGAGCAAAGGACGTGAAACTTTTCAAGCTAACTTGAGGTGAGAAATCGCTAAAACATCAACTTGAGCTAATTTTTGAGTTGCAACTTTTTAGAAACTCCAAAAAA
This sequence comes from Capsicum annuum, assembly GCF_002878395.1. NCBI lineage: Eukaryota > Viridiplantae > Streptophyta > Magnoliopsida > Solanales > Solanaceae > Capsicum > Capsicum annuum. The sequence continues at coordinate 193,015,449 of NC_061116.1, read as the reverse complement.
AAATAAAAAATAAAATCAAACAATTGAAATTGATGGAGATTATGCGAGCTGATGAGTCAATGATCTCAAGATTTTTTTAAGAAAAATTATTAATGAGTCAATTTCGAGCTTTCCTAACATTCAATTTCACAGTGATTTTTTTCTAAAATTTCGGCTTTCAGCTTAATTAATGGAACCTTTTGACATTGCTTGAAACTTTGATGAAGAACATTCAATTTCTCTCAAAAGTTAGGATTTGATTTAGAGCTTTGAATTGAAGTTATAAGAGCTATAAAATGCATTTAAAATAAATTAATGGATCCTAGTTGGCAACCAAGGCGGAGTGGCAATCTCATGTAGCACGTGGGATGCTATGTCATTAAAAAAGGGATTGTTAAATGGTTGTTAAGTAAAAGGGTATATGTGGCTCCTTGAGTGAACAGTGAGGGCAGTTTTGTTATGAAAATTAAATGGAGGGTATATATGGTTTAAATCAAATAGTTTGAGCGTAATTTTGATCCCTTATTAATAAAGAATAATGTTTTTTTTTGTTTAATTTAATTAGTATAGGTATCCGCGTGATGCACGGAATATTTTTAGAAAACTAAATCATTAGAGATGTTATCTTATTAGTTTGAAATAATAAATTATTTTTTATTGTATCACATTAATATATTTTAAATTACTATATTGAATATATTTTATAATAAATAATACATAAAATTACATAGTTCAATTAATTTAGTTGAAATATGTATTCTACCTTCGCCGACATCACTCCGCCGCGCCATCCCCACTCGTCTTCAACCCTCTAAATCTCATCTCCAGACAATCTCATAATCAAATTATATCAAAAGATAAAAAAATAATGAATCATATAATTATCAAAAATAAAAATGATTAGCAGTTTTCCTTATTACATTGTTCACTATCAAATATTATTTGATTGTTAGTATTGACTTTTATTAACTTATCAAATTTCTTAATGTAATTATGAAGTAATTTCTTTGTTAATATAAAATTATAAAAAATTTTTTTTTTAATCATGTACTTTATATTTTTTTCAATATAAAATATATGGATAGTAATTTGTGAATTTCAATTAATTTCTTTACTGAAATTCTTTTATTCATTATATTCTCAAAGTTAATTCAAAATTCTTATTCCTCACCCTAACCCTCAATATTTGTAAAAATAAATAAATATATATTTTAACTATTTTCTACAAAATACATTGAATTATTATATTTTGTTACATTTCATAGGTAACTGAAATTTTTTCTCTTATATTTCAAAATATAAGTTATTGAATTTAAATTTAGGTCACTTAAGTTTTTATATTCTAATGTTCATTTAATTTGTTGTTTATTGATGTTTTACATGACATACAAAATTTAAAATTTTACATACTATGATTTAAAAAACACTTTCTCATTTAACATACTAACTGTATTACACTACTACTACACATACTAAGTACTACTTCTAATATACATATATACTATGTACTACAACTAATGTTACTATTTATGATTAGTAGTAGTAGTATGTTCTTGTATTTCATTTAATATTTTAATAAATTACATTTAGATATATTTTTAATACAACTAATAATTAAATGTATCTATAATATTTTTAAAAAATTATAAGTTTATCTTTGAGAAGATATTGCATCTCCAATTCAAATTTTAAAAAAGAAACAGATAACATTAAGAATTCAATTGGAACTCTTTAGTATGATAGCTAACAACTTTTAATATGTAATTTCATATATTTTTAATTTACCTTTAATCTTGTTTTAAACCAAATAACTTTCTTAACTTGAATATTCGACTTCCTCTCCTCCCCTACTCATTCTTTTTTAATATATATTATGGACTTGCATATACTTATAGAATTTTTCAAACATATTAAATGTTAGAAAGATAAAATAAGTGATCACGCTAATAATTTAATTCGAATAATTTCTTTGTATAAGTAATTTGACAATAGTATTAATATGTAATTTCATATGTTTACCCCCCCCCCCCCAACCAAAAAAAAAAAATGTAATTTCATATATTTTTAATTTACTTTAATCTTGATTTAAACCAAATATCTTTCTTAACTTGGATATTCGACTTGCCCTCCTCCCATACTCATCTCAATTGAATATTTTAAATACCTTTTTCTACTTATCAATACTTTTTTTTGATTATTTTTAATATTATATGACGTTTTTCTCTTTTAATATATATTATGGATGTACATATACTTATAGAATTTTTCAAACATATTAAATATTAGAAAGATAAAATAAGTGATCACAATAATATTTTAGTTCGAATGATTTCTTTGTATAAGTAATTTTGACAATAGTATTAATAATACAAAATTGTATTTACATATTTGATAATGAAAAAAAATTTAAAACTATTTACGCCCCTCTCCTCATATTCACCCCCACCCCCACCCCCGACTGAAAACCCACCCAAAAGAAAAATCAAAATCAAGTATTTTCTATTCTTTTTAAATTTAAATTCAATTATTTCTAATCTTTTAAATTCAAATGCTATCACAAAATTATTAAAAGAAGAATAATTTATTATTCTCTTTATTCTTATTTTTCTTAAAAATATGTATATTTATATTATAAGTTATATAATTGAATTGAGATAAATATTAAGATAAGTGATGATGATAATAATAAAATAGTAGTAGTAATAGTAGTAGTTGTTGTTGTTTTTCTGTTGGTTATTACTATCACTGCTATTACTAAAACTGCCACTACTTTAGCATATTTTTTTAATTAACTTATTTTTAGGCTACACTTTATAAGTAATTAAATCTTCTTATCTTATATTTCAAAATATAAAATACTGAATTTAAATTTAAGTTAATTAATTTTTATATTATAATGCTCATGTGACTTGTTGTTTATCGAAATTTTAGTAGTGTGATTTTAAAAAATATAAATGACAAATAAAATTAGTAACTATTTTATCTATATAAATATAAACTTGCATGTAAACTCATGAAAAGAATAAATCAATTGCAATATTTAAATCCATATAAATCTTTTTTATAACCTTCTTAAAATAGAGTGGATATGTAAATGCGATAGAGAAATATAATTAATCAAACAAATATAATGAGCATTACCTGCAATCTTTTTAACCATGGTAGATATATTTGTGCCGAAAAATAGAAATAATGTTAATCAAAGGTAACAATAAAAAAATTTAAAAGCTAAGTTAAACATCAACATACTTTGATAGTTATTCAAAGAGAAATTTTAACAACAATAATGAAAATAATCTTGTGAATAAAATGATCATATAATTTTTTCAAAATAAATACAATCTAAATATGAAAATAATTGTATCTGACAAAAAAAGAGGAAGAAGAGAAGAAAGCTTAAATGGTACTATATGTATTGAAGGGGATATATATAGGAGGTTACAAATATGGATATTTATGTCAACCAAAATTTCAGTCAAATTCAAAATTTAAATATATCACTTATTAATTTGTTAGAAAAGATAAGATTCTGACTTATCATTATCTAATAGTTTAGAATTTCAAAATTTACAAAATAGAAAATCATCTGAGAAGTTACATTCAAACTTGAAAAATACATAGTTAGCATTTTATTAGGAACTCAAACACATTTAATTTAATTGATTTTTTTTAAAAAAGATACTTGCTCAAACTTGTTCTTAGATTTAATTATTTGTTTTAAAATTCTTAATAGTGCTTCTACAGTGTTTTAACATTTTTTTATTTTTTTATTTTTATTTTTATTATTATTATTATTATTATTATTATTATTTTCACTTTCCAATTTGATTTAATTGTTTAATTTTCTTTTTATCTTTTGGACTGGTCACCTTAGACTTGATTTAGTAATAGGTTTGGATTTTTGGACTTTTTAAATAAAAGGAAGCCCATCTTTAATTTGTTTAAAAAATTATTATTAACATCATCCTACTTCTACATACTACGTACTAACACACAACTGCTTCTACCATTATATTACTAATTGTTATTATTATTTTAATAATATTTTTATCTTTCATTAATATGTAATTAAATTATATTAAAGTAATTTTTTTTATAATTTATAAAATTTAAATTTTAAAAGAGATAAGTTTGAAATAGTACAAGTCTATTAGAACTCTTTACGCATGAGTTTCTATTTTTAATATAATAGTTTTTTTTAAAAGAAGGATAGTATTTTTTTTAAAGAAGAATAATATATTTCAAATTCAATTTTAGAGCTTAGTTAGGACTCCTTTTTTTTTCCCTCTTTTATTTTCAAATTCAAATTTTTAATATTCTTTATTACAAAAATTTTACTACAGCACTTAATAGTTTTGTCCTAAGAATTGCCACATGACTTAACAATAGCTTGCCACGTGGTTTCCTCTTGTGCTTCGTCCTCTGCTTTATAATATATATAATTTTTTTTATTATAATAGATTAAGCTTTGTGATAATACTGCCAAGTAACTTTTCAATAGCTTGCCACTTGATTAATTATGGTGTCTCGTCCTCTACTTTATAATATATAGAGATACATCTATAATCTATATCTATATCTATAATCTATAATATATTAAAAGTAGGGGTGTGTCCTAAGAATTGCCACATGACTTAACAATAGCTTGCCACGTGGTTTCCTCTTGTGCTTCGTCCTCTGCTTTATAATATATATAATTTTTTTTATTATAATAGATTAAGCTTTGTGATAATACTGCCAAGTAACTTTTCAATAGCTTGCCACTTGATTAATTATGGTGTCTCGTCCTCTACTTTATAATATATAGAGATACATCTATAATCTATATCTATATCTATAATCTATAATATATTAAAAGTAGGGGTGTACATAGGTCGGGTTGGTTCGATTTTTCATTAAAATATAACCAAACCAACAATGTCGATTTCTAAGTCTATAAACCAAATCAAACCAATATACAATCATTTTTTATATTTCGGTTTTAATCGTTTTTTTTTTAAATTTTCTCAGTTTTTTTTTACAATTATAATGTGATTGAAGAAAAAATTAAATGTTTTCACTAAAAATATAAAAAAAAATAAAAATAATGGTCATAGAGTAGTTTCAATTAAAATTAAGTTGACAAATTACTAAAACCGTTTAAACTACTATCTCTCAAAGTAATATTATGTGGATACTCAGTGGTTCAATTTATAAGTCATTAGTCACAATAGCTTGTCTGAAAGTTTCCTTCACATAAATGTGAGCATAAAGAAGAATGAAGAATTGGAGACAACTTATTAAAAATTTAACTCCATAAAATAATTAACTATGACATAATTCCACAAGAAAAAAGAGAAAGAAGAGAAACAAACCTAAATCAAAACTTGACGAATGAGGAGAATGAGAAAAGTAAGATGAAAGTAAGATGAGGAAATAATGAGAACTCTCTGAAAACTTGGAAAGTAAAATGTAAAGTGAAGCAATTGAAGAGTTATAGGTTTTTATATTAATATTGAGTTTTGTATTAATCTGTTACTAATGGATAAATATTAGGGAAAAGGACAGCAATAGCACCTAAAACTAAAATAATATCATAAAAATAGCACTTAAAATTAAATACCCCATAAATAGCCACAAACTAATTTCACTAGCTAACCTTCACTGTCATACGCTTAAACATAATCGAAAATGTCGTTAAAGTAACTTTCTCTTTCTTTATTTCCTTTTCATTCACAATTTCCTTTCCATTCAAACTCTCAAACCTCCATTCTTTTACCTTTTTCGATACTTCAATTAATCTTTCTTATTTCATAAATTTTGTATAAAATCTCCAAAAATCTGCATTCAATTAGCTTCCTATAATTTTTTCCATTGTAAATTTGCTCAAAATTGATACAAAATAATGGCTTCAACTTCAGTTTTAGTTTCAATAATGATAAAATACGGAGGTCAGTGGATATCTGATGTTGAATTTAAGTGTATCAATGTGGTATAAAAGAGTATCAACTGAGTATAGGGATTGCATGTGCATGCAAAAAATTCCCTCTCCCTTTTTTAAAAAGTATATCAATGTAGTATAAAAATGTATTAATGTAACATAAAAATGTATTAAATGGTTATAAAGACTGTATATGCATCCATAGGTTCCCCTTCTCTTTTTTTTAAAAAAGTGTATCAATGTGGTATAAAAGTGTATCAAACTGGTATAAAAGAGTATCAATTGGGTATAGAGACTATGTGGATGCAAAGGTTCCCCTTCTCTCTTTTAAAAAATGTGTATCAATCTGGTATAAAAGAGTATCTATTGACATATTCTTTTTTTTTTTAATCTTTACATGCATCAAAACATCTCCGACTCACCGTGATTGAGTCAGCCTCTAAGAAGAACATCTCCGACTCACTGTGATTGAATCAGCCTCTGAGAAGAACATGGACCAAGACATGACTTTTCTCTTACCTTGAGACCTCATTATTTTATTTTTTTCTTCTTCAAGTTTAAAGATGACATTGCTTCAAGTACAAACCTGTATGTAATGATTCAGTAAAATAATCATCATTAACAACAAATTTGAGGTCAAAATTGGCCGTTTTACTCGTTAATTTTAACTTTCCTTTATTTCCTATTTGTTGCTTCATGTCTATAGTTTTCAATGCTCCAATGCAAGAAACAACAAAACAATTTTTGATATTGATCATAAAATACAGTAGATTGATCGATGCATAATAGAGGAGAAAAAAAAGAAGATTTGAGAAAGTATATTTAGAAAAGAAAAGTGATTTAAGAGTAACAACTATAAAGAACATTTAATTTCCTTGATTGTGTAAGGAGAATGGTTTTGGGCCAAGTGGCTAAAAAAAGAAAATAAATTGGGCCGACTTGCTCCAATTGTCTATATTTTCATAGTGTGGGTCATTTCTTTTAAAATGGTCAGTTCATGTCTTTTTCCTCAAATATTACAACTAAAGGCCCAAGAATATATATCTATTTTCTGAATATAAAAAAGTTATAAAAGTAATTAGAAAGTAGATTATAAGTAATATTTTTTTACGTATAAAAAATTAAAATTATATATGTATTATGTCGGTTCGGTTTAGGTACAGTTTGATTTTATTTTTGCTAATACCACACCAAACTAAGAATGATCGTTTTTTTTTTAACACCAAACCAACCAAACCAAACCATAAGTCGGTTTTTTTCCTCGGTTTGGTTTGATTCATCGGTTCGGTTTGACTTAACGGTTCAGTTTGTACACCCCTAATTAAAAGTGTGAAGACCCTCGTAAAAGTGATTTGAACTTTTTGCCCTTCATTAAAAGACTCTTCTTTAAACAAAACTGTCTTTTCATTATTTTTTAAAATTTATTATTTAATTATTTTTATTACATTAACCAGACTTCCTAAAATATATGAGACTCCTAAAATATATGGTAGGAGAATTAATTAATATTTTTTTCTGCTTGACTTTCTAAAATATATGGTGGGAAAATTAATTAATGTTTTTCTTTCTACTGTTCACATAGAAAAATACTCTTAATATAAGACTCTATTAAGAAAATACTTCTATAAATATTGAAATGTACGTTAAACTAGAGAATGAACCGGTTTGCCTAGTGGAAAAATATGATTGTTGCTTATCTAACTTGATTCGATTGTATGTCTAGATTGGTGGATGCTTGATTTTCTAACCGTCAACTTCTTCACTGTTTTTGGTCAGCATAACAAAATTCAACATGTGTGTGTGTGTATATATATATATATCTTCTTTGTTTTTATTCAAAATCATTCTTTAGGGTCAGATTTTTCGCTCATCATAGATGAATATCAGTTGACTTTGAAGAATTTTTTGCGTAAAAGTTAGGTTTAATTGTATTATTTTGTTTTGATATTTTTATTATTTTATTATTTTATTTTAATTTACAGATGCCAGATGAATGTGGGTCGCCTTTGATTTTTTTTTTTTTTAGGTAAAAGTTAGGTTTAATTGTATTATCTTAATATCTCTATTAGTTTATTATTTTGTGGTAGTTTACAGTTCGTAGATGAATCTCAATCAGCTTTAAGAATTTTTTGTGTATAAAATTTAAGTTTAATTGTATTGTTTTGATATCAATTTTATCGTATTATTTGATGCAGTTTACAGGTGATAGATAAATGTTGATCGACTTTAGGGAATTTTTTTCTGTAAAGGTTAGGTTTAGTTGTATTATTTTGATATCTCTATTATCATATTGTTTTGTTATTGTTTATATGTGGTAGATGAGTGACAGACGACTTTGAGAAAATTTTTGTGTGTAAAAATTAGATTTAATTGTATTATTTTAATGTCTCTATCATTGTATTGTTTTGTTGCAATTTACATATAGTATATCAATGTCGATCGACTTTTAAAAATATTTTTGGTAAAGATTAGATTTAATAAATAAATTCTCTATCTTTTTTTTTGGTAACTAACGACTTTTTATTAATTACCAAGAATTGTCATTACAAACCCAGCAACTTAACTCAGTATGCTGTTGTCCACAAGTTAAACTACCAAACTAAGGCTCTAACATCTCCTACAGCTCATAACACAAAGGAAGTAAGTATGCATTTGGTTGCACGCTGGGCTCGAACTGTAGTTATGTAGGATATCTCTTTCACCACCTGTTGGACTTCTCTACACTTTTGTTGAAATATTCTACTTTTTCTCTCAATCCACACTGCATACGCATATTCAACAAAGAGTAGTTTGAATATCCGGGCACGCTGACTCTTCCCCTTTTCACATTTGGTGCGCTACTTCATAAATATAGTCCAATTCACCGGGGGGACATTTAGAATTTGAATCTATTTGCACAGTTGTTTTCATATTTCTGTGGTGTACTTACACTGAACATATAAGTGCTCTATTGTTTCCTTATTCATTTGACACAAGCAGCAAGTTTTGGGTACTTCAATACCCCATTTTAATAGTTTGTCAGCTGTGGGCAGTCTCTTGTGACACATTAACATATTGTGAAGCATGTTTTTGGTCTTGCCAGGTTCTTAAACATGAGGGTCTTCCATTGAACTCTGTTTTGATTCCCAAGTAAATGTAGATGTGCATCTGATCATGCTTTTATGATTGATATTATTACCCTGCATTTGATCAACTAATTCTTTGGCACTCATGATCTTTCTCACAATCTAGCTTGCTTGCTTTGGTATGTACCATTGTCTAGAGCGTGTGATATAATAATGGTGTACCCATTGAATCCATAATCTGTATGTTTTGTGAGCCAGATCCCAGCAAAGTTTGCTAACTGTTGCCTTGTTCCATAAATACAAATTGGTGAGGCCTAGTCCTCCAGCTGAATAGGGGATGTATACTCTGTCCCAAGCCACTAGGGATTTCTTAGTAAAATTGCCTTCTACCGACCATAGATAGCTACAGCACAGGCTATCAATGATTTTCAGCACCTTAGCAGGGATTAAAAACAATTGAGCCCAGTACGATTGGACCCCAAATAACATTGTTTGTACAAGTTGCGTGTGACCTACATATGAGAGTTTCTTGGCAGTATAAGATGATGTATTTTCCATAATTTTCTCCACTAGAGGGAACCATTGATCAATCGATAGCTTCTTGGTGGACAAAGAAATTTCAAGATATTTGAAGGGCAGGTCTCCTTCTGTGTAGCCAAGTTGCTGCTTGATGATTTGTTTTGTTGTGTGCGTGATTCTCGTATAATAGATTGAGCTCTTGTTCAGGTTTGCTTGCAGACCAGACGCTAAGGAGAATTTGGTGAAGCATTCTTGAATTGCAGTTATAGAACTCAAATCACCTCTAGAAAATATTAGTAAGTCATCTGCAAAGCTGAGGTGGGTAATATCTAACTTACTGCATCTGGGATGATATTTGAAAGTTTTATCTATTTGCAGAGTCTTTAGGGTTTTACTGAGATATTCCATTGCTATAGCAAATAGAAAGGGGGACAGGGGATCCCCCTGTCTAAGCCCTTTGGTCTCTTCAAAAGGATTTATTTTGACACCATTTACCACAATTTCATAAGTGACAATCTTCACAAATTCCATCACCCAATTGGTAAATATATTAGGAAATCCCATAGCCTGCATGACTTGTTCTAGGTATGGCCACTCAACCGAATCATAAGTTATTTGAAGATCCACTTTGAGCATGATCCTAGGAGAGATATTCTTCTGGTGGTAAGCTTTCACCAACTCATGTGCCATAATGATATTATCAGATATTTTCCTTCTTGGGACTAATCCTGCTTGAGTGTTGCTATTTACAGAGTCCAGCACTGCATGAAGTCTATTTGCTAGGATCTTGGCAATGATTTTGTACATTGTAGAGCAACAAGCAATTGGTCTGAATTCCTTTACATTCTTAAGTCTGGACACTCTAGGGACAAGAGTGATCAGAGTGCAGTTAATGGGTTTATAGAGTGTACCAGTATTGAAGAATTGTTTAACTGCATTGATAACATCAATCTTTATAATCTGCCAGGAGTGTTTGTGTAATACCCCGTAAAATCCTAAGTCTACTGTTCAACTCATTACGCTTTCCAAGCTCCATGAAAGATCCCAAGACTTAGAAAACTTTTCTAAGTGTTCAAGATTCAACACTTAGTCTTATTTTAGACCTCTGAACTTCAAATATTTATTCGACGACCTTCCCGACCTTCGTTTTTAGATTTTCAAGTTGCGTTGCGATGGGGCAAGGTTGTAGTATATCTTGGGTCAGTTTTGGAATTTTTAAGATAGCGTAATGCTGTGTTTGGGTTTTCAAAACAATAGCTCAGGGCGATAAGCCCGCGTCGCCCCAACTATAGCACCGGGATAAGGCAGGCACCGCCTAGTGTAGTCCACCGGGGTAAGACAACCTGGGGTAGTCCACCGGGATTGGGCAGACGCCTCCTCTTGGATCGCCCCAGGCCAATTTCTGTACTCCAGCTCCGTGTCCTTGAGGGCATTTTGGTTATTTTTCATCCATATATAAGTCCCAAACACGGGATTGACGCCCCAAATCAGCTAAATACACTATTTTTTCTCAAAATTCTCTCAAGAACACATTAGGATTTCAATTGGGGGATTCGAGTTCAAGCAAATTCCACCATCAAATTCCAAGAATCTTTCTATCAATCATCAAGAATCTTCCATCTAAAGGTATGCGTGTGTTCATTCATGGACTCCCTTCGTCCATGAAGTCCAAGAGCCCTATTTTAAACTATATGCCATTCTTGTTATGTTTTGATTTGATTGTTGATCTTATTTATGTGTTGAATGATTTCAAGATAGAATCTTTATGGGTTTGTATGAAACTAGAATGGCATGTTAGTTAAAATATATGAACTTTGGGTGATTTGGGTTGTTGAATTAATGAATAAACCTATGCCATAAAGTGTGCATGTAAGGTGTTTGATAAAAGGCTCAAGATCTTAGAATTTATGAATAATAGCTAAAGCATGACCTACATGATAAATGTATACTACTCTCTTATGCTTAAATGGTTACCATGCTATTGCTGTGACATGCATATGTTGATAGAATGCTCATGATGTAAAGTATGGAATTATGATAGGAACGTTTGCATTCTTATTCATGAACAAGACTATGATAACCATGTGTTGTATGAAATCCCCAAGTTAGTGTATTATGGATTGTTGATCTTGATTATGCATTCAAGAATTGTCAAGTCTTGTCAGTTTTCTTCTAAGGAGTCCTGGGGGTACTTGTACCCGAAAAATATAGCTGTGTGCCTAGAGCCATGTCATGCTTTCACGATACTCTCAGTCAAGCTATGTTCCATAGAACTCAGTCAGCCATGTGACTCAGGAAAGTTCAGTAACTCAGTTAATCTCAGCTAATCTCAGTAATCTCAGTACTCAGTGATATCGAAAACTTTACAAATTCTAGTGCTCTCATAACTTCAATAATCTCCGTAATTCAGTACTCACAGAAATCTCAAGAACTCAGTACTCAGTAAGGTCAACACTCTTATGAACTCAATTAGCTACTAGATATCAGTGGTACTCCATTAGTCATCGGAGCTTAGTAAACTCTGTTTAGCTCCACTAAACAATACCACTAGTATCAATTTAGTTAACTCAGTCCAGTCCAGTTCAGCTAATTAGTTCAGTTTAGTCAATCAGTCCGGTCAGATAAATCATGTTCAGTGTCTTTTACTTGGGAGTAGGATTCAACACTGAGTGAACCCAAGGATGGGGACTCACCTGCCACAGTCAGAGGGTGAGATTTCTAGAAGTAATCCTTGCATTCCAGAACTACTACATAGCCAACGTAGGTTGAGATGTCCCTACCTATAGGGCTAATGCATCTCTTTTGAGTTTACCTGATAGCAGGGCAGACAGGATGGGCTCCCAAAGACAGAATAGGGTTACTCGCATGTTGTCTCTATCCGTGGCACGGTATTAATACCCTTTCAATCAGGGCAAATATTGGACCCCACCAGTTCAGTATCAGTGCATGTCGTTTAGATGATTATCTCCCACAGTCTCAGTTTTAATCTCAGCCTCAGTTTCAGTAATAGAACTCCAATAGTTCTTCAGAACATCATGACTGTCAGATACAATCAACCAGATTAATTCTTTATAATTAGACTGTTAGATACAGTCGCCCAGAACAGTCCTTCATAATCAGGACTGTCATATGCAGTTATTCATGTATCAATAACATAACACTATTCCCTCAGTATTTAGTAATACAGTATCAGTTTCTCACTTATTAGTGATCTACACACTCAATAATCAGTTTCAGGACTGTTGGACATAGTCAGTCAGACCAGTTCTTCATAATTTGAACTTTCAGAAATAGTCGTTCATTTATTCAGTATCTCAATATCAGTACACTCCTGTTGTCAGTATTTAGACTCAGTAGTCAGTATCTCCCCGAGTTTAGTTACAATTACGTATGTGTGTATGTTTTCTCACGTTCATAGCAGTCAACATTATTCATGCATATAATCCTTTGCATTTAGCCTACCTCACTCGTATACTCAGTACATTCAGTCGTACTGACGCATTTGCGCTATGGTGCTTTCTCTTATATAACACCATAGGTTTAGAGGTACGAGCTCCAGATCAGCAGTAGATCCAATATCATCGGTCAGAGTTAGAAGTAAGTCCTCATCTTTTGAGGACATGATGATTTTATTACTATTTCAGTTTTTAGTTTATTTTAGTAGTTGGAGTTAGTTGGGGACATGTCCTATCAACTCCTTACTCAGACAATTAGAGGCTTTCTAGACTATAGCATGTCAGACAGTTATTTTAGATTTGTTTTCGTATTATTATTATACCATTTTCAGACTTTATATTATCAGACGTTTATTTAGTTTTGAACCTTATGGCCATTCAATACATGATTTTGCATTTTTATGTTATATTATGCAGTGTAAAGGTATAAATATTAGTCATGGGTTAGCTTGTGATCCTTCAGGGTCATGAGCACCGTGTAGCATTCTGGTTTAGAAAATCGGGGTGTTACAGTTTGAAGAAATGACCATTGTACCCGTCTGCCCCTGGAGTTTTTTCCTTCCATATAGCATTCAACCCTGAAGCAATCTCCTCATAAAAAACATGAGTACACAAAGACATTCGTTGTGATCTAGTTAGTGTAGGTCCTAGCTTCATTATGTGATAGTCCACTGCTGGTAAAGTTGCAGCAGCTGATCCCATTAGGCTTTTGTAAAAGCTGACAAACTCCTTTTGAATATCAACATGATCACACAGTTATCGACCAGTCAACATAGTTAAGGTTATTATTTGCTTTCTGTTGGTTCTCTCCTTGATCATGGCATGAAAGTATTTATTGTTAGCATCCCCTAATTTTATCCAATAGGCTTAGGACTTTTGCTTTAGAGCACTCTCCTCACTGAGAGACCATTTCTCCAGATTTATCAGCAATTCTTTCTCTTAATTAATCAACTCATCATTTGCTGTCTTAGCCAGTTGCTGTTGTAGCAGTTGTAGGTTGACCCTGGCCTCTTAAATTTTATGTGTGATGGATTTGAATTCACTATTGTTCAGCTTTCTCAGTAGCGGTTGCAAAACATGTAACTTCAGCCACACATTTTTCATAAGACACTTATCATACCTTTTCCTCCATACAGCAGTCACAGTGTTTAAGTAAGAATCATGCTCAGTCCACACGTTGAAGAATTTGAAAGAAGCAATAACTTTTACCTAGATATTCTGAATAGGTATGATCATGGGGCAATGGTCAGAGATAAAAGGGCATCCATATTCAGTACTGATGTGACCCTAGTGCATCATCCATTCATATTTACCAAAGGGTCGATCAATTCTGCTAGAGATCCTGTCAGTTCGATGTTGTTTATTAGTACAGGTGTAATAGTGCCTTTTCAGGGTAATTCATATATTCCTACATTTCTCACACAGTCTGCAAATTCTTGAGTGTCTGCAGGTGTAACTGGTGCTCCCGCTTGCCTGTCTCGTGGGTTTAGTAGGGCATTAAATTCTCCTGCTATCAGCCAAGGTTGATTTACCCCTGGTGCTATGTGTTCCAGTTCATCCCAAAGGGTTCTTCTTAATTCCATAGTGTTAAATCCATATATGACCGTAATCAAGAATTGATGCCCCTTTCTTCTGTTTTGCACCAGTCTGTGAACAAGCTGAGCAAATGTCTTTAGCTTTTGCAAATCATAATAGTTTTGGTCCCAGATCAGCCAAATCCTCCCATTGCTCGCGTCTGAGTAATTATGCAATATTTCCCAGCCTGGTGCAATACAATTAGCAATACGATGCATGTTATTCCCTTTTACTCTAGTTTCTATGAGTCCAGCAAGTCTAATGTGATGAGCCTTCAGAAATTTATTCAATTTCTTTTGTTTGTATCTCTTATTCCCCCTTATAATATTCCAAATTAAGAAACTCATTTAGCATGTGTTGGGGATTCCTCCTCTATCCGTAGGTAAGGATGCCAATTTGCTCCCACTTAGACTCTCAAACGCATTCCTTATGGGTATGGCTGCTAGTATAGGAAAATTTTCCAAATTAAACGTAGGACTTGGACATACTGCATTAGGTCTCAAAGCATACCGTTCCTTCTCAGGCGATTTAGGCTCTTGGTTAATTGTCTGCTCATGTTACTTAGCTATCTGTGTATGACTTTGTAGTGCATCTGCTGAATCTTTCGCTACAGGTATCTGTCCTGTATTTTGGCGTTGTGGCTGCAGGGTCCTTTGTAGTGCCATTCTTGTATTATCCTCGGACGCCTTCTTTTTCGAGGAGCTTCATCTGGTGCTTTCTTAGCTTCTGGAGGTGGACATACATGCCCAATCTTTTGGCATTTCTCACAAAATTGGGGTCTCCATTCCAATTCTACTTGCTGTATGAAGGATTTGCCACTAGGATCCTGAACGGTGATCTCTTATGGTATGTTCTTTGTAACATTCACCTCAATGAGCAGTCGAGCATTTGAGATCCTGGTTTCTTTGGTGGTACATTCATCAGCAAATAGTGGGTTACCCAATGCACTAGCTATTTGACTTGGAGAGCCTAAGCCCCAACAGTTAAGTGGCAAGTTAGGGAAAGTAACCTACAGAGGGATCTCATCTAGGAATTCTTTGCTAAAATCAAAATTTGGACTCCAAGGCTTCAGGACAATTGGTATTTACATACTCAAAAAATATTAAATTTAATTATTATATTTATCTTTATTATTTAAACAAATATCTTATTTAATGTGATGTTTGAACTCATTAAAGTGAGATACACGCGTAAGACGCGTACACCTAAACTAATATAATTAAATATGGAGCTCTAGTTATAATAAAAAAAATCATAGGTTATTCACTTTTTTGATAAAAATATTTAATGGAGATAAGTTTTTGCTATTAATATTTTCATCCTTGGCTCATTATTCAAGCATTCTTATCGTAAAATAACATTTAAAAAAAAGATAAAATAAAGTTCAAAATGAAATTTGATAAAAAAAAATTTGTGAGTAAGAAAAAAAGAATAAGACACAACTACTTTTAAACTATATTGAAAATTTCTTATTTACTTGGTTTTGTTACTCCTCAACTAATTTTATTTTTATATTTTATTCTCTTTATGCTTACTTGACATCTCAAGTCGATACAAAAGGAACACAAAACTAAGACAAAGATAAGTTTAGGTAATCGGAATTTCTACTTTTTTTACACTAAAAAAAACTTAAAAAAGAAGAAGAAATAAATATGCAGTTGCACAAACAAAAGCTAGAAAACGCGCAGAAACGGGTCAGCATGACCCGACAAATCCAATTGGTGACCCGACAATATCATTCTCCAGCTTTCCATTATGTCATCGACTTTTTCATATTACTAGATCAATTTCATGCCCAGAAACCAATCAATCTGGTCAAAATTTCATCAGTCAAACAAAATGGTCGAATTTAATTTCTTGATCTTTTAGCATTGTTGCAAAAAGAACAAAGATTGAATTTTTAGCTATATACATGTACATTATTTCTAATTTTTTAAATTAGTCCAGTTGAGAAAAAAGGATGTATCAGTGGAGAAAGTTTGAATTTTTTGAGGAGAAATTTTCTGGGAAAGTGCCAGATGAAATAACTGGCAAGATCCAATGTTGTTCCAGTGGTAAAGGAAGAATTGTGTTGGGTTGTGATGATGGTACTGCTTCCTTATTGGATCGAGGATTGAAGTTCAATTATGGTTTTCAAGCTCATTCTTCTTCTGTCCTTTTTCTTCAACAGCTCAAGGTATAGTCTTTCTTTATTTTTTAAGTTTTTTTCCTCAAGTTTTTACTTAATTATTAATCTCTGTGTTTTAATTTGTTTGTTTTGTTTTGACTTGATATGGAGTTTAAAAAAAAGTAAAGAAGGGTGTTGAATCTTCTGGTCTTAAATTAAAGATACTTCTTCCATTTTAATTTGCTTTGTCTATTTTGACTTGATACTGGTCTTAAAGTAAAGATATCAAATGTATCAAAATGCCATTTAATCTTGTGGTCCTAAACATGTGATGTGTAAAGTTAAAACTAAAGAGTTGCCATAAAAGGAAAGGGTCATTCTTTTTTGAAACAGATTAGTAAGGAAAGTAGGCCAAATAAATTGAAACGGAGGAAGTATGTCAAATGTACCAAAATACTCTTTAATCTCGTGGTTTAAACATGCCAGGTTGAAAGTTGGAATTAAAGAGTTGTTAAAAAAGACAATTTTTTTAAGCGGACTAAAAAGAAAACTAGGACAAATAAATTGAAGTCATAGTTTGATTCGACTTGAAGTTTAAACAAAGAAACGAACACTTATATTTGACGTCTTAAACATGCCATAATATTTGTGTGATTACGTTTGTATGATTGGGAAATTGAGGAATTTTGTCAGTTAATTCCTTCCTTCAACTTGATCATACCTACATTGATAAGAGTAAGGGGGATTCAGTTGTATGGATAGCTAGAAAGATGGAACCTTTTTAGTTAAGAAGGGTTATAGTCTTCTAATGAAGTAAACATGATACTGGGATACTAGTTGAACATGGAAAAGGAGTTAGAGAACTAAAGCTCCTATAAAGTTGGCTTTTTTTTTTTCCAGCTGATTGCAGCTTGGGGAGCTTGCATCACTCAGGATAATCTTCAGACAAGGGCTTTGCACTAAGTACTAGATGTTACTTATGTGAATAAGAGTCGGAGACTGTGAATCACCTTCTTATGCATTGCAGGATAGCTCGAAAATGTTGGGAATTTTTTTCCAGTATTTATGGGATCTCTTGGATCATGCCTTAGAGTGTGAAGGAATTATTGGGGAGTTGGTAGCACCAGAGAATGCATAAGGCTTTGAAGTAAATTTGGAGAATTATATCTTTGTGCGTAATGTGGACTGTTTGGCTAGAAAGAAATAATGCTTGTTTTGATGGGAAAAGGCCATATTTCTAGAGTTAAACACAAGGGTTTACATAAGTTGTTTTGTTGGTGTGGAAGTCATTTCATTGATAATATAGATCAATATATGGACTTTCTGGAGTTGCTACTTGCTAGGGAGATGTTGTAATTGACTGTATGGATATTCCCAGCAGTCTTCTGTAATTTTTGGTTTGGTACCTTCTTGGTACTGTAGTCAATAAACCTTTACCTTATCAAAAATAAGTAAATATTTGTATGGGTATAAGACTTGAAAATTTTGATCTTAAACACATCATAACATTTGTGTGGCTAAAAAAGCTTCTCATTTAGGAAATATAGAAATTTGTCATTATTTTCTAGTGGGATAATGAGGAAATGCTGCAAAACAATGTGTAAGGGAAGGAGTACAATGAAGACTCAGTTAAGAGATTAACACCATGGAAGTTAGGATTGAGGGTTTAATTGTTGCAGTTACATTTGTGTAGGAGACTAGGAGTATTTTGGGTTTGGGTGGAGAGTTTGTATGTAGTATATGGACAAGTGTAAGATTAGAGAACCTCCAGTTTAATTTGTCTCAGAAGACATATTTTTTTAGTGTTGCAATGACATGGGTCCAGATAGAGTGAAATGGATATACAAGATCCATATAACGGATCACGACTGGTTTGGTATTCAGGCGAAGCTGATAAATTATTGATTTCTTGATTCTGCTTGTTGAAAAGTTCTCACAGCACTGGAAATTTATGTAGATAGTTGAGCCACTGTGTTTTGCTTTGTGGAATGCAACTTCGAACTTGGGTTGGAAGAAATGCTGATAAAACTTTGTCTTTGATAGAGTATTTTGTTTTAATAATTAACTGGAGTTTTGATTATTCATGGAGGTTTCTTATGTTTGAGAGCTGAAGGTATCCTGTAACATATGAAGTATAAATAGATGGGAAGTTGAAATGTCAACTTCTAACTTACTAGGAAGTCTAGTAGATCAATTTTCTTTTAATTCAGCTGTTTAATGAGTTGGATTGGTGGTTGCATTGATAGTGTTGTTTCTCTCTTATCTTTTTATTGACAACAATATAGTTTTTGTGGAAGAACACCTGACGCACGTGCCTCCACAGAACTACACTCTTTCTTCTTCTTTTTTTCTTTTTTGGCTTTATCTGTGTTCTGATATCTCGTGTTTAGATCATCATAAACAGAATTTGGATTAAAACCCAGATATATCTTGAGAGTATGCTTATTAAAAGTTGATACTGCAGAATGCACTGACTTTAGCTTTCCTCTTTCGCTATTAACTAGCAAAGGAACTTCTTAGTGACCGTTGGAGAAGATGAGCAAATGGCTTCCCAGCCCCCAGCTGTTTGTCTTAAAATTTTCGATCTTGACAAGATGGAGCCTGAGGGAACAAGTACATCAAGTCCTGATTGTATTCAAATACTGCGAATATTTACGAACCAGTTCCCTGAAGCAAAGGTGTATATCAGTATTTATGAAGTTTCTTCTTTCTTATCTACTTGTATACCTTTTCTTTTAATGCATATCATTCAATTACGTAATGGAAGTACAAACATATAACTGCAGATTACGTCGTTTTTGGTTCTGGAAGAGGCTCCTCCATTATTACTCATAGTTATAGGGCTGGAAAATGGCTCCATCTATTGCATTCAAGGAGATATAGCTCGTGAACGCATCAAGCGTTTTAAGCTTCAAGTGGATAATCATTTAGACAAAAGCCAATCCTCCATTACGGGTCTGGGGTTCAGAGTGGATGGTCAAGTGCTTCAGCTGTTTGCTGTTACTCCAAATACAGTGAACTTGTTCAACATGCATACTCAAGCACCTACACGGCAGACTCTTGATCAGATTGGATCTAGTGTAACTAGTGTTGCAATGACTGATCGATCGGTGTGTGCTAATTGAAGTGTTCTTTATTATCTTCTTTCTTTTTGCTGGGAATTTCATTTTTTAGTATCATTAATATTATCCTCTTATAGGAATTCATTATTGGTCGGCCTGAGGCGATATATTTCTATGAAGTTGATGGTCGTGGTCCTTGTTGGGCCTTTGAAGGAGAGAAGAAATTCCTTGGGTGGTTTCGTGGGTACCTGTTATGTGTTTTTGCAGATCAAAGAACTGGAAAGAACACTTTCAATGTTTATGATCTGAAGAACCGGTTAATTGCCCACAGTGTAGTGGTTAACGAAGTTTCTCAAATGCTTTGTGAATGGGGTAACATAATTCTTATTTTGGAGGACAAATCAACTTTATGCATTGGGGAGAAAGATATGGAGAGCAAATTGGATATGCTTTTCAAGAAGAACCTTTATACAGTTGCTATAAATCTTGTCCAAAGCCAGCAAGCTGATGCCGCTGCAACTGCTGAAGTGCTGAGGAAATATGGCGATCACTTGTACAGTAAACAAGATTTTGATGAGGCTATGGCTCAGTATATACACACCATTGGGCATCTAGAACCTTCATATGTCATACAAAAATTTTTGGATGCACAGCGAATCCACAATCTCACCAATTACTTGGAAAAGTTGCATGAGAAGGGGCTTGCCTCAAAAGATCACACCACTCTTTTATTAAATTGTTACACCAAATTAAAAGCTGTTGAGAAGCTGAATGAGTTCATCAAAAGTGAGGATGGGGTTGGGGAACAAAAATTTGATGTTGAAACTGCAATAAGGGTATGCAGAGCTGCCAATTATCATGAGCATGCCATGTCTGTTGCTAAGAAAGCTGGGAGGCATGAATGGTACCTTAAAATTTTACTTGAAGATCTAGGCAGATATGAAGAAGCTTTGCAATATATCAGCAGCCTTGAGCTGAGTCAAGCTGGGGTGACAGTGAAAGAGTATGGCAAAATTCTTATTGAGCATAAGCCAGCTGAAACAGTTGATATACTCATGAGGCTTTGCACGGAGGAATCCGAACCGCTCAAGAAGGGATCATCAAGTGGTGCATTTATCTCCATGTTGCCTTCGCCTATTGATTTTCTCAACATTTTTGTCCATTATCCTCATGCACTTCTGGAGTTCCTTGAAAAATATACCAGCAAAGTGAAGGATTCATCTGCTCAAGTGGAAATTCATAACACACTCCTGGAATTGTACTTGTCTCATGACCTGGATTTCCCAACAATTTCACAATCTAACATAGATGAAAGTGGAAATGATCTAGGACATAAATCTTCAAAAGCAGTATCTAATGGGAAGGCGATATCAGACAATAAAGACGTAAATGATGAGAAAGGTCGTCAAGAGCGACGACAAAAGGGGCTGACCTTGCTTAAGAGTGCATGGCCTTCTGAACTAGAACAACCACTATATGATGTTGATCTTGCCGTAATTTTATGCGAGATGAATGACTTTAAAGAAGGACTGTTGTTTCTTTATGAGAAGATGAAACTTTACAAAGAAGTTATTGCGTGCTACATGCAGGTGCATGATCATGAGGGTTTGATTGCATGCTGCAAGAGATTGGGTGATTTGGGTAAGGGAGGTGATCCTTCTCTTTGGGCAGATCTGTTGAAGTATTTTGGTGAACTTGGAGAAGACTGCTCAAAAGAAGTCAAAGAAATCTTGACTTACATTGAGAGGGATGATATCTTGCCTCCCATTGTGGTTCTTCAGACACTTGCCAAAAATCCGTGCCTCACCCTCTCTGTTATCAAAGATTACATAGCTCGAAAGTTAGAACATGAGTCCCAGCTGATTGAAGAAGACCGCAGAGCTACGGAAAAGTACCAGGTTGGTATTTGTCTGTTCGAGTTCCATTTTATGTTTCTGTATGTGTACATTTTGAGATACCTGCAATGTGTAGACTAACCTGCCTCTTTTCAGTCATTTCCATCGTAGAGAGAAAAGGTAATTACAGTACAGTGACATAATTATGGGGAGGGAGTTCTTTTTCTTTTTGAACATCCTCCTTTCAGTCATTTCCTTGACGTGTGGTGAATTATAGAGCCATACTATCTAACTTATCTGAGCCTTTTCATGTAGTACATTTTGCAACATAGTCTGCTGTTGGTATCTTCCATATGTGAAGATAATGACTGTTCAATATCATCCCAACATAGTAAATATTAAAGGGACTCCCAATTCTCTGAGCTCCCCATCTCATCTCAATTGACATACTGGTTTCTGTCCTAAACAAAATGGAGACTTTCTTCATTTCTAATCTCTTTTCGTTAGTTTGTATAATATTGGCCCGAGATAGGATTTCAATGGGGAATATGGTCAGTGAGGATTCATATGGCCAATCCGAACTTGTTTGGGACTGAGGGGCGTGGTAGTCATTATAGTAGTGCTGTTCTGTTTTTCAATGATTTTTTTCCCAATTGATATTTCAATAGATAATAGAACCATCAGATATAACATTATAGGTTAGAAAGTTACTGTCATCATATACCACTATACCAGAGTTCAATTTATCCTTTCAGCAATAAATCTTGCGTACTCTTTTTTTTTTCTTTTTTTTTTTTCTGTTTTTTTATTCTTTTGGGGGAGGGAGGCCAGGAGTGTCTGGAATAGCTGTCTTTCGTCCTATACCATTGGGGAATCATGGCTACCTCTGTCGTCTATTGGTTGTTCTCCATGTCCAGCATTCTTTTTCACTATTGAATTAGATGCTTGACTTCTATTGCCTTCTCTCGGCCACAGCACCTTGAACCACTGCCTAAACTCGCTTTTCTTTGAGCTCGCAAGCTATGCACCTGTACGACAGGTAGTCTACTTAGAAAAATTACTCCCTCTTCTTTCTTGCCTTTTTGAGAAATTATCAGATGTTTATATTCAGGTCTCAAATTCTAATTTCATTTTCATTTGAGTTCTTATGGATCTCTATATGAAATTGAGAAATATAAATTCTTGATTATTTTCCCTCATTTTGCAGGAAGAATCAGCGACAATGAGAAAAGAGATCCAGGATCTAAGAACAAATGCTAGAATTTTTCAGCTTAGCAAGTGTACTGCTTGCACTTTCACACTCGACCTTCCTGCTGTCCACTTCATGTGTATGCACTCATTTCATCAGC
Organism: Capsicum annuum; assembly: GCF_002878395.1. NCBI lineage: Eukaryota > Viridiplantae > Streptophyta > Magnoliopsida > Solanales > Solanaceae > Capsicum > Capsicum annuum. The sequence continues at coordinate 192,992,583 of NC_061116.1, read as the reverse complement.
GCTGCCTTGGTGACAATGAGAAAGAGTGCCCCGAGTGTGCTCCCGAGTACAGAGCTGTTCTGGAAACAAAGAGAAGCTTGGAGCAAAGTTCCAAAAACCCAGACCAGTTCTTCCAACAGGTTAAGAGCTCCAAGGATGGATTTTCCGTAATCGCTGATTATTTTGGCAAGGGAATCATCAGCAAAACTAGCAATGGGCCTTCTGAAGCTATTAGATCAAACAGTGCTTCTTCCAGCAACGATTTCTAGAATTGTATCAGCACATTTGTTGAGCAAGCAACATTCTCGAGATCTTTCCGGGCTACATGGGGGATTAAAAACGCTTGATTAAACTTGATGACCATGCAAAACAGAAAGGTTACTGAGCTACATTTTCAGAAGAATGTCATCCATTTTGTTCGATATAATTGTTGTTTCTTAGGCCACTTGTTTCCCTCATAGCAATTTATGTGTCTTCTCAAAATTTCGATTCCAGTATCTGGCAGAATATATCTTCACAATGTTTTGTACTGCGGGAGCTTTAGTGTACACATTTACAATGTTTGTTCTCTGCTGACTTTTTTAAGGTTATTGTAGAGCTGATATGTACCTCGGAATTGAAGTATTTTTAGAACTCTGTGTGAACTAAATAAAATTATTTTCAGTGTGCAGAAGAACATCTGATTGATTTGAACAGCTTAACTTTGCTTTATAAAGACTTGAATAAGGTGCACTGTTATTTTTTGTTCCCCTTTTAAGGTTGGCATTGATTACAAAATGAGATTAATTTTCTGATTGTTACACTATCAGTAGGTCCTTGGTATTGTCAAAATACTAGTACATTAGCAGTTAATGATTTTAACATGGTAGGGTTCAAACCTTAAAAACAACTTTCGACAGAAATGCAAATTAAGACGTGCGCATAACGGAAGCGTTAGTGTACGAGGTTGCATTTTTGTTGTTTGGATGGGGGCTAAGGATGAAAACTATAGATTATAATTCACTTAATATTATTTCTAGCATCAATATTTTGCTAAGTAGATTTCTGTTATAATATTGTCAAATTGTTCACAATGGAAAGTGAAATTAAATGGACCAATAATGAAACCCTATAAGCACATATTTGAATACTTTTTTAGTCAGGAAGTTGCTGCTAAAATAATGTGTGGGCTCTTATATGTCCACTAACAAAGCGAGTCATAAAGGATAAGAAATACTACTAATTTAAGAATAAAAATATAAAGTCACTTTATTTTATATTTTCTTTAGTTTTAATTGATTCTTGTATTTTTTATAAACGATTTTCAAATTACTTATATCACAAATATAATTATGCAATATAGGACAATAATTTCAATTGCACCATAATTGCGATATTAGTTTATAACACGTACAATGTAAGATATATTATAATATCCCATCAAAATGACAAATTTTTTCTTACTAAGTTATAAGAAAAAATAATATTAATTTTAGAAATACAAAATTCTTCAGATTTATAATATAATTTAAAATCAAAAACGTATTTTGTAATGTATTTCATATATAGTTTAATAAAACAAACATTCACTAATAAAAATATATTCACTAATAATTCATCATTTTTTTTTTTTTTCAAAAAAAACCTTGTTAGTAGTTGGTAGTATAACTATAAAATAGCAAAATACCAAATTCCAAAATCATTACTTTAAAACTTAACCCTCGCTCTATAGAAACCAGAAAAATAAACAAGGCAGAAAACGGCGATGGCGTTGAACAATGGCTTACGTTCGTGTGCATCCATTTTATCCAAAACTGGTCCGCTTTTTATCTCTTATTTGATGTGAATCTTGGTTTTTTTTTTTTTTTTTTCAATTATTACATTTTAGTTTATTTATTTTATAATTGATTTTATCATTATTGGAATGAAATGAGCCTAGCTAGTTTGGAATTTATGCGTAGCTGATTGATATTGATTTTTGTTGTTGATGTTGTTGTTGATTTGTTGGGATTTTTGTATGTTGAAGCTGAAAATATTACCAAGATTGTTTATTTTGATTTAGATTATGCTGTTGATTTGTTCTGTTATGTTTTTTTTAGGGATTTTATTTGATTGGTATTTGTTACTTTTCAGATCTATCCATTTTCTTGGTTTTGTTTTAGGAATTTTAGTGGATCTGTTTGATTGATTTGAAGTGCCGCCTCTCTATACAGACAGCATATGGTATTGGTGACCACTATTGTACACTTAGGTTCAGTGCACATATATCTAAGTTGTGTGGACTCTTCACTTTCGATGCCGCACCTTGTCGGATTCTCCAAAAGTACACTAGTTTTGGCGAATCTGACTCTCACCTGTTGACATATTGAAGAGTCCAAGCAATATAGCTATGTATACATTATCTGGGACAGCTTTCGCACATTTTGACTAATTCCAGGGGATAGGTGCCACCTCCCACTGACAGCAGGTACTGGGCAACTCTGAGTTCTAAGCACCAAGGCTAGGACGGATGAGAAGACATCACCTAGTGTTTTTGTCTTGGGATTTGAATGTGAGACCTTATGATTCTTAGCCCACGTCAGTGGCCTCTAGGCCACACATTTGGGTGCATGTATACATTTGCTCAGCATGATGAATAGAATGAGTATTCATATGGTATGCTTTATCAATCTAATATAAAATAGGATTTAGTTCAATGTTCTTAGGGACGTCCGCCCTTCCCTTTCCCCTTCTATGTTTACGTCTATCGGTTAGCAATTGTTGTTACACTTGCATAAAGTTGTCTTTTAGGAGTCATTTTAGGTTGGTTAGAAACAGGAGTTAGGAGAGGTAGAGGTAGGCTGGAAAAAGGGGGGTGGTGGTGATTAGACAAGACGTGACACTGTTTTAGCTCACTGCGACATGACACTAGATAGGAAGAGTGTAGAAGGTTAGTAGGTAGTCAGGTGTGGTCGCCTGTTAGGTGGGAAGGCTGGGGGCTAGGCCATACCCTTTTCTCTTTAGTAGTAGTAGTATCTAGTTATCGTGTAATTTGTTATTCTTTAATGTGGTTTTACTCTCTGTTGCTTCACTTTGCTTTGTATTGTGATATTTTTCTGTCATTTTTTCTTCTTGCAATCCTTCTCTCAATAACTTCTCTTTGAGTCAAAGGTCTATCAGAAACAACCTTTCTACCCCACAAAGCTAAGGATAAAGTCTGCATACATCTTAGCCTCCCCAGACCCCACATGTTGAATTACATGGGGTAAGCTGTTTAGAAGTGAGATTTTGCAGTGCATCTAGTCTAAAATAGAATCTCAACTTTGTAATTGAGGACAAAGGGTTGCATATTGGGATGAAATGGTCCTGTATATGGCGGGTCGGGTTTATAGGATTTATATAGTTAACCTCAAATATTTGTGGTTGAGGAGTAGTTGATTGATTGATATTGGGAGGTAGGGTAGGGTGGTATACTGACCCCTCAACCCATCCTTTTATATAAATGACTCTTTTTACCATTTGAAAGCAATTTGGTGCCTCTGGTCTTGTGGCTCATAGAGAGATGATACTTCACCTATAATGATGTCTGTTCCTCCTGGATGCTGCAAGATTGTTGTTTTCACAGTACTGCAATGAGCCCTATTCCTTTTGAAATAGTATGTTGGACTGAAATATGAGTTAGAAACATCTCAAGGTCATGACTTCTATAATAGAGCCAATAAAAAGTCAAGTGGGATATCATTGCAGTATTTAGATCTTAGCATGAGGAGGTCATATCTATCCATGTCACACTTACAGTGGCTAACTGTTGATATGTAGATAACTCAGCTATTTATGTAATCGCTGTCTGTAAACTTCTGTAAAATTTGGTGACAAGTAATTTTAAGGGTATTAAACAAGGTACTCTTTGGGAGTTCTTACTGTTAATAGTTCTATTTTTCGGTTCATTGCTGCTATACAGTAGATAGGCACCTTAGTAGAAGAAGCTCCGTTAAATCTCCTGTTTTATGTTTTCATTCCAAATACAAGTTTATTTTATTCTCCTTTTTCCCTGTAACAGCCACTAGTTACAACTTATCCAAAAAAATCTCTTCTGATAGCTCTAACTCTGGTCTCTTTGAGGTGATTGTGGACAAAAGTATGAGTATTATCATTGAAATTCCAAGTTGAGACCTGTTACATATAACTAGTGTTGTTTTCAGCTAGAATACAACTACCTCCAAGATAAGGGTTCTGCAATTATCTGACCCTCAGGGCTTTGGTTTAGCGTTTTGAAAATATAACATGTGATGTTTTGTTTGGGTGCGCACATCACCAGTTCAAAGCCTGCCTCTAGCAAGAGGTATTTAAGTGAAAGCAGGGTAGAGGAGTGGGGTTATACTCCTTCAAGTTTGAACATGTGAGCCAGTTGGAATTGATCCAGCAAACCCACATACTATTTCTCAATTATCAAAACAAAAAAAAAATGCATCACTCTGATGCAAACTTATTCCCCTACCCCCCCCAAAAAAAAAGAAAAATAAAAAAAATCAGCAGGTTATCTACATCCTATGCAGCGAAATCTCAAGTACCTGCACCTTCGGAATATGCTTGCCATTATCAAGTTGTTTCATCTCTTAAGAACTTGGCAAGAATATATTTTTTCTTAATAGGTTTTGCTCATCCTGGTGACTATTGTTAACCATAGATCACCAGTACTAACATAGGCCCTGCATTGTGAACTTTTGTTGCATGAAGTAGTCAAATGGTTTGGTTGATATTCTGAACATTGTTCTTTTTGTGAAACATGTGATTATCAAAAAAGAATATAAATGATACTGCTATCTGTTGGAGATGCAAATGCATTGAGGGTCGTATTCTTTAGGTCTATGCAAAAAATTTATATATGCTTCAAGTCTTTGAATATGTCTGATGTTAAAGAGCGATGGATTGCAGTTTTTAACAACTCAATTGTGCTCTAAAACTAACTAGTATTCTAGTAATTTGAGGAACTCCCCTGGTACCTCTCCCCTCTCCTTTATCCGACAAGCATACCTGAGTCATTTTTTGACAATATTTTCATTGGAGCAGTTTGGCAATTGAAAGGTTGTTTTGCTATGGCCTGCTGAATGACTTCCAATGATTTATTATCTCGACTTCTTTGTTTTTTTTTGGTGCACGATGCAAACATTCTTGAGTACTACTTGTTTTAGTTAATTTTTCATGTTTTTAAAATTTCTGTTTCACTCAATATTCCATTTATAATTGTCTTTTCATCTCACCGTTTCTTTATGATGAGTTCATTTCAATCAAAGCTTGTATGCTGTTGTTCATGATTTTTATACGTCTAACCTCGCTGATGATTGAAATTATTGTTTGGTCAGTGAAGAGAGAGTTCCACTCAACAGGCGTTAAGAGAATGGGAGGTCATGGACATGATGAACCTTTTTACATTCATGCAAAACACATGTACAACTTGGACAGGATGTCAAACCAGAAACTGAAGATGACTCTTGGTGTCTGGTCTGCAGTCGCCATTGGTGTTATAGTCCCAGTTTATGCTGTCGTCTTCCAGCAAAAGAAAACTGCTTCGGGCTAGATCATTATGTTATTGCATCTGCACCACAATAATGTTGCCCTTGGGAGATTCCATGTCTGAAGATGATGCACTTGAACTGATTGATATATTGTATTAAGTAGCTTTCAGTTTTGACTTCGCTTTGCTCTGGTAGAACTGCTTTTCTTGTTCCTGTTTTGGGACAATGTAGCAATGCCTGGTTCTTTAATAATACTTTACTGAAACATCATGATAATTGATTGAACATGTTGTGTCTTGGTTTAGTATCCACTTTGTGATTTTCTTTTTAATTGGACGTCATAATCTTTTTGTTGAAAAGTTTGGTAACACCCAAAAAGAAGACCCTTTTCGTTAACCAGAAGCAGAAGACTTTTTGAGTCCTTCAGTGTAGCATGTGTTTTTGATGGTATGCCAAAAGAGAAAATTTCATCCATGGTCACGGTCACTTCGCTTTGTGTCTATTACACAGAAGTCTTTTTTCTTTCTTTCATTAAATAAAAGTCATTTTACTTTGTTCTGTCGTCACAAGTCACTTTAGCCAAATTTTATAATAGGAAAAGGGTCAAATATACCCCTTTACTTTGATTAATTGGTTAACTTTGTCCTTTTTTATACTATTTATAATCTATATTTATAATATACTCCCTCCGTCCCATTTTACCCGTCTCAAATTGGGATGACACAACTATTAAGAAAACAATGATTGGTAATGTAATTTTACCATTTTACCCCTCTTAATTGTGTTTGTTATTAGTTCGAATATTGATGGATAGCTAATAACAAGGAATAATCAATTACACTAAGGGGTCGTTTGGTTTGGAAATGGTTATCCCAGGATAACTACTTATCCCGGGATAAAATAAAAGAACACATAATTCCCTTGTTTGGTTGGAGGGATTAAACAATGGTGGGATAACTTATCCCACCATTTTTCTCTTAGTCCCGGGATAACTTATCCCATATGCATGGTGGGATAAGTTATCTCGGGATAACTAATCCTGGGATAACCATTTCCCAACCAAACGACCCCTAAGGGTATAATGGGAAAATTTTTTTGTCTTGTCTTGATAAGTAAAAAAGGATAAGTAAAATGAGATATCAAATTAAAAAATTTGGGACGGATAAAATGGGACGGAGGGAGTATTAAAAGTGTGAAGACTCTTAAAAGGTGATTTAAAATTTTTGTCCTTTATTAAAAGACTTCATTATAATTTGATTTAGATAAAATTATCTTTTTACTATTTTTCTAATTTTTTAAAAGTTAAAATTTATTAAATTTAATTATTAAACCATTTCTCATTTGAATTATGTACTAAACTTTTTACCTTAAATAAATCTATTCCTTTGAAGTAGTATTTGTATGAAAATTAACATTCGTTTAATGATATACTCAAATTGTGGTAAATGTATGGGACTTCTAATTATATATGAAACTTGTTTTAATTTGGAGACTGAACATTTAATTTAAGAAGCTTAATTTATTCGTGCATTATATAAGTCGTAGCCAAAGAAAACTTAAATGAATTATTAAAACTTTAGTTTCATAAATAAAAACATGATATTAAGAAATCTTTATGACTAAGGACATGGGTTGAAAAAAAATGGTTAATTATTTTTAAACATGTCAACTATTTTGATGAAAATCCTTTTAACAAACATGTCAATTTTTTTGAGACGAAGTCCTACAATATATGCAGTATATCATGAAATATATTTAAATTAAAGAGTTAAAAACATATGTGATAAAGGAATTGGTTAGTACATGTTCAATAAAGTCATGTACACTCAATAAAGGGATATTCAATAAAGTCACGTACACTCAATAAAGGTTTACTGGTACTTTACGGGGTCGTTTGGTACAAAAAGATATTATCCATGGATTAACAATATAGGGATTAGCAATGCAGAGATTAGTAATACAGAGATTAATAATACAGGATTATTTTTTATCAAATGTTTGGTGTATTATATTAAAACATAGATATATCATGTATTATGTTTGAATTTAAAACTCTATAAAATCTTTTTTACAACTATACCCTCAAATTTTTTTGGGATTTTCTATTTCATTTAACTAGTCAAATTACTCACCCTTTGCATGATCTTATAGAAAAGTTAAAATATGAATAATAATTTTTATTTTGCTTAGTTGAACATTTATTTTTTTCAAAAAAAAATTGAGTCTATTTGATCAAGAAAAATTCAAAACAACAAATAATTGTCATATTATACAAAAATAATTTTTAAAAATGCAAAAGCACATTATATAAGAACACCACGGATCGTTGATAATATAGTTTTAGATTTTCAAATTATATATTTGTTTGACAATAATCTTTTCTATATAAATTAATCCATTTGTAAATTAAACAATTATAGAATAGCATAAATGTAGTTCTCATTCGACGCTATCAACCAATATGAGGAAGAAAATGATATTTAAGCACTTGATCAGCATACACAAAGAAAAAGGAGGTTGCAAATTAATGTAACATAATAGTCAAATTTTTAGTGATTAGATTTAAAATGGAACTAAAAGAAAAAATTTAATAAAAAGAATTGAGGGGTAGTTAAGTCATTTTATTCTCTTATCCATGTATTATTATGCCATGGATAAGTAATTCCATGGTTTCCTAGGTATAAGATAATACACCATATGGTGTATTGGTTATCCATGGATAAGAAGGGATTAAATTAAGTTGTGCAACCAAACGATGTATTAGGTTGAATTAGATTTTAATATATGGACTATTTTAAATAATACATCCTACCAAACGTGTCCTACATGTTTTGCCAGTTTGCCACATACAATTGTTTCATACAATTTTGAGACGAGAATTGGTACAAGTTCGGATATATTGCAATGGAGACACAGAAGACGAGGAGGATTGTTGGACTTTCAAGATTCATTCTTGCTCTTTCAATAAAATGAGGCAAGTTGATTATTTGATTCGTTCCTATCTAGAATTCTACATACAACGGAAGCTTAAAGCACTGAGCTATTCTTGAGACAAGTTAGATTAATTTGTTAGTACTTTAGCAATGTATAAGAGGATAAGGAGGAACAATATAAAGTTATTTTTTTTTAAAATTGTTGACGTTAGTAGGGTTGGGAAAAGTTCTATCTATATGTATGATATCTCTCCGAATTGATTGATTTTTTCCAATTTCACTCCAAATTACCCATTTTCTCTTTGAAACCAACCTTAACCCATTACCAATTAAATTCAAAACTAATTTTCTCATCTCATTTACTCTAATGAAATCTGTCGTTTCCATCAAAGGGTTCAAGCAATCTGACGAAAATTTCCTTGTAATTTATAAACATGTCTTTCCCATCAACAATAATTACAAGTTTTTTCCATAACTTTTTATCCGTAATCACTATTAGAGAATGTTTTCTTGTAAGAACATAAAATTTTGACCCAACTTTAAATTTCTCAAATCGTACCTCAGGTTCCATCAAATTTTCTTGTCTAACATTACATGTATCCAATAATAAATAACATTCATCGAGAATCTCGATGATAACTAGGATACTCATTTTTCTCGATAATTTTTAAATATCATGTAAGAAAAGTATAAAAATGATTAAACGAGTGTAAACAATAATGTAAGATATACAAGAGCAAAATTTGATGGTTATCATATAAACCATGAGCAAGTGATCGGCGGGGAGTGGGGATAAGCGTCGGCGACGAATGTTGAGTTCTCTTCGTCAGAATAAATCGATCTCATAAAACACCCATTAATGGTGCGATTTTGATAGATGGATCAATGTGTATGTAAATGTTGTAAAGATGTGAATCTACATGATTCCAAGTTCCTACTTTGAGTGTCTCAATCATTCCAAGCTTCATGTGTCCATTGTCTTAACTTCTGCAAGTTGAAGAAGATGAGTTTGGGAGGTTTAATGGATGTGGATTAAATTAATTTAATGGGTCAGGGTCGAATTAAACAAAAAATGAGGCAATTTTATGTGAATTGGGGGAATTCAGTCAATTTAAAAAAATCTGTTAAACTTGGAGGTATATTTGTGAAGTTTGCTAGCGGAAGGGGCATATTCAGCCCCATAGTATAACGACGGGCAAAATTAATCAATTAATCAAAGTAGAAGGGTATATTTAATCCTTTTTCCTTTATAATAATTTCACCTGAAAATAATGTTGCAGCCTTAATTAATGTATTTACTTAATGAAATAAAATTAATATACTAAACTAACGTGATATACATAATAGAGCATACATCCGACCCATATTCACGGGTAAGATCCGACCAAAAATTGAATTTAAAAAAATTGACCCACTCATTATCATTCCCCACATTTACTTTCTTCATTACTTATTTTACTTTCTCAGTTAAATAAATGTGCTCAAGAGAAGAATATATCTTGAAGAAAAATCGATTTCTCGATCTCCTAGATCGAGGAATAATAGCCAACGTTATTGTTTTTTTCTTTCTTTTTTGTAGAAGTTGCTTGATAGCTAGCGTTTTGGCAAATATTAGAATGCAATATTATGAAATATATATATATATATATATATTTGGTTTCAGTTGCTCTTGATATCTTCTTTAATTTTTTCTTCTATTTTTATGATTTTTGTTTCATAAAAATATCAATCAGGATTTTAGTGAAAATAATCTTCACTAGCTGTCCTAATCAATTAAAAAAAGATACTGGTATTCTCTCATTATATAATTCGCTGAGTAAATTGGGTTGGGTATATATATAAAATAATGTGTCAAGATATGAGTAATATATTATATTTTCTTAAATCAAAATTAACAACTAATTAAGCTTCTGCATCATTTTTCAGGTGAGATTATTATAAAATTTGGTCAAAGTGAATTTTGTGATGACCGAAGCAAAGTAAAATGAATTTTGTGTAATGAAAGAAAGAAAAAGTGACCTTTGTGTAATCGACCGTAGTTGAAATTTTCTCTACGCCGAAAATATCACCAGCTTAGGTTCTGACCCGAGTAATATAGGCACTGGAATCCTGCGTGACTACCTTTCAAGGATAAATACTCCTGGATTATCAATAGCGAACTAGTATCGTAAGGGTAAAGAACCCCCGGGAGTCGAATAGAACATAATATTGTAAGCTCCAAAGCAATGGGAGGAGCCAGAGCTTTGACCGCGTGCTTGTTGAAGAATGAGCTGACGACTCATAGGCAATGGCTTGGTTAAGGGAACCCACTAGAGTTGTCAATACAAGTATATTGAGAAAATTGAAGGAAAGATGTCTTTTAAGTCTTGAATAAAGGATTGGTGACATTGACCAACTTAAAGGGTGAAACATTATTAGGAAACTTGATTAAGTTAATTGTGTACTTGATTAATATTTTCAAAACTTTCTAATATTTTCAAATATGCAAATCAACCCAACCCACACCCCTCTTCAATCCAAATCAACCAGTCTCTCTTGACAACTTCTCTAAACTCTCTCCCAACCAATAGTTTTGCAAATTTCTCCTTTCAATCCTCGGCAACTTCAACCTTCGACGATAAATAGTTGGGTTTTGAATTCCCCTCTTCAATCCAAACCAACCAGTCTCTCTTCTCTCTCTCGACAGCTTTTCTCAACTCTCTCCCAATCAACAGTTCTGCAAATTTCTCCTTTCAATCCCCGGCGACTTCAATATCCGACGATAAATAGTTGGGCTTCGAGTTTCTTTTCGACTTCAACCTTCAATCACGTGACAACTTTGCTCTCCGACCAAAACAACTTCGAATTAATCAATGTTCCTTTTCTTCTTTCACAGGTAAAAATTTATGGCCTTTTTAGTTTTGAAGAAAATGAGGAACTTGAGCCAACTTCTCTTATAGTATTGGTTAACAATTTTAATATTTGTTGCTTTAATTTGAAATGCGATCTGAATAAAACCCTAATTTATGGTATTTTTTCTCTTCTCTTTTTGAAGTGAATTATGATTTTTTGAAGTTTGATTTTTGTTGTTTGTGTTTATAAAAATAAAACAACTATTTGGGTGGATTTGTTCTGTTCTTATTCTTGGTAAAAATGGTGATATTGTTGTTTTTTGTTGAAGAAAATCAAGCTACTGTTTTTTGATTTCTCCAACAGATTATCCATCTAGTACAACATATTAACCATCTGATGCAACAGATTTGTTATATGATGCAATATATCAACCATCTGATGCACCAAAGAAATCATCAGATTACAATTCTGATGAAACAAATTAATCATCTGATGCAACAGATTTAGCATATGATGCAATAGTTTAACTATCTGATGCAACAAATTAACCATATGTTGTAACAGATTAATCGTCGAATAAAAAATCTGATGCAACTGATTAAGCATCTGATGCAATAGAAGAACCATTAGATTAATAATTTGATGTAACAGATGAACCTCCTGTTTGATAAAATCCTATCAACTCTTCCAACAGGACATGTCCAAGACTTTATTTTTCCAACTGATCATTCATCTGACGCGATAGACAACCTTATGTTGGAAAAAATCTAAACAATATTGACTGTTGATAACTGTTTCAATAGATCACTTATGTGTTGCAATAGATGTATAGCCTGTTGCACAGACCATTTATCTTTCTCAACATATGAGTGATATGTTTTGTATTATCACAACAGATCTCAGCCGTTGCTGTGGTTAGTTAACTATTCCTACATATCACTCATATGTTGCAACAGATGTATGATCTATTGTACAGACCATTCATCTTTCTCAACAGATGAGTGATATAGTTTGTATAGTCGTAACAGATTACTCAGCCGTTGCTATAAGTTATTTAACTATTCTAATAAATCACTCATATGTTGTAATAGATGTGTGATTTACTGTACAGACCATTTATTTTTCTCAATAAATGTGTGATATATTTTGTATTATTGCAATAGATTACTCATCTATTGCAACAGGTTATTTAACTGTTCCAATATATCACTCATAAGTTGCAATAATGTGTGATTTATTGCACAGACCATTCATCTGTCTTAAAGGAAGAGTGATACATTTTGTATTGTTGCAACAGATTGCTCATCCGCTGCAATAATTTTGTTATATGCTGCAACAGATATACTACCTCGTGCAACAGTGTGTTCAAAGAGTGTCCACATGCTAAGTAGGGAAACATGTATGTTTGTCCCCAGACCCAGGCTACTAGTGCACCAGCTCTTCTAGGTCCCCCATTTTCTCCTCAGGGCACATCATCCAATATCGGTAGTGGTCAGCGCCAAAATTAATTTTATGCTTTACCATCCCACCAGGAGAAGAAGGATTTACCAGATGTTGTTACTGGTATGCTTCGTGTCTTTCGTCTTGATATTTATATATTGTTGGACTCTGAGTTGAGTTTCTCCTATGTGACCCCATTAGTTGCAGTAAATTTTGAAATAGGTCCTGAAAAGATCCCTGATCCCCTCTTAGTTTCTACCTAGTGAATGAGTCAGTTGTTTCCAAATAGATCTATAGAAAGTATTCTATCACCGTCCTTTACAAAATCATGCTAGCAAACTTAATAGAGTTAAATATTGTTGAATTTGACCTTATTCTTGGTATGGATTGGCTCCATTCTTGTTATACATACATAGATTGTCGCACCCGAGTAGTGAAGTTTCAGTTTCCAGATGAGCCAGTCTTTGAGTGGGAATGTAATTCAATGTTCCAAAGAGTCATTTCATATCCTACCTTAAAGCCAGAAATTTGATCTGTAAATGGTGTATCTATTATTTAGTTTGAGTTGAAGACACTAAGTCTGAGACTTCAACAATTTAGTCTGTCAGTGTAGTCAATGAGTTTCCTGATGTCTTTCCCAAAGATTTGCCAGGGGTACCTCTCTATAGGGAAATAGAATTCGGTATTGACCTTCTCCTAGATACTCAACCCATCTCCATTCCCCTATATTATATGGATCCTGCCAAGATTAAAGATTTGAAAGAGCAACTTAAAGGTCTTTTAGATAAAGTTTTCTTAAGGCCCAATGTTTTTCCATGGGGCGCTCCTGTCCTATTCGTTCGAAAGAAAGATGGTTCTTTGCGAATGTGCATCGACTATCGTCAGCTGAATAAAGTTATTTTCAAAAACAAATATTTTCTACCTAGGATTGATGACTTATTCGATCAACTTCAAGGTAAAAGTTACTTCTTAGAGATAGACGTTAGATCCGGTTATCATCAACTTAGAGTAAGGAAATTTGATATTCCAAAGACAACTTTCAGAACCCGTTATAGTTATTTTGAGTTTCTAGTCATGTCCTTCGGACTAACAAATGCCCCCATAGCCTTCATGGAATTGATGAAGAGAGTGTTCAAATAGTATCTGGACATGTTTGTCTTAGTCTTTATGTATGATATTTTTGTTTACTCTCATAGTGAGGATAATCACGCAGACCATCTTAGAATTGTGTTACAAACTCTTAGAGATCACCAGTTGTTTGTCAAATTTAGTAAATGTGAATTTTGGCTAAGGTCAGTAGCTTTTCTCGATCATATTATTTCCAGTGACGGTATTAGATTTATCCCCAAAAGATAGAAGTAGTAAGAAACTAGCCTATACTTATTTCTCCATCAAACATTAGAAGTTTATTGGGTTTATCTGGTTATTATAGATGTTTTATTAAGGGTTTCTCGTCTATTGCGTCTCTTATATCTAGATTAACTCAGAAGAAGGTTAAGTTACAGTGGTCAGATTCCTGTGAGAAGAGTTTTCAGGAGTTGAAGACTCGACTCACTTCAGCCCCAGTTTTAGCATTACCTGATGGTACAGATGGATTCGTTGTCTATTGTGATGCCTCTAGAGTTGGTTTAGGTTATGTGTTGATGCAGAGAGGTAAGGTCATAGCCTATGCCTCTAGACAACTTAAGCCTCATGAAAAGTACTACCCAACCCATGATCTTAAGTTAGCTTCTGTTGTGTTTGCATTGAAAATATGGAGGCACTATATTTATGTGGTGCACGTTCATGTGTGTATAAATCATAAAAGTTTGCAATATGTGTTCACTCAGAGGGAGTTAAATCTTTGTCAGAGAAGGTAGTTAGAATTGTTGAAGAATTATAATATGAGTGTGTTATATCATCTGTGCAAGGCCAATGTAGTGGCAGACACCTTTAGTAAATTGTCCATGGGCAGTGTTGCTTATATGGAGGGTGATAAGAAAGAGTTCATTTAGAAATTTCACTGATTAGATAGATTGGGTGTGAGGTTGGTTGATTTAGCTGAAGGGAATGTTTGGGTCCAGAGTAATTCCGAATCTTTTCTAGTTTCAGAAGTGAAAGAAAAGCAGGATAAGGATCCTAGTTTGGTCAAACAGAAGGGTTCAGTTAAATACCAAAAGGTAGAGGTTTTCTGTAACGCCCCATAATATTTGTGCAATACATCGTCTCTTATTAGCATAGGCATGGCATCATAAAGCTTGAAAATATTCTAAGTGTCGGAAGACTTAGACTCATTTTCAGCTCGTAATCTTCGGAGATTTTATTTTTGACCTTTTTGACGTCCAAATGTAGATTTTCTTATTGCATTGCGATGGGGCAAGGTCGTAGTGCGTATTGGGTGAGTTTCAAAATTTTTGGACGTCGTTTAGGGCATGTTTGGATGCCCAAAATAGTGGCATCATGCGATATGCATGCGTCGCATGCTCCAGTGCGGTGGGAAATAGCATGTGACACATGGTCTGCAGCACGTACCTGGAAATTTCAGCATTTAAGTTCCGTCTCATAAGGGTGTTTTAGATATTTTCCATGCCCTATTTAGCTTAAACACGAGATTTTTACCCCAAATAAGCACATTATTCATATTTGCACCAAAAATCATCAAGAACACTCTCTAGGGTTACATATTAGAAATCCAAATAAATCAAGATTTAACTGTGGGTTTTAGAAGATAATTGGAGATTTAGAATCCTCGCTTCGTAGGGTTCAAGAAGCATCCTTTGAATTCCTAAATAGAGGTACGTGAGGTTTATCCTAAAAACTACATGGGCTTAAAATTATTAAAGCATGATTTAAAGGTTTTGATGCATGTAATTTAAGGAGGTTTCGAAAGCTATATTATTGATTATGTGTTCTGAAAGTTTCAATGTTATTATTGCTTTGGCCTTGTGGTCTTCTCCCCTAAATTGATTTACATGTATACGTATATGTATGAAATTGAGATTGAAGATTGTTTGAGAGCATAAATGATGAACTCCCTCTCTTGTGATAAATTACAAATTTTTTTGGTCTTGTTGGAAAAGAGTTGAAATGCATGTTTTGTGATTTGAAAGATGTTTTCTCAATGTCATATTATTTGAATATTGATTTATAAGTATTGAGCGAGCATTTCTTGATATAACTATGTTTTGTGTTAACGAGAAGAATTGCATGAGATAGTGTCTTTTGACATGACCACCATTGTTTGTTGAATCGTTGATAAAGAGAATTGCTTGTATGACTTTACATGAATTTTAAAGAATGAGTTTCTTGAAAGAATTGTTGATATGGTAGTCTTGAATTTCATAGTTTGAAAACAGAGATATAATTTGCTATGAATGACTCAGAAAATGTGACTTGCAAGTCAATGGTACGACGATACCATATGTATGAATGCCATAACAGAGCATGATTTCCATAGTATGATTTCAGGTTATGTTTTTCAGAGGTTGCATGTTTTAAAGAGTTAAAAGTGGGCTTAAAGAGGGTTAGGTAGTTGCCCGAAGAAGGCTTGAGTTCAAGTAACTCGTAGCCAGAAACCGTGTTTTGCCAATATGGGTACATTATTTCCCCATGAGGGATTATTTTTATGCTGGCCTAGTGCCCTGTGGCGTACATAGTAGATATGTAACACCCCGTATTCAAGTACATGTATTGGCGTATTCAAGTACGTGTATTGGTCTTATTTATATGGAATTAATTTTTTTATTTTATTTATACCAGAATTTGTCCGTCGATGGTTCCATGCGAAGGTTATTGAATAAGATTTCCAACGATATAAAGATTTCCAAAAAAGGATAGGTTTCGGATATAATCGAGCATGTTCGAAACTATAAAACGGTGGCCGGGATATTGGAAATAGTAAATGTGCAGGAAAATTTCCTGCACACAAACTACTGAGGCCAGCCAATTTTTTGGGTCAATTTTAAATGATCATAACTCCCTTAATATAATGAACTAGGAGATATGCGACCTATGAAAAGAAAGATCTTTGAGTTTTCTTTCCAATGCAATTGGTTTCATCCAAATCCAACGTCCGAGTAAGGAGTTATACTCGTTTTACTTCAGCCTCTCAAAACAGTTTTTTAGGGTCAACTTCAAACGACCATAACTCCTTGTACAGGACGAACTGGGTATCCTACTTTATATGAAATGAAATCCCTTTGAATTATCTTTTCAAAGATACCAATTTCACCCAAATCTGATATCGGAGAAAAGAGTTATGGTCGATCTACTTTAGCTTATCAAAACAGTCTACCAAAGGACACATTTGACATTATTTAAATTTTAAAGGCACTTTGGTCATTCCCTATGATATTATGGACGGGAATATGTGTATATATACATGTATATGAGTTCAAAAACTCATTTTTATCATCAATCATTGAGAAAGAACAAACCCTAGCCAAATTTGACCTTTAAATTACTTTTGATTCAACCGTGGAAATTCCAAAGTAATCTGATAACTGCGTTTGTCTTCTCGAGAGCTTCGAACGACACCTATTATTTGTGCAAACAGGATTGCATAATCAAGAGGTGAATTCTAAGGTATGAATATTGTTTGCCTTTTTTCTCTTCTATATGTATATATGTGATAGAGGATTATATGTATTGGTTGTTATTGAAAGGTGATGAAAATAGGGTTATGGACTATTTTCCATGGTTTGGTTGTATTGAATTGTGGAAGGTTGATATGGTAACTGAGTTATGGAAGGTGGATATGGTGATATACTATTGAATTGATGATTATTTATGTCTATGGCTCAATTTGGTTTAATGGATTGGTTGGAAGGATAAATGAATCCAAACTTGATATTGGAGGATGTTGTATGAATATGCATGGCATGCGAATGTAATTGGAGTATAAGAGGGTTAAAGTGACACCCTTTATGGTGTAATTAAGCTTACTACTTAACCACTAGTTTGGTGAATTCAAATAATTGAATTGTGACGTTTGGTCGCTAATACTAGATTGCTATATATGTTCATTGTAGATAAGTAATCTGAAAAGACGAGAAGTCCATTTGGGACTAGTATTGAAGGTTGACAGTCAGGTATGTAAAGCATACTCTATACCATATCTTTGGCATGAAAGTGAACAATTGTTCTATTAAGAAAGTTTCTAAAGTTATTCAGTAACATATGATCCATAATGATTTTGTATGATGTCCTACGTTACTAATGAACTTGTTTCCACCCTACAAGATGTCAAGACATTCCAATACTTACTTGTTTTCTAAATCTTACATGTTTATTGCACTAATGAATGTCAGAAGGTATCCGGTTACTCGAACAAGATCCATGTGCTATTAATTACTCCAAAACGTTTCATTGATATACCAATAAGTTCCTACTTCATTGTTATGGCATTGATGACTCCAAAACACTTTATTGATGTGCCAATGAGTTTTTACTTCATTGTTATTGCATTTATGGTCTATTTATATGTCTCTTATTGATGTATCATTGTTTCAAAGTATCAAAAATGTGGTGGCGACCGAAATAACAATCTCAAAGATTAATTGAACTAAGTGATGGAAGTTCTCTCTTATCGGGTGGTATCCCAGGGGCATAAGCCTATCATGGGTCGATCCCTAGTTATGTGTTTATGGGTGGTATCCCAGGGGAATAAGCCTATCATGGGTCGATCCTTAGTTATGTGTTTATGGGTGGTATCCTAGGGGCATAAGCCTATCATGGGTCGATCCCAGTTGATATGTACTGAAGGCAGCCTAATGGTCACAGTACAGTACAATAATGATTACAAAGATGATAAGAACGAAGCTAAAGTGATTGAATAAATTCAATGTATAGGTTGTCACAAGTTCTAGTAAGTGTGGTCCACTCCTGTTACGATTTATTCACTTGTTTCTGATTTCTATTGAGCTCCTATATCATATGTGATTATCTACAGCTTTACATACTCAGTACATATTTCGTACTGATGTCCCCCACGGGGGACCTGCATTTCATGCTGCAGGCACAGGTACCTCAGCTCATACACCCCACAAGTAGGAGCCAGGATACCCAGCTGCTTTTGGTGAGCTCCAGTTTACTTCGGGGCTT
This sequence comes from Capsicum annuum, assembly GCF_002878395.1. Taxonomy (NCBI): domain Eukaryota; kingdom Viridiplantae; phylum Streptophyta; class Magnoliopsida; order Solanales; family Solanaceae; genus Capsicum; species Capsicum annuum. The sequence continues at coordinate 192,973,844 of NC_061116.1, read as the reverse complement.
TCCGTGTCATATCTAGTCGCTTTTGGTATTGTATAGAAGTTACTTATATGGCGGGGTGTGTCCCAAACTTAGTTAAACTCTGTGTATTGTCTAGAGGCTTTGTAGACCTAATGTACAGTCAAGGTGGTATTTTGTTAATAGACGTGATGGCTCCAACGGCCAAGTATTGTATATACATATATATGTGTGCTCGAGCTTATACAGGTAATTATTTCCTTTTATATGCGACATGATGCTGTACGAATTTCGGGTTGTCATAGAGGTATGTATGAGAAGTATAAGGTTATGAGCTGGTTCTCCCGGGCCTCCTCGGTTACAGGTGCCAGTCTGCCCCAATAGGATTTGAGGCGTGACAAGAGACTCCAACCTTTGCGGCAAACTTGGGTTGGGGGCTTAACTGCCAAGTTAAGGGTAGATCCCATATAGCCTGTGGGATAATAGAGTTGTAGGGTATACCACCTAGCGCAAAAGCAATACAAAGAGTATCATAGATTTCAGTCGTTTCCACAAGTCTTTTAAGATGCACATGTGATTTCTTACCATATGACATATTTATGAACTATTTTAAACTGCTCTCATATATGTTGATTATAAATGATTATTTTGGATTTGCTCTGCGTATTAGTACATCTGTATTGACCCCCCTCCTACCTCTAGGTTTTGAGGCACAGTCTAGGGGTCCAGATAAACAGTAGATATTTTAGATCGCATATCAGATTGTATAGTGGTGAGCCTTCTTTGATCCAGAAGGCCTGGTTGTTTCAGATAATTATCTTTAGTTATGTTTTGATCTACTAGGGGTCTTGTCCCAGTTTTTAGATAGTTAGTTCATAGTAGAGATTTTGCAGACTGAGTCAGACATTCTTATTCAGATATATTTTGGATTTCCATTTTCAGTATTATGATCACATTCAGATTGACCATGTTTTCGTACATGATTTCTAGTTTCCGCATTATCTTTTATTATGTAAATATTGTGCATGATTACCAGATAGAGAAGGGTGTTCTGGGCCTTCATAGTTTAGAATGCCTGTCACGTCCAGGGCCCCAGTTCGGGTCGTGACAAACTTGGTATCAGAGCACAGTTCATGGTCTCAGGGTTTCTGCAAAATTGCATTGGGTAGAGTCTTGTTTATGGGTGTGTAGCGCGCCACACTTATAAGAGGAGGCTACTAGGCGTTTAGGAAATGTTTCCCTTCTTTGTGATTTAGTTCGTGCTGCAGAGTCGAGTCTATTCCTAATTGTGATCTTTTGTCTTACAAAAATAACAGTCATGCCTCCTCGTCTCCATACTAATCAGAGTGCTCAGAATGATGAAGTCCGCTCCACTTATGGGATGAGGACACGTAACAAAGCCCCCACTCCAGATCCTGTACCTACTTTGGGAGTCCCTTCAGTCCGAACCAGTCCATCTAGGGCTCCACGGACCAATATGAATCGTCCCTCGACTAATCAGAGAGATATTTCGAATATAGAATTTAGACAATCTATTCACATGCAGCAGGTTGAGGAGAAGAAGAAGAAAATTATTGAATCTAGGGAGAAGGACAGACAGGGAAAGAGAGCCAGAACTGTAGATCAGAATCACAGTCAGCAACAGAGTGACAATTAGGATAGTAGATGGCAGAAGAAGAAGAATTAGGGTAACTCTCAGCCTGCGGCATGTGCTCCAGTATCCAGACCTCCAGTTGATCAATGATTTTAGAACTTTTGATCTAGTCAGGGGCCGAGAGTATAGGGTACTCAGTCACAGGGGAGTGTGGCTCAGCCTGCTAGGTTTCCTCCTCGGTGTAACACTTGTGGAAGGAACCACCCAGGGAGATGTCAGTTTGGCACCATGGTATGTTATTTGTGTGGCCATCCAGGTCATATTCACAGGGAGTGCCCAATATCTAGAGGTAATGTTAGGGAATCTAAATCTCAGGCAAACTCTTTTGCTCCCCCACCATCTCAGAAGGGCACCCTTTCAGCTGCTGGTAATGGTCGCAATCGGTTATACACCTGACCAATTTCCAGGAGGTGGAGGCCTCGCCAAATGTAGTCACCGGTACGTTACAAATATTTTCTTGTGATGTTTATATGTTATTAGATCCTGGGCCTACCTTGTCTTATGTGACCCCTTATGTGGTCGATGGTTTCGGGTTTGAGCCCAATGTGATTTTTGAACCTTTCTCTATTTCTACCCCGGTGGGTGACTCTGTTATGGATAGGAGGGTGTATAGGGGTTATGTCGTGTCTATTTGTAGTCGGGATACCATGGCCGACATCATAGAGCTTGATATGATTGATTTTGATGCCATCTTAGGGATGGACTGACTCCATTTATGTTATGCTACTCTAAATTGTAGGACCCAAAGAGTCACTTTCTCTTTTCCGAACAAACCAATCATAGAGTGGGAAGGTCATTCTTTAGCACCTATAGAGGACTTTATATCCTATCTCAGAGCCTGTAAATTGCTTTCTAAGGGTTGCTTGTATCATCTTATTTAGGTTAAATAAGTTTTTCGTGCGGAAGAAAGATGGTTCCCTACGTATGTGTATAGATTACCGTCAGTTAAATAAGGTCACCGTTAAAAATAAATATCCTCTTCCTAGGATTGATGATCTGTTCGACCAACTTCAGGGTGCTAAGTGTTTTTCGAAAATAGATCTTCATTTGGGATACCACCAGTTGAAGGTTAGAGAGTCAGACATTCCCAAAATAGCTTTCTGAACCATATATGGTCATTATGAATTCTTAGTCATGTCCTTCGGGTTGACTAACGCCCCTGCAACCTTTATGGATCTAATGAATAGGGCTTTTCGTCAGTTTCTGGACCTATTTGTAATAGTATTCATTGACGACATCTTGGTCTATTCTAAGAGTGAGGAGGACAATGCCAATTTATATCAATAAAATATAAGTTGTATCAATATATGTAAATATAAGTGTTCTTAGAAAGAAAAATAATTTTTTTTTAATTGTTTAAAAATACAAATGATACCGTCAACTACGAATGCAAATACAAACAAATGCAATTATAAATACAAATATAATACATGGTCAACTTAAAAATACAAATATAAAATAGATCTTTAAAAATAAAAGTTTATCGATGAAAATTGAACACAAATACAAATACAAGCAAAATAAAATCACAAAATACAAATACAATGTGCAGTCATAGATAAATTACAAATACAAAACAATCCTTTTAAAATATAAATGCGAATTATATAAAATATATATGACGATGCAAATTATAAAATACAAATACAAGTTTGAAGTCTAAAAAACAAATACAAATACAATTGCGTTAAGTAGCTTGGTCCATCTTTATTCCATTTCATATATGGCAGAGGATCCACATAGCCCTCTATTTATGGAAAAGTTCAGCTTCTAATCCTACTTCTAACTCCCTTATCTTAGAGTTCTCATTAGAGCAAAAGTAAGACACGAAATGAAGAGCTTAGGATCAGGCAAGGCAGGAGGTACGTAGAAACCTTGATTTGTTTACTTCTTGCGACTGCTAAAGATATTTGGTTTGACGAATGTAATCCTAAGATCTTTCAGGATAGTATCTCTGTATCTGTCCATTAAGTGGATTCCACTTGGCAGGGTATTACAGAAGATTTGTAGAGAATTTTTCTTCTATAGCTGCTCCACTTACAAAATTAACATAGAAAAAGGTAAAATTTGCATGGTCAGACTCTTGTGAGCACTATTTTGAGAAGTTGAAAGACAATTGACTACTGCACCTGTTTTGACTCTTCTGGAAGGTACAAAAGGTTTTGTAACTTACTGCAATGCGTCCCGAGTGGGACTAGGGTATGTTCTTATGCAGCATGGTAAAGTGGTGGCTTATGCATCTAGGCAGTTGAAGGTGCATGAGCGCAATTATCCCACTCATGACTTAGAGTTAGCAGCTATGGTGTTTGCACTTAGAATCTAGAGGCATTATCTCTATGGGGTGCATGTTGATATTTATACTGACCACAAAAGTTTGCAGTATGTTTTTTCACAGAAAGAACTAAACCTCAGGCAGAGGCGTTGGATAGAACTTTTAAAAGGCTAGAATATGATCCTGCTTTACCATCCATGTAAGGCTAATATTATAGCCGACACTCTCAGCAGGTTGTCTATGGGCAACCTTTCTCACGTAGAAGAGGGGAAGAAAGAGATGGTGAAGGATATTCACCACCTTACAAATTTGGAAGTGCAACTCTTAGATTCCTAAGATGGAAGGGTGATTGTTCATGAGATAGCTAAGTCATCCCTTTGTACTGAAGTTAAAGAAAAGCAAGCCGAAGATCCCATCTTGATGCAGATTAAGAGAGATGTGGGTCAATAAAAAGTAATGTCATTTGAGATTGGTGGCGATGGTATTCTGAGATATTAGGGTAGATTATGTGTGCCTGATGTAGACGGGTTGCGGGAAAGAATTCTTAGTAAGGCTCACATATCGAGGTATATTGTTCACCCAGGTTCTACAAAAATGTATCATGATTTGAAAACCATTTATTGGTGGAATAATATGAAGAGTGATGTGGCTAAATATGTTGCCAAGTGTTTGAATTATCAGCAAGTCAAGGTGGAACTTATGAGGCTAGGAGGTACTTCTCAAGATATAGCTTTATCTTTATGAAAGTTGGAGATGATCAATATGGACTTTATTGCAGGACTTTCGAAGTCCCGAAACCAGTATGATTCTATATGGGTAATTATAGATAGTTTGACCAAGTCAGCGTACTTTCTGCCTGTCAGGACTAACTATTCGAGAGAGGATTATGCTAAGTTGTTCATCGTAGAAATATTCCATTTGCATGGGGCACCTGTGTCTATCATATTCGACTGAGGTACGCAGTTTTCTTCTCAGTTTTGGAGATATTTTCAGAAAGGTTTAGGTACCCAAGTGAACCTAAGTACAACATTCCACCTTCAGACTGATGGTCAAGCTGAGCACACCATCCAGACCCTTGAGGATATGTTGAGGGCTTGCGTTATAGATTTCAAAGGTAGTTGGGTGGATCACTTGCCATTGATAGAGTTTGCTTATAATAATAGCTTCCATTCCAGTAGTAAGATGGCATTGTTTGAGATGCTATATGGTAGGAGATGTAGGTCTCCGATATGGTGGTATGAAGTAGGTGAGATGCAGATGTTTGGGCCTGATCTTGTTCACCAGGCTATGGAAGATGTGAAACTTATTAGAGAATGACTTAAAATAGCTCAGAGTCATCAGAAATCCTATGCCAATATTAGGAGGAGAGAGTTAGAGTTTGAGATTGGAGATTGGGTATTTCTTAAGGTTTCTCCCATGAAGGGAGTTATGCAATTCAGGAAGAAGGGTAAGCTGAGTTCTCGCTACATAGAGTTGCGTATGAATTAGAGCTGCCTGCAAGTTTGAGTTCTGTCCATCCGGTATTTCATATATCCATGCTGAAAAAGTGCATCGAAGATCATTCGTCAGTAGTACCCGTTGAAGAAATCAAGGTGAAAGACTCCTTGTCCTACGAAGAAGAGCCGGTAGCGATTTTGGATCGCTAAGTTAGAAAGTTGAGAAGCAAAGAAATTATTTCGATTAAAGTGTTATGGAGAAATCAGAAAGTCAAAGAAGCAACTTGGGAGTCTGACGATGATATGAGAAATAGATACCCAAATTTATTTGATCCGGTGGATGAAGTGATGGAAGGTACAATCCTTGTCCTTTTCTTTCTATGTCCTTGCTTGCTTGAAATCGTGCTTGTCTATTTTTTTCCGCATCATCATTCGGGGGCGTATGATCCCGAGGGGGGATAGTGTAACGCCCCGTAAAATTCGTGCAACACATCATCTCTTATTAGGATGGGCATGGGATGATAAAGCTTGAAAATATTCTAAGTGTTGAAAGACTTAGACTCATTTTTAGCTCGTAATCTTTGGGGATTTTATTTTCAACCTTTTCGACGTCCAATTTTTGATTTTCTTGTTGCTTTGCAATGGGACAAGGTTGTAGTACGTATTGTGTGAGTTTCAGAATTTTTGGACATTGTTTAGGGCATGTTTGGATGCCCAAAATAGTGAAATCATGCGATATGCATGCGTCGCATGCTCCAGTGTAGTGGGAAATAGCATACGACGCATGGTCTGCAGCACGTACCTGAAAATTTCAGCATTTAAGTTCCGTCTCATTAAGGGTGTTTTAGGTATTTTCCATGACCTATTTAGCTTAAACACGAGATTTTTACCCCAAATAAGCACATTATTCATATTTTCACCAAAAATCATCAAGAACTCTCTCTAGGGTTCCATATTAGAAATCCAAATAAATCAAGATTTAACTGTGGGTTTTAGAAGATAATTGGAGATTTAGAATCCTTGCTTCGTAGGCTTCAAGAAGCATCCTTTGAATTCCTAAATAGAGGTACGTGGGGTTTATCCTAAAAACTACATGGACTTGAAATTATTAAAGTATAATTTAAAGATTTTGATGCATGTAGTTTAAGGGGGTTTCGAAAGATATATTATTGATTATGTGTTCTGAAAGTTTCAATGTTATTATTGCTTTGGCCTTGTGGTCTTCTCCCCTAAATTTATTTACATGTATACGTATATGTATGAAATTGAGATTGAAGATTGTTTGAGAGCATAAATGATAAACTCCCTCTCTTATGATAAATTACAGATTTTTTTGGTCTTGTTGGAAAAGAGTTGAAATGCATGTTTTGTGATTTGAAAGATGTTTTCTCAATGTCATATTATTTGAACATTGATTTAGAAGTATTGAGAGGGCGTTTCTTGATATAACTATGTTTTGTGTTAAAGAGAAGAATTGCATGAGATAGTGTCTTTTGACATGACCACCATTGTTTGTTGAATCGTTGATAAAGAGAATTGCTTGTATGACTTTACATGAATTTTAAAGAATGAGTTTCTTGAAAGATTTGTTGATATGGTGGTCTTGAATTTCATAGTTTGAAAATAGAGATATAATTTGCTATGAATGGCTCAGAGAATGTGACTTTCAAGTCAATGGTATGACGATACCATATGTATGAATGCCATAACAGAGCATGATTTCCATAGTATGATTTCAGGTTATGTTTTTCAGAGATTGCATATTTTAAAGAGTTAAAAGTGGGCTTAAAGAGGGTTAGGTGGTTGCCCAAAGAAGGCTTGATTTCAAGTGACTCGTAGCCAGAAATCGTGTTTTGCCGATATGGGTACATTATTTCCCCATGAGGGATTATTTTTACGCTGGCCTAGTGCCCTGTGGCGTACAGAGTAGAGACTCCAACCTTTGCGGCAAACTTGGATTGGGGGCTTAACTGCGAAGTTAAGGGTAGATCCCATATAGCCTATGGGATAATAGAGTTGTAGGGTATACCACCTAGCGCAAAAGTAATACAAAGAGTATCACAGTTGTCAGTCGTTTCCACAGAGTCTTTTAAGATGCCCATGTGTTTTCTTACCATATGACATATTTATGAACCATTTTAAACTACACTCATATATGTTGATTATAAATGATTATTTTGGATTTGCTCTGCAAACCAGTACATCTGTATTGACCCCCCCTCCTTCCTCCAGGTTCTGAGGCATAGTCTAGGGGTCCATATAAATAGTAGATATTTTAGATCGCATATCAGATTGTATAGTGGTGAGCCTTCTTTGATCCAGAAGGCCTGGTTGTTTCAGATAATTATCTTTAGTTATGTTTTGATTTACTAGGGGCCTTGTCCCAGTTTTTAGATAGTTAGTTCATAGTAGAGATTTTGCAGACTGAGTCAGACATTCTTATTCAGATATATTTTGGATTTCCATTTTTAGTATTATGATCACATTCAGATTGACCATGTTTCCATACTAGATTTTTATTTTTCATATTATCTTTTATTATGTAAATGTTGTGCATGATTACCAAATAGAGAAGGGTGTTTCAGCCATTCATGGTTCAGAATGCCCGTCACGGCCAGGGCCCTGGTTTGTGTCGTGACATTTTCTCCCAAGAGGGAGATGGTGTGTTGAGGTACCAGAGTAGACTGTGTATGCCGTATGTTGATGATTTGAGAAAGCGGTTTATGGTGGAAGCGCATGGTGCGCGTTACTCCATTCATCCAGGATCTACCAAAATATACCACAACTTTTGAGAAATTTATTGGTGGAGTGGTATGAAGAAAGATATAGCAGAATTTGTAGCCAAGTTTGCAACTTGTCAACAAGTTAAGGTAGAGCACCAAAGACTTGGTGGTACCTTGCAGGAGTTTGGTATCCCCACTTGGAAGTGGAAAGAGGTAAATATGGACTTTGTGACTGGATTAACCCATTCGCATCACCATTATAATTTGATTTGGGTTATTGTATATAGATTGACTAAGCATATTTCTTGCTAGTTCAACATAGCTGAAGATTATGCTAAGTTGTATATCAGAGAGTTAGTTAGATTACATGGAGTTCCTTAGTCCATCATCTCAAATAGGGCTACTCAATTTACTTTTCAATTTTGGAAAGCCATTCAGAAGGGTCTTGGTGCCCAAGTTCATCTTAGTTTAGCTTTTCATCCGTAGACAGTTGGTCAGGCAGAAAGGACCATTCAGACTCTAGATGATATGTTGAGGGAATATGTTCTTGATTTCAAAGACAGTTGGGATGCGTATTTTCCATTGATTGAGTTCGCCTATAATAATAGTTACCATGCTAGTATGCAGATGGCCCCATTTGAGTCTTTTTATGGGCGGATATATAGATCACCAGTCGGTTGGTTCGAAGTGGGTAAAACCACTTTGATTGGTTCAGATATGGTGTTTGAATCCATTGAGAAAGTTCAATTGATTCGAGAGATATTGAAAATTGCCCAGAGTCATCAGAAATTTTATGCAGACTTAAGGAGAAGAGATCTTGAGTTTGAGGTTGATCACCTTGTGTATTTGTAAGTTTCACCTATGAAGGGGGTGAAGAGATTTGGCAAAAAGGGTAAGCTTCGTCCCCGCTATGTAGGCCCTTATAAAAGTTTGAGTCATGTTGGGAAGGTAGCGTATGAGCTTAAGCGACCCGCAGATTTGTCCTCAGTTCATCCAGTTTCCATGTGTCCTTGTTGAATAAGTGCATTAAAAATTCAGCTGTTGTAGTCCCTCTAGAAAGTATAGATATTCAGAATAGTCTCTCATATGAAGAAGTTCCAGTAGATATTCCTGATCATCAGATTTGTAGACTAAGGAACAAAGAAGTTCCCTTGGTCAAAGTTATGTGGTAAAATCAGTCTGTTGAAGGCGCTACTTAGGAAGTAGAAGCAGACATGCGTACAAAGTAGCCTCATCTTTTCTCCACAAATTCAGATTAAACCGAAGGTAACAATCTTCCCTAATTCAGTTCCTTTCCAGTCTCAGATTCATCTATATAGTTATCTTCATGTAAATTCATACATTTACAGATTAGCACAATTGTTCAATATTTTCTAGATTCAGTCATGCAGTTTGTTTCAGTTGTGCATGTCAGCACATAGCCTTAGATTCCTCAGTATTTTTAGTTTGGCTAGCCATATTCTAGGACGAATATTTCCAAGGGAGAGATAATGTAATACCCTGCACTTTTTCCTAGCTCAATTTAGCTTCTAGAATGTCAAGGGTTAGCTTTAAAAATGAATAACCTTTGATACATATAGAATTTTCTAGTTCTAGACCCTATAGTGTATAGAAAATATAATTAGCTTTCCAATGATACCAATTTCACCTAGATCTGATACTTGGTTGAGAAGTTATGATATTTTAATTAGAACAGTATGCCATTTAGGCACGCATCGCGTCGCGGTGAAGGAGAAATTCGCAATTGTCAAAATCCAGTAGACCACCGTGATTGGCAAGCATTTCGTTGAAGTCTCAGGTCCTGTTTGTAAATTTTTAGTCGCATACCGTGATGGCCTAGTATCGCAGTTATGGTCAAAATGGAGCTCGTCCTTTTCCAGTGGCCTAATGCGATTTCACCGCGTCAGGTTGATGGGCCAAACGACAGTCGTCCCTTTTCCAGTAAGCCATCGTGATTGTGGCGCGTTGCGGTGGGTGTCCAAATTGGGATTTCCAGTTTCCAAAATTAATTTTAAAAGGGTAGTTTTGTCTTTTCCACTAGCCTCAAACCGTGTAAAATACAAGATTAAGCTCATTTTAAGCACTTTATCCTTACTTTTCATTAATTCTCTGTCAAATAAAACCCTAAAAATAAAAACTTACTCTCCAAGAAATCAAATTTCCTCCATTATTTTCCCAAGATAGCTCAAGATTAAGGATTCTCAATTCAAGAACTTCAAGAGTTCACCTTCAAAAGCTCAAATAGGGATTCAAGTTCAAGCTTTCTTAGTAATTGCATCAATTAAGGTATGTGACATTTACGAACAAGGATAATCTTTCATCCTTATGCTAAAAACTAATTTTTAATTACGAATATACATGATTTTGTATGAATATACATGAGTTTCAAATGAGAGTTCATACCCCTTGTTGTTATTTGCAAGATTATGAGATTTCAAGTGATTTAGAAGTTGAATTGCATGTCTATCTTCATATTTTCATACGTAATGCAGTAAATTCCAGATTTTGAGTTGAATTATCAATACTTACATTATCAAGAATGAATATTATGATGTTTTGACATGAATTTGATGCATGGGTCATTAAGCCCCAATTTAGTATTGCTATTTCAAGACTTATTGTGCTATGAGCACCCTAACACTAGATTATTTTTAGATTTTAATAAAGATTTGATCTTTTGATCTCAGCTTAGATATGATATCCACTTTAAAGTTTAACTTAGCAATTATACAGTTGGTTTTTGTAACAAACCATTTTACTAGATTTTTAAAGTGGATTTCCAACAAAATGAGCATACAGATTAAATGGAGTAGTATTTATCACCGAGTTGGGTATGTTCTCATGCCTAGAACTACGAGCCAACGTAGGTTTAGATTATCTGATTATTTCCATTTCTATATGGATGGTAGATGTGATCATTTAAATTAGGTTATAATCCTTGGTAATAGTATAACACCTCTCCCCAACGTGAGGTTTTCCCATAAGGGAACTAGACGTAGGATTCCATGATAGCTCACATGGTTTATGTCGATTAGAAGAACCTTGAAAAGAATAATACTAACAGAAAAACTTTTAGAAATCAAATGTATAGGCTCACAACTATATTCAAACATTGTTTTACAAAAGATATTAGCTATGAGATTTTAGATTTTTAGATTTCAGCTATAAAAGTGAGTCCTTTATAAACTAGACAGTATGATTTAAAGACAGAATACTAGTACAACTTTTAGAACTAAATTTTATGACTCACTTGATTAATGTAACATGTTTTGCTATTCTTGATTATGATTTACAATTTTCAAATATTCCATCTTATGTGAGTCATTTATATTTGGCATGCTTTATTTTCTAAATTATGATGACGTTGAGATAGTATTTTACTTATGCATTCACCCCCATATACTCAGTACATTCTCAAAATACCGATCCACATATACGTCTATGTGCTACATTATCTCATAATGTAGTATCAGGTGCTCAGTTTCAGCAGCATGAGTGATTTTGAGCATCTCCATCTACATCCCGACAGTTGGTGAGTCCTCATAATTTGGGGACATAGTCTTTCAGTTTTTCAACTTATTTGTATAGATGATTCAGATAGTTCGAGTCAGCTGAGGGTTTGTCCTAGTGACTCTCTAGATATTAGTAGTAGAGGCTTGTCAGACTGCTAGATATGGTTTCAGATTATTTAGTGTTGATTGTTCAGATGTATGACCCCGTAAAGTTCCCTCATATTCTAAACCTTTAGAACATGTCAAGTGAAGCTTTATTTCATCTTTAAAATATTTAGGAATGACTTCCAAATTGATTAGTGTTTACACCATATAGAGTTTTCCTAAAAATGACTTTTTATCGAGTAGAAAATTGAATTATCTTTCCAACGATACCGATTTCATCAAAATTTGACATCGGAAGATAAAGATATGGATGTTTTATAGAAAGCAGTCGAAACTGCCCAGGCGCGACGGAGAGGGCCGACGGACCATCGAGCTAGCGACAGACCGTTGCCCAAACCGTCATAGAGGAGGTAGTGAGACCACATTCTGGCTAAGTACGACGGAGAGGGCCGACAGACCATCGACCCAGCCATCGCAGGCAAGGCAGAAAGTCCAATTTTGGCCCAGGTGCGACGGACCGTCGGGCCCTCGACGAACCATTGCCTATTTCGTTCAGTGATTTTAAGTTATTTTTAAAAGGGGTTTTTAGTCCTTTTCCACCCTTTTTACACTCAATATAGCCAAAACGAAGCACATAGCTTCACATTCTTCATAGACATCAAAAACTAGGGTTTTCTCTCAAGATTAACCCTCTAGAGCAAATTCAAATCTTCCTCCAAGAAATTCAAGAACTCACCATATATTTTGCAAATTGAGTTAATATTCAAGGTTCCCAAGTCAAAGGCTTCAAGAACCCTCTATCGAGAGTTCCGAAAAGAGTCTCAAGCAAACTTGTTCATCCAATTTCACAATCTAAGATATGTGGGGTTTTAACAAGGGTAATCCTTTCACCCTTGTGCCCAAAGGCTTATTTTAAATATAAATTTCTGCAAATTAAGAGATTTTCCGTAAGATTGAAGTTAGGGTATATACCCATTATTATTGTTTGCAAGATTTTGAGATTTTCTATTTATTAAAGGTTGAATTACATGATTATGTTATATTCCCATGCCTATTTCTGAATTTTCTAGAATTTTAATATGTTTTGATATGAGATTGATGCTTGGGTCGATGACCCCATTTAAAGAATATTGTTTCAAGATTGTTTGTGCTATAAGACTTTCCTGGCTAGATTGTTTACAGATTTTAGATAAAGATTTAAACTTTTTGGGTCTAAGCTAAGATAGAAATCCACAATATTCAAGCAATTCATGATTAGAACCACAATATTCTGTCCCAATGGCTCTCCAGTTTGAGTAGTAGAGTATTTTTCAGACTAGACTGTCAGTTGAAGGCGTGTTTCAGATTATTAATAATTTGCTATCCATACTTTGTTTCCAGTTATCTTGGGTTATAGTTGACACAATAAAGTATCATTGTTTAGCTTATCTATCATGAAACAAGTGTTAGAAGTAATAGCAGGTTCAAAGGGTTAGCTTAGGGCTGCTTGTAGCCTTAAGTACCGTGTGACATCTCGGGATGAGATTTTGGGGCGTTACATTAGACTATTGAGTCTAGCATTTTCTAGAGATTATATTAAGATATTCTCAGTTAGCTCAGGTAAATGTACGCATTCTAGTTTTGATATTATATCTATATTCCTTTGTTATGAGATTCAGACTTAGTAGAAGGCAGACATGGTTAGCTTAAGGCTACTCGTAGTCTTGAGCACCGTGTGATATCTCGGGATCGTGTTTCAGGGTGTTACAGTTATGTCGTAATGTGAATTGATACAAATGATATTTCATCAAAAATATCTTTAGTACAATAGTGCACAATGTTGTATAATATTATAAGGATCTGATTCAACATTTATTTAAGTCTGCTGACGTAGATGTAATTATTAAGTGAAATATGCTTCTTGGTAAGCATAAGTTTTATTTGGCCTGTAGTCCTGACACTAGAAGATGTCATGTACTTAATGTTGAATGGTACACTTGATAATGAAATTTATATGAGAATCCCAGAAGGATTAAAGATGTCTGAAGCATATAGTTCAAAGTCTCAGGAATTACATTCAATCAGATTACAAAGATCGCTATACGACCTAAAATAATCAGGGCGTATGTGGTATAATCATCTTAGTGAGTACTTGATAAACAAATGTTACATAAATTATGTCATTTGTCCTTATATTTTCATTAAGAAAATGATATCAAGGTTTGTTATAATCCCCATTTATATGGATGACATAAATCTTGTTGGAACTCCAGAAGAGGTCCAAAAAGGCAATTGAATATCTAAAGAAAGAATTCGAAATGAAAGATCTTAGAAAGACAATGTTTTATCTTGGTCTGCAGATTGAAAATTTAGCAGACAGGATCTTCATCCACCAATCTTCCTATACTGAGAATGTCTTGAAACAATTTTACACGGACAAAGCATATTCGTTAAATAATCTAATGATTGTTTGGTCACTTAAAGTGAGTAAAGATTAATTTCGATCTCCAAAAGAGGGTGAAGAGATTCTTGGCCCTGAAGTACTATATCTCAATGCTATTGGTACAACTATGTATCTTGCTAACAAACCAAGGCTGCATATAGCCCATTCTGTTAATTTGCCAGCCAGGTAAAGTTCTTCTCTTTCATGTAGACATTGAAAAAGAGGTAAGCATATATTGCAATATTTAAAGGGGTCTATTGATATGAGTCTATTTATACTAACAAAGATAATTTAGATCTAGTTAGTCATGCAGCTGCAGGTTATTTATCTGACCCACATAAATCTGGATGTCAAACAAACTATGTATTTGCATATGATGGTACTGTGATATCATGGCGATCTATAAAACAGTTTATTGTTCATACTTATTCAAATCATGCTAAGATAATAGTGATTAATGAGGCAAGTAGAGAATGCGTAAGGCTGAGATTATTGATACATTCCATCAAAGAGAAATGTGGCCTAAAGCTCGATATCAAGATACCTACGATCATACTTGAAGACAATGCATCATGTATAGCTTAATTAAAAAGAGGCTTTATAAAAGGAGATAGAACTAAGCACATCTCACCAAAGTTTTTCTTCACACGTGATCTCTAGAAAAATTATGATATTGATGTACAACAAATACCTTCAAGTGACAATCTAGCAGATTTGTTCACCAAATCTTTACCAACTTTAGCTTTTGAAAAGATGCTACACAAGATTAGAATGTGAAGACTGAATCAATTGAGTTGGGGTCTTTATCAGGGGGAGTAAGAATACGCGTTGTATTATTTTTTCCTTAACCAAAGTTTATATCCCAATGTGTTTTTCCTGGTAATGTTTTTAATGAGGCAACACTCAAATGCATATTCAGATAGTTTTTCTTTACATAGGCACCCAAGGGGGAGTGTTGTAAAGGTGGATGCCATATGTCCAAAATGAAATACATGTGGCATACCTTTAAGTAATGTAAACCAAGTCATACGACATCTCTTTGTTTTTGGATAAAATTTTCATTTTTGTCATTGGATATATATAGCCTTAGTCAATGTGAGATCAAGATAATTTTTTGCAGTTTCCAAATTGGTACATTATATCTTTGGCATGATACGAATGACTTGCAAGTCTTCGTATGAGTACGGTACCAAATGTGAATGCCTTAATGAAAGACTTCATGAATAAAAATAAGAAAAATATTTTAATTGGGCTCAAAGAGAACTATGAATTGCCCCGAAAAAGTGTAGTCCTTCTGGCTAACACTTGAAATTGTGTTTGCCGACGTGGGAGGTTGTCTTGAATGGAGGATGATCGTTGTATGCTTTCTTCAAGCAGTAGTATGCATCTATGTTTATTATATGATGGTAAAAATATGACTACCTCAGTCCATGCTGCTAACATGGATTGAGGCCCCACCAGTTGGGTATGGACTGGATCCATATATCCCATGGGATACATATTGTTGGTATAAGTTACAAAGTTCAGAAATAAAGGTTTCCAAATGATTATGTTCTTTTACCATTCTGGTCACTTACTACTCATAATATGCATTTTGAGCTTATGACTAGGGGTTTGCATCAGTCGGTTTGATTTGATTTTGTATATTATCGAATCTGTTTCTCAGTTTTTGATTTGTCAACATGCTAAAGTGATAACCAAACCAATAAGTTACTTGTTATCGACTTTTGGTTTATCAATTTTGGTCCTTAACGGTTTGTTTTATCAGTTTAACCAATAAGAAAATGCTTCTTTTATTTTTTTTTACCTTATCTTCTTATTTTCATATGCTCATATATATACACTACCTTCATGCATAAAAGCCTACACGAAGTACAAGTAGAAGAAAATTCAAATACATTATTACTAAAACAAACTTATTTTCTTTTTGGTTAAGTATCGAATTTGAATGCAGTAGCAATTGATGGAGATCTCTAAAAAGAAAATATAGTTTATATTAATGGGTGAAAACCCCACAAGCCAACAAGTTTATGAAGAAAAGAACAACACTAAGACAACAACTATTAAATGCAGAAATATAAGTAAATAATAGGGTATTTATTTAAAATACAAAGCCACTATTATATAACTAGGGATAAAAATATAATTTTTAGTATAATCTTGTTGGATTATCATTTTACCGTTAACTAAAACCTTAGAATAAAAAATCGAACCGATATTTTAATAAATAAATTTCTAAAACCATTTAAAAATAATTAACCCAATAACCCGATATCGATACACCAATAATGATTTTTTGGTTCGGTTAATTTAGTTTTTGCACACCCTTAATTATAACATGAAGCTTAAAAAATGTTTTAAACAACTTTGATTTCCCCTTTCTTGGGTTACATGTTAGTACTCATCGTACTGACCTTCACCGGGCGCTACATCCTTTCATGATGTATGTTTCGAAGCTCATCCTTGCGATCTAGTTCGGCATTAGAATTACACTAGGGCGACAGCTACCAGGTGATAAGTCATCCTTCTTTCGAAGGGCCATATTTATTCCTTCTAGTTAGACATGATTTATTTCAATTTTATGGTATTCTCCGGGGATATGTCCTAGCATAAAATGTTATTTATATTATTAGAGGCTTCGTAGACTGAGTCAAATAAATGTTTTCATGTCATATCAGGACTCGAGATTTGATTGTTGATTTCTTTATAGTTCATAACTTATGGACCTATTTTCGCACTTTAATTACAATTTTTCTTATGAAAAATTCTAAGGGATCATCTCGGATCTTTCTTGATCTGGGATGCCCATCACGGCGAGGGTCTCAGCTCAAATTATGGAAAACTTGGTATCAAGTATGATTTAAGGTCCTATGGTATTTATGAAGATGCGTTGAGTAGAGTCCTTTTTATGGGTGTGTAGCACGCCACAATTTAAGTGACTTTCTCTAACTCCTAAATTTTTTGCAAATTTTAGAATATGCCTCTAAGAAGAACTAACGGCCAAAGGGAGCCCACACTTCTGACTTCACAACTCTTACTCCTACTGAGTTTCCACCATCCCTGACTAGTCCTTCTTGGATCCTGCGGCCAGTACAACCCATACTCAGGCCCAACAGGGTAAAGTTTCTAATATTGAGTTCAGACAGAACATCCATATGATTGCTTAGGTTGTGTCATCTCAGTTTTACCATTCATGTAATTTTGGGTCCATTTTTTGTTCTTTGGATGCTACTCAGGTTAGCCAGTTTATAGACTAAACCCATCGACTTTCATGGGATCCCAGACTGGGTAAGATCCCCAAGAGTTTGTAGACGAAATGGAAAAGATATTTTGGGTGATGCCTCCCAATGATACAAAAAAGGTAGAGTTTGTAGCCTACCAGCTAAAAGAGGTGGCTTATCAGTGGTGTGATGAGTGGGTGGAAATCAGAGGCGAGGATGTTGAACCTACTGTTTGGGAAGAGTTTTCAAATGGCTTTATTAACCACGTCTTTCCTTAGGAATTAAAGAAAGCTAAGGCTGAGGAGTTTGTGAATTTGAAGCAGGGTAAGGTAAGTGTTAAAAAGTATGCTTTGAAATTTACTCAGTTGTCTTGTTATGCTCCAAAGTTGGTGTCTAGTATGAGGGCTTAAATGAGAAAGTTTTCTTTGATCTCTTTAGCGACTTGGTACTAGAATGTAAGGGTGTCATGTTGAATAGTGACATGGATATATCCAGGTTAGTGGTTTATATGTAATAGATAGAGGATGAATGAATAAACAGGCAGAGGCAGAGGGGAGGCAGCATAAAAGAGCTAGGCCAATAGATCAGGATGAGAGTCAGTAATATAGAGGAAAAAAGGGGAAGGCAACTGTTTAAGAAGAAATATTGGGGTAATTCTCATTCATCAACTATTGCACCAGCTCTCTATCATCAATAACATGGGATTTAATCCTTAGAAAGCCAAAATAGAGTCTCATTCATCAAAATTGTTCAAGAACTTGTATAAGGGTTTCAAAATAAAAACCCACATAGCTCAAGATTCAACCGTGAGTTTTCAAAACAAATCGGAGAATTGGAATCCCTGCAACATAGGCTTCAAGAAGCACCCGCTAATTTCGTAAATAGAGGTACGTGGGGTTGTCCTAAATTTCATGGGCATGTTTTAAAAAGAACTTATGCAAGATTTTGAATTTAACTATCTATCTTTCTATCTATATATATGTTTTTACAAATGGGGGTTTTAAATTGATACAAATAGCATGTTTTGGGATATGATTATGAAAGAAATATTGAAATACCATGGGGTTTTTTGTTTGAATATATAACTGTCACGACCCGAGTCAAGGCCCTGGCCGCGACGAGCATCCATAACCATTAAGGCCCGGGAGCCCCTTTCTATCTGGAAATCATGAACACCATCCATATACAATAAGGAAAAATACGGAAAAATATTACAACGGAATCATGGTCAACTCTTATTTCAACTACACAATAATGAAATGAGTTCATAAGATCAACAACATCTAACATTAGTTTGCGAAATCTCTACTAATTGAAAATAACCTCTGAAGACTGAGACAAAACTGGGACAAGGCCCCAGCAGACCATAGAAAAGGATAGAAACAATTAAATCTGAAATTCATCCCTTCCGGAATAGAGGAGGCTCATTAACTACAACTTCTGACATGCACGGATCTACTGCTATATGAGACTGCAGGATTGTGTCTTAGATCATGGAATATAGGGGGTAGGGGGTTAATACAGATGTACTGGTACGCAGAGAAATCCAAAATAATGTATTTATTATATATATAACATAGATGAGAGCAAGTCTTGAAATATTAAGCATGAAATAGTTAAAAAAAATACATGGGCAATTTCAATGATCTTAAAACAATCTTGTCAATGAAGTTCTAATCTTTGTATTACTTTTGAGTTTGGTGGTACACCCTACATTTCTACAATCCCAGGGGCTATATGGAATTCGCACTTAACTCGGCGGCCAAGCCCCCAACCCAAGTTTGCCGCAAGGGTTGGAGTTTATGAATAGGTTGGTATACCCCCTTACAAGTATACCGTGGCAACACCCTTACATGACGTCCATATTATTTTCTTTTTCGGACAATATCCGTATCGGCAAAATACAGTTTTTCCAGCGATGAGCCCTTACACTCAAACGCCTTCTTCGGGTAACCACCTAACTCTCTTTAAGCCCATTTCTTGCATGTTCAAAATATGCATCTTTCTGAAATCAAATTCTGAAAATCTGAGTAAAAATCTATATTCTGTTCTGTTCTGAATTTACCATGGCATTATCTGTATTGGTATCGTCATACCAAGACTTGCAAGTCATATCTCTGAGCCATAAAAATATCATATCATAGTCTTTTCTTTGAGAACATAAAGTCCAGACCACCATATTTCGAACAGTTCAAGAAAATTCCTTCTTCAATACATTTATCAAACTATGCAAAAACCGTTCCTTTCAATCATTTCAACAAACATGTGGTGGTCATAAATTTCAACAACCCATGAAATTGTTTTTTTATATATATATATATATATATATATATATATATTCAGCACTTACCAACATGTAAAACCCTCTCTCTTCAATTCAAAAATTAATAATCAAGTCATAATCAAAGTCAAAGCTTTTATATTAAATCATGTTTCCAATATCACATTTCGAACACATCATATCTTACAAAGTTAAGAGACTTGTAAGTAAGAGACGGATTTCAAATAATTCATGCTCTCAATTCATAATTTAAACTCATCAAACTCATACATATATCTACTTGAACATGGTTATAAATTAATATCATCAAAAACTTTAGAAGCATGAATCTAATTATTAATCCAAAAACCCCCCTTGTAAATTCATAATGTCTAAACCTTTAATATGATTAACAAGAATTTACCATACCCATGTAGATTTAGGAAGATCCCACGTACCTTAGATTACTTAGACTAAAGAGTAGAACTCGAATCTTGATTCGTTTCCTTAGAAATCTTGGATTTGGCTTAAATTCTTGATCTTGAATGTTGGAGCTTAGGGTTTCGGGTTGAGAAGAATTTTGATGAATATAAGTATAAAATACTTGCAAGAGTCTTAAATCAAATGTTTTGGCGGATTGGGGTTGGGGAAAAAGACTAAAATAACCTTAAGGAAACAAAAAAAGTCGCAGCAGTCCCTCAGTTGACAGATTGATATGATGAAATAAATTGGGTATAACTTTTTACTCCGATGTTGGATTTGGACGAAATTATTTTTTTTAAAAGAAGACTCAACTACCTTTCATTTGATATATATAATACCACCCAGTTCGTTATATAACAGAAGTTATGGTTGATGAAAGTTGACCCAAGTTGAAGTGTCCACTCAAACTAAATCTATAAAATTGTTTTCAACTCGCCTTAGAGTTAGGGGATTCTTGTGACCCTAATTTGTATTCAAAGGCTTTTACACACAATAGGATTGATCACCACACATATATTAATAAGGAATAATTTAGTTAGGGTCTATACGCGTATAAATGATGGTCTAGATTCTTGCCCAAAAGTACGGGGTGTTACAATAACAATGGTTGAATTGTGAATATGTGATCTGAATTTCAAAAGGATGCAATGTGTATGGATTGTGAATTCTTTAAATCCCCTATGATAATGTCTTATACTCCATATTATACTTGTGTTAAACTATTGAGAGCATGAGTTTTGAAATTGATATGATATTACTCATAAATGATAAAACTTCTTGAACTATTACATGTTGAGAACCATGGTGCATGTGGTTGATGTGTGTGAAAGTATTATATATGTGCATGATATAAATGGCATGAGAAGTTGAAGAATAGATGTGATATTGATGACTTGCAAGTCGGGTATGACGATACCCTGTAGAGTATGATATGTAATTAATTTAATAAAGGTTATTGATTGACTTTATGTGAGATGGGTGGTTACCCGAAGAAAGCACGAGTCAAATGACTCTACGCTGGAAACCATGTTTGCCAACTCAGAAACTTGGTACCCTGCTGTGTGATCTTGTGTACCTGACATTATGTCATCCCAAATTGGGACTATGAATTGGTACCATACTGTGTGATCTTGTGTACCTCAAAATGTGTCATCTCCTATTCGGGACAAACGGTTAGGTGCCCTGTTGTATGATCTTGAGCCCAACCCCAACATATGAACTTGATTGATGATGGAGATACCCTGCTGTGTGATCTTGCGTGCTCTCCCTTTCTCACCTATACTACAATCTTGGCGGCAACCGAGATTAGGAAGTTGGTGAAACTGTAGGGTGTACCACCTAGCTCAGAGGTGTTACATTGTTGTTGGAAAATCATTATACTATGCCCATGCATTTTGAAATATTTTAAAATAATGTGTTTTATAGCAGCTCTCATTTACGTTAGATAAAAACCTCTATTTTGTTTTTGGATTACTCTACATACCAGTATTTCTGTATTGACCCTTTACCCTCCAACCTCTCAGGTTCTGAGACACAGGCTAGGGGTCCAAAGCAGCTATAGATTTCATCTGTCATAGTTGTTACGTCCAGTGGTGAGCCTTCTATACTTTGGAAGGCCTGGTTACTTTCAGACGATTATCATTATTGGACATGTTTTGGTCTACTGGGGGCCTTGTCCCAGTTTTCAGATTTATTAGTGATTATGTATTAGAGATTTCGCAGACGATTTTTAGATTTCGATAGATGTTGTGGGACTTTATTTCCCATTATTGACTTTATTAGACTCATGACCATATTTCCATAGTATGGTGTATTTTCTGCATTTCTTTTATCATATGAATTATATGCATGATTACTTGATAGATAGGAGTGTTTCGAGCCTTCATGGTTTGGAATACTCGCCACGACATCGTGACAAACTTGGTATGAAAGAACGGTTCATGGTTCCAGGGTATCTATGAAATCGCATCGGGTATAGTTTTGTTTATGGGTGTGTAGCGCACTACACTTATAAGCGAGAGGCTACTAGGAATTTAGGAAATGTTTCTTTTCTTTGTGATTTAGTTCGTGCTTCAGAGTCTAATCTGTTCCTAATCAGTGATCTCTTGTCTTATAGAAATAGCAATTATGCCTTCTCGTCGTAATGTTATTCAGAGTGCCCAGAATGATGAAGTCCGTCCCACTCATGGGATGAGGACATGAAATAGATCTCACATTCCTGAACATGTCCCTACTTTGGGAGTCCCTCCAGTTCCAACCAGTCCACCTCGGGCTCCACGGACCAATGTGAACCGTCCCTCAACTTCTCAGGGGAATATATCAAATGCCGAGTTCAGGAAATTTATTCACATACTAGTATAGTTGGTGGTTGTGCAAGCTCAGTGGTCAAAAGATATTGGATCCGCACCTATTGTATCCGAGGCTACTCGAGTAGGCCAATTCATGAGGATGAATCCTCCCAAATTCACAGGCACCAAAGTAGGAGAGGATCTATAGGAGTTTGTGGATGAAATGGAAAATATATTCAAAGTGATGCACACAGATATTGTAGAAGGGGTAGAATTGGTGGCATACCAGCTGAAGGATGTGGCGAATCAGTGGTACAGTGATTGGGAAGATGAGAGAGGCGAGGGTGCTAAGCCCTCGGTATGGGATGAGTTCGTAGATGCTTTCCTTGAACAGTTCTTTTCTTTAGAGTTGAAGGAGGCTAAGGCTGAGGATTTCATAAATCTGAAACAGGGGAAAATGAGTGTCCAAGAGTATACTCTAAAATTTAATCAGCTTGCTCGCTTTGCACTAAAGATGACTAGAAATATGAGAGCCCGAATGAGGAAGTTTGCATTTGGCCTCTCCGATGACCTAACACTTGAGTGTCAAGGGGTGATGCTCAATAGGGACAGGGACTTTGCTAGACTAACTATCCATATGCAGCAGGTAGAGGAGAAGAAGAAGAAGATTGCTGAATCTAGAGAGAAAGATAGGCTGGCAAAGAGGGCCAGAATAGCGGACCACCACAGTTAACCGCAGAGTAGTAACTGGGGTAATAAGTGGTCAAATAAGAAGAAGTTTTGGAGTAATGCACAGTCAGCAGCCAGCGCCCCAGCGCCCAGACCACAGACAGATAGACGATCTCAAAATTTCCAGACTTACCATGGATCCAGAGCTCCAGATACTCAGTCGCAGGGCAGTGTGGCTCAGCAGTATCATAATTTTCAGTGGTGTGAGACTTTCGGAAAGAATCACCCAGAGAGGTGTTATTTTGAGAGGAGAAATTATTATTCTTATGGAAAAGTAGGACACCTTTAGAGAGATTGCCTTTCTGCTGGAGAAAATACGGGGGAGGGGGGGGCTAAGTCCCAAGTTGCCTCTACAGCTCCTCCTCCTAAGGGTTCCCCTTCAGCTATCGGGAGCGATCGCAACCAGTCATACACTTTGACTAACCGCCAGGAGGCGGAAGCTTCACCAGATGTTGTCACCGGCATGTTATGAATCTTTTCCCATGGTGTTTATGTATTGATTGATCATGGATCTACCCTATATTATGTGACCCCTTATGTGGCAATTGGTTTTGGGTTTGAGCCTGAAGTGATTTCTAAACCTTTCTCTGTTTCCACTCCTGTGGGCAATTCTGTTGAGGCTAGGAGGGTGTATAGAAATTATATTATGTCTATTCTTAGCCAAGATACTGTGGCAGACCTTATAGAACTTGATATGGTAGACTTTGATGCTATTCTTGGGATGGACTGACTTCATTGATGTTATGCCATACTTGACTGTAGAACTCAAAAGGTTACTTTTTCTTTCCGAATGAGCTAGTGATAGAATGGGAGGGACATTCTTTAAAACCTAGAGGGAACTTTATATCCTATCTCTAGGCCCGTAAACTCATTTCCAAAGGTTGCTTGTATCATCTTATTTGGGTTAAAGATTCTAGTGTCGAAGGGCTTCCTTTTTTGTCTGTTCCCGTCGTGAATGAATTCCCAAAAGTCTTTCCAAATGATCTCCCAGGAATACCGCCTGATAGGGAGATAGATTTTGGTATTGATTTATTGCCAGATACCCGTCCTATTTCTATTCTGCCATATAGAATGGCTCCTGCAGAGCTAAAAAAGTTGAAAGAACAGCTAGCAGACCTCCTAGATAAGGTTTTATCCACCCCAGTGTGTCTCCCTGGGGTGCACCTGTACTTTTCGTGCAAAATAAAGATGGTTCCCTTTGTATGTGTATAAATTACCGTCAATTGAACAAAGTCACTATTAAAAATAAATATCCTCTTCCTAGGATTGACGATCTTTTTGACCAACTTTAGGGTGCTAGATTTTTTTCAAAAATAGACCTTCATTCGGGTTATCATCAGTTAAAGGTTCGGGAGTTAGACATTCCTAAAACAGCCTTTTAAACTCGATATGGTCACTATGAGTTCTTAGTCATGTCCTTCGGGTTGACTAACGCCCCTGCAGCCTTCATGGTTCTTATGAATAGGGTGTTCCGTCAGTTTCTAGATTTGTTTGTCATAGTGTTCATTGATGATATTCTGATCTATTCCAAAAGTGAGGAAGACCATGCCAATCACATCTGAATTATCCTTCAGACCCTTAAGGATTATCAGTTATATGCTAAGTTCTCCAAATGTGAATTCTGGCTGAATGCTATTGCCTTCTTGGGGCATATTGTATCTAGTGACGGGATTAGAGTGGATCCCCAAAAGATTGAGGCAGTGAGAAAATGGCCCAGGCCCACGACTCCAACTGATATTCGGAGCTTCTTGGGTTTGGCAGGTTATTACAGGAGGTTTGTAGAGAGTTTTTCTTCCGTAGCCGGTCCACTCACTAAATTAACTCAGAAGAAGGTAAAGTTTGTATGGTCAGATTTATGTGAAAATAGTTTTGAGAAGTTGAAGGACAAGTTTACTACTGTTCCTGTTTTGACTCTTCCCGAGGGAGTAGAGGTTTTTATGGTATACTATGGTGTATTCCGCATGGGATTTGGTCGTGTGCTTATGCAGCGTGGTAAGGCAGTGGCTTATGCATCTAGGCAGTTGAAGGTGCACGAGCGAAACTACCCCACTCATGACTTAGAGTTAACAGTAGTGATATTTGCACTTAAGATCTGGTGCACTATTTGTATGGAGTACATGTTGATATATTTACCGACCACAAAAGTTTATAGTATGTTTTCTCACAGAAAGAATTAAATCTTAGGTAGAGGCGATTATTGGAGTTTCTGAAAGATTATGACATGAGCTTGCACTACCATCCGAGAAAGGCAAACGTGGTAGTCTACGCCCTCAGCAGGTTAGCCATGGGCAGTCTTTCCAATGTGGAAGAAGGAAAGAGAGAGATGCTAAAAGATATTCACTGACTTGCAAATATGGGAGTGTGACTCTTAGATTCCAAAGATGGAGGAGTAGTGGTTCATGAGGTAGCTAAATCTTCTCTTTGTCCAGAAGTTAAAGAGAAGTAGGCTCAAGATCCCATCTTGATGCAGATTAAGAATAATGTGGGTCAGTAAAAGGTGATGTCTTTTGAGATTGGTGGCGATGGTATTCTGAGATACCAAGGTAGACTGTGTGTGCCAGATATAGATGGTCTGCAGGAGAGAATTCTTGATGAGGCTCACACGTCGAGGTATGTTGTTCACCCAGGCTCTACAAAATTGTATCATAATTTGAAAACTATTTATTGGAGGAACAATATAAAGCGTGATGTGGCGAAATATGTTTCCAAGTATTTGAATTGTCAGCAAGTCAAGGTGGAACATATGAGGCCAGATGGTACTTCTCAAGAGATAGCTTTACCTTTGTGGAAGTGGGAGATGATCAACATGAACTTTATTACAGGACTTCTGAAGTCTCGAAACCAGTATGATTCTATATGGGTAATTGTTGATAGGCTGACTAAGTCAGCGCATTTTCTGCCTCTTAGGACTAATTATTCGGGGAAAGATTATGCTAAGTTTTTCGTCGCAAAAATAGTTCGTTTGCATGGGGCACCTGTGTCCATCATATCCGATCGAGGTACATAGTTCTCTTCTCAGTTTTAGAGATCCTTTCAGAAAGGTTTAGGTAATTAGGTGAATCTAAGTACAACATTCCACCCTCAGACTGATGGGCAAGCTGAGCGCACCATTCAGACCCTTGAGGACATGTTGAGAGCTTGTATGATTGACTTTAAAGGTAGTTGGGTGGAGTAATTTCCACTGATAGAGTTCGCATATAACAATAGTTTCCATTCTAGTATTAAGATGGAACCTTTTGAGGCATTATATGGAAAGAGATGTAGGTTTTCGATAGGATGGTTTGAAGTAGGTGAGATGTAGATGTTTGGGCCTGATCTTGTTCATCAGGTAATGGAAGATGTAAAGCTTATTAGAGAATGACTTAAGAAAGGTCAGAGTCGTTAAAAATCCTATGCCGACGTTAGAAGAAGAGATTTAGAGTTTGAGGTTGGAGATTGGGTATTTCTTAAAGTTTCTCCCATGAAGGGAGTTATGCGATTCAGGAAGAAAAGTAAGCTAAGTCCTCGCTATATAGGACCATACCAGATTGTAAAAAGGATAGGTGGAGTTGCATATGAGTTAGAGTTGCCAGCAAATTTGGGTTCTGTTCACCCGGTATTCCACATATCCATGTTGAAAAAGTGCATATGAGACCATTCATTAGTTTTGCCTGTTGAAGAAATCAAGGTGTTAGACTCCTTGTCTTATGAAGAAGAGCTTGTAGCAATCTTAGATCGTCAAGTGAGAAAATTGAGGAGCAAGGAGATAGCCTCGATTAAAGTGTTGTGGAGGAATCAAAAATTTGAAGAAGCAACTTAGGAATCCGAAGATGTCATGCGAGTCAGATGCCCAAACTTATTTGTTTTGGTAAATGATTAGATGGAAGGTACAATTCTTGTTTTATGTCTTCTTTTCTATGTCTGAGTATACTTAAAATCGTGCGTGACTGTATTCCATGTCATCATTTAGGGATGAATGATCCCAAGCGGGGGATAATGTAATGCCCCGTAGAAAATCATGCAGTACGTTATCCTGTAATAGCATGTGCATGGGATGAGAAGCTTAAATTATGAAAAATATTCTAAGTGTAAAAGAGACTTAGTCTCATTTTTAGCTCTTGATCTTTTGGGATTTTATTTTCAACCTTCCCGACCTCTATTTTTAGATTTTCTTGTTGCGATGGGGCAAGGTTGTAGTACGTCTCGGATGAGTTTCGGAATTTTTAGATGAGCATAAGGGTGAGTTTGGATTGCCATTCCAGTAGGGTCTGCGATTTGCCCGCGCCGCCCGCTGGATTGCTTGGACTGGGAAGGGAACCCGCGATAGGGCAGGCGATGCCTGGCCTAGGGAGGTGCTCTAGGGCGAGAAATGCCTGGTGGATCGCCCTCAGCCAATCTCTTCAGTTTTCCCAAATTAGTAAGGGCATTTTGGGTATTTTTCATCCCTCTATCATCAATAACACGAGATTTAATCCCTAGAAAGCCAAAATAGAGTCTCATTCATCAAAATTGGTCAAGAACTTGTATAAGGGTTTCAAAATAAAAACCCACATAACTCAAGATTCAACGGTGAGTTTTCAAAACAAATTGAAGAATCAGAATCCCCGCAATGTAGGCTTCAAGAAACACCCACGAATTTTGTAAATAGAGGTATGTGGGGTTGTCCTAAATTTCATGGGCATGTTTTGAAAAGAACTTATGCAAGATTTTGAATTTATCTATCTATCTATCTATCTCTCTCTCTCTATATATATATATGTTTTTACAAATAGGGGTTTTCAATTGATACAAATAACATATTTTGGGATATGATTATGAAAGAAATATTAAAATACCATGGGGTTGTTTGTTTAAATATATAAAAATAGTTGAATTGTGAATATGTGATCTGAATTTTGGAAGGATGCAGTGTGTATGGATTGTGAATTCTTTAAATCCCCCACGATAATGTCTTATACCCCATATTATACATGTGTTAAACTATTGAGAGCATGAGTTTTGAAATTGATATGATATTACTCATAAATGATAAAACTTCTTGAACAATTACATGTTGAGAACCATGGTGTATGTGGTTGATGTGTGTGAAAGTCTTATATATGTGCATGCTACAAATGGCATGAGAAGTTGAAGAATAGATGTGATATTGATAACTTGCAAGTCGGATATGATGATACCCTACAAAGTATGATATGTAATTGATTTAATAAAGGTTATTGATTGACTTTATGTGAGATAGGTGGTTAGCCGAAGAAAGCACGAGTCAAATGACTCTACGCTGGAAACTGTGTTTGCCGGCTCGGGAACTTAGTACCCTGCTGTGTGATCTTGTGTACCTGACATTATGTCATCCCAAATTGGGACTATGAATTGGTACCATGCTGTGTGATCTTGTGTACCTCGAAATGTGTCATCACCTATTCAGGACAGATGGTTAGGTGCCCTGCTGTGTGATCTTGAGCCCAACCCCGACACATGAACTTGATTGCTGATGGAGACACCCTGCTGTGTGATCTTGTGTGCTCTCCCTTCCTCACCCATACTACAATCTTGGCGGCAACCGAGATTGGGAAGTTGGTGAAACTGTAGTGTGTACCACCTAGCTCGGATGTGTTACATTGTTGTTGAAAAATCATTATACTATGCCCATGCATTTCGAAATATTTTGAAGTAATGTGTTTTATAGATGCTCTCATTTTTGTTATATAAAAACCTCTATTTTGTTTTTGAATTACTCTGCGTACCAGTACTTCTGTATTGACCCCCTCCCCTCCAACCTCTCAGGTTCTGAGACAAAGGCTAGGGGTCTAGAACAGCTGTAGATTTTTCATCTGTCAGAGTTGCTGTGTCCAGTGGTGAGCCTTCTATACTTCGGAAGGCCTGGTTACTTTAAGAAGATTATCATTATTAGACATATTTTGGTCTACTGGGGGCCTTGTCCTAGTTTTCAGATTTATTAGTGATTATGTATTAGAGATTTCACAGACCGGTTTCAGATGTCGATAGATGTTGTGGGACTTCATTTCCCATTACTGATTTTATTAGACTCATGACCATGTTTTCGTAGTATGCTGTATTTTCTACATTTCTTTTATCATATGAATTATGTGCATGATTACTAGATAGATAGGGGTGTTTCGGGTCTTCATGGTTCGAAATACTTGTCACGGCCAGGGCCTCAGTTCGAGTCGTGATAGAAACCCTTCTATTCCTTCCTGTTAGACATGGTTAATTTTAATTTTATGTTATTCATCCGGGCTTTGTCTCGATATAAGATGTTATTCATATTGTTACAGGCTTCATAGACTGAGTCAAAAGAATTTTTTCTTGTCATATTTCAGGACTTGAGATTCGATTGTTGATTTCTTTGAACTTCATAACTCATAGGCCTATTTTTCACACTTTAACTACAACTATGCTTATGAATAAATGCTAACAAGTCATCTTGGGTCTTCATTGGTCTGAGATGCCCGTCACGACCAGGATCTCGACTCAGGTCATGACAATTATTCACCAAGTTTTGATCCGTGCATCACTTGTCGTCAGAGATTTCTCATGAAAAAAGATATGTGACACATAAAAGAACATCACTTTTTGATTATATGACTTATATATGACATAACAAAATAATCCATATACTCTTCAACTACCCTGTTCTTTTATTGTTATATAGATTTTGAGTTCTAGTAATTAGCTAAATAATCCATCATTATCCTTCCAAAGCTGTTAGTAGAAATTATAAAGTATGCATAATTTTAGTTCCAACATTCTTGAGTGAAAGTAAGCTTGAGAGGCGTGTAGAAGCCTATAAATTATGAATTAAAATACTCAATTTCTATCAATATTTTCATGTCGGGATGGTATTTAAACACTGTGTCTTTCCACCATTGGAATTAAATATCTTTCCATCTTGGATAACTTTCAAGACTTGTATTTCATCTTGTAGGATTCAATTTGATAGCTTTACCCTTGAGTCACCCTGATGTAGCTAGGGTTAAGTTCTTCTCTCTCTCTTTACGTTTGTTCTTATTTTTACAAACTTTGTTATCTACAATATATGCTAATGAATATCTCTTCTTGTACTAAAGTTTTTATCAATGATGATGATGATGTTTTATTTTTTAATTCTTGTCATGATCAGGAGATTAGAGAAAATAATAACATGGATGTTGTTTCACATCATGAGATAACCAACGTCGCCACCAGTGGAGAGAAAACATTGGTGTTAATATTGATGTTGTTTCTG
Source organism: Capsicum annuum (assembly GCF_002878395.1). NCBI lineage: Eukaryota > Viridiplantae > Streptophyta > Magnoliopsida > Solanales > Solanaceae > Capsicum > Capsicum annuum. The sequence continues at coordinate 192,943,559 of NC_061116.1, read as the reverse complement.
GGAGGATCCTATGCATATGCCTAAATGTCACGACTCGAACCGAGGCCCTGGCCACGATGGAAATTCCGAATCATGAAGGCCCGGGTGCCCCCTTCATCTGGAAATCATACTCACTATTCATATACTTATAAGGAAATGTGGGCAAAAAATAACAAAACGAAAACACAATCATTTTCTTACTTCAACTGAACAATACGAAATTTAGTTTATAAATATTCAAAAACATATGACACCAATTTGCAAAATTTCTAACAATACGAGGACCAACATCTGTCAAGGAAAACTAGGACAAGGCCCCCATTCGGACCATGACTAAAACTAAATAACAATATTCAATAAACAAGGCCTTCCGAAATAAGGAAGGCTCACTAACTGCAAACTTATGACAAATTAATCTATGGATTAGCAGGACCTCGGGACTGTGCCTTAGATCTTGAAATATAGGGGGTCAATACAAATGTACTGATACGCAGAGCAATCCAAAATAACATAATTTTATATAAAATAAGTGAGAGCAATTAATGAAATATTTTACATACAATATATGAAAATGCATGGGCATACTTAAAAGCCTTTGAAACATTTCTTGAAACCACAACTTACTCTTTATCTTACTTCTGATCTGGATGCTACACCCTATAATCTTTAATTCCACGGGATATATGAAATCTGCCCTTAACACGATGATCAAGCCTCTAATTCAAGTTTGCCGCAAGGATTGGAGTATCAATAAGGGGAGACACGCAAGACCACACAACATGGTGCCATGATCCCCAATCAAATCAACATGTCATGGTAGTGTACAAGACCACATAGCATTACTCCTAACCATAGTCCCAAATTAGGATGACATATTTAAAGTACACAAGAGGACATAACATAGTACCATAACCCCATGTCGGTAAATCACGATTTCTAGCGTTGAGTCTTTCAACTCCTACTTTCTTCGGGTAACCATCTAACTCTCTTTAAGCATATTTTTAACCTTTTCTAAATGTGCATCTTTTTGAATTCAAAATTTGAGTGAAATCTATATTTTTAGTCTATCCTGAATCTACTATGGCAAGGATTCACATTTCAAAGCATATGTCAAACCATGCAAAGATTCTCGCTTTTCAACATTTCAACAAATGGTGGTCAATTTCTCAAAATAATCATTCAATTCTTTCAATTATCGTATTCAGCCTTTATAAACAAGAATTATCCCTCTCTTTAATTCACAATCAACATAAAATTCATAATTGATAGTAAAACTCTTGGCTCTTGCTTTAAGATATGCAATTGAGTAATCTATGACTTGTGAATCAAGAAATAACACCATGAGAGGGAAATTCGTTACTCATGCTCTCAATTTATATTTTTCAAAACATTGAAAGCATATGTGTGTGTGTATATATATATATATATATATATATATATATATACACACACACACACACACACACACACACAAAAACAAAAATTAAATTTAAGGGGGAGGCTTCAAGACCAAAGCATTATCATCAAAAGGGTTCACCGGGCATATTTTATTATAAATTCAAATCCTTCATAAATATATGAATTATCAATATTCAAAATATTATTAAAAGATTTCACCATGCCCATGTAGTTTAGGAAAATCGCACGTACTTTAATTACTTTGTTCGAAGAATAAAACTCGAATCTTGATTTGTTTCTTGGAAACCTTGATCTAAGAGATTGATTCTTGATATTTAGGGCTCTAGGGTTTTCTTGAAGAGGAGAAGAGAAGAATTATGCAACAAATTCTCTTTGGGGGATTAAATCTTGTATTTTGGACGATTTTTGGGTGAGGTAAATGACCTTATTGCCCTTAAATATGTGGAATCAAAAGCTAAAAAATAAGAAAGCATGCTATAGAGCGTGCGTCGTATGCTCTGGAGCACCGAAATGGAGTGTGCACTGCATGCTCTATCACAGGCTCCCTCAGGAGTGGACTGGAGCGTGCTCCATATGCTAATCGCGCGGCCTCACTGCCTCTCTCTCAAAAATGGCTACAACTTTTTGCCCAGGTATCAAATTAAGGCTAAATTGGTATCATTGAAAAGCTGACTCAATTATCTACAATTTGGTGGATCTTATGCTGCAAAATTCTACTTGTATCAAAAGTTGTACACGTTCAAAGTAGAACCTTGTAAAATTAAATACAAAGATTTTGCCAAATCAAAGGTTCTTAGCTCAACTTCACTCTAAGTGAATCCTATGAAGATTTTTCACCACAAAATCACTTCAAACATGAGGATAAAGATCATAACACTTATTATCACTTGGAAATAATTTCTATTAGAGCTTGCACACGTAGGAATGTTCGATTTCTAGTTTGAAAATGCGGGGTGTTATACTAAGTATGGTATAGTTATTTTAGAGATGAACTAAATTATATTATTGGTTTGACAAGTCCTCCAACAAGTAATTGGAATAAGTTTAAGTTACTGGAGGCGAACAGGGAGGAACGGTCCAAGAAACAATTAGCAAATTAAGACTCTCCCTTTAAATAGTGGGAGTACTCTATTATATCTATATTCACTCACTTCAAAGGTACGTAGCACAGGGACATCTCAATAAAATTAGAAATCTAATGTCAAATTTTAATAAAAGATCTTAAATATATACACATAAATTCAAAAATAATATAGCAATAATTTAAAATTATCTTTTTTTTGTTCTTGCATATTGGTTGTTTTTATTATAGTATTTTTAAAGGACACATAATAAGCATCCGAACTCACAGCTGATCTAGTGTTGGAATGTAAGGGGGCAATGTTTAATAGAGACATGGATTTCTCCAGGTTGCCTGTTCATATGTAGTAGGTTGAAGAGCAGAAGAAAAGGTTAGCTGAGGCCAGAGAGAAAGACAGGCAAGCCAAAAGGGCCAAGCCTAAAGATCAGAATAATAGTCAGCATCAAGGTGGAAATTGGGGTAATAGGTGGTCGAAGAAAATTTTTTGGAGTAATGCTCAGTTCTCGGCTAGCACCCTAGCACCTAGACCTCTAACTGATCGATGATTCTAGTATTTTTAGCCTAAGAGTGGAGTGAGAGTGCAGTGTACTCAGTCCCAGAGAAGTGTGTCCCAGTCATTTAGGCCATACCCTTGTTGCGGAAATTGCCAGAGGAACCACCTGGGAAAGTATGTCTATGGTAAGTGCATGTGTTATACTTGTGGTCAATCGGGGCACTTCAAGAGGGACAACCCACTGTTAAAGGGAATGTTGAAGGCACTAAGTCCCAAGCTAATTCTACTGACCCACCACCACCCAAGGATACTACTTTAGCTACTGGTGGCGATCGCAATCGCTTGTATACTATATCCAACAACCAGGATGCAGAGGCTTCACTAGATGTGGTCACGGGCATGTTATAAATTTTCTCCCGTAATGTGTATGTGTTACTTAATACCGAGTCTACCTTGTATTATGTGACCCCTTATGTAGTTGTGGGTTTTGGTTTTGGACCTGAACATATTCCTGAACCTTTCTTTATTTCTACTTCTGTTGGTGACTCTATTATGTATAGAATGGTGTATAGAAATTATTTGGTGTCTGTCTGCAATCGTGATAGCGTGGCAAACCTTATAGAGCTTTATACGATTGATGTTGATATTATTTTAGGGATGGACTGGATCCATTTTAGGGATGGACCGACTCTATTTCCCTCTGTAGCCAACTTTTCAAATGTCCACATTGGGGCATCCATGCATCTTCGCAACACATGTCTGAACCATCTCAGTCTCACTTCTCGCATCTTGTGTTCCACCGAAGTCACCCTGATCTTATCTTGGATAACCTCATTTTGAGTTTTGTCTCTCTTAGTCAACCCACACATCCATCACAACATCCTTATCTCTGCCATATTCATCCTCTCGATGTGAGAATTTTTAACTAGCCAACACTCCACCCCCATATAACATAGCTAGTCTGACCACCACTTTGTAGAACTTGCCCTTGGGTCTTGGTGGCACCTTCTTATTAAACAAGACTCTTGAAGGGAGCTTTCCTTTTATCCATCCTGCACCAATAGGATGAGTGACATCCTCATCAATCTCTTCATTTTCCTGAATAATAAACCCAAGGTATTTGAAACTTCCTCTCTTTTGAATGGCTTGAATATCAAGGTACACCTTCACATTAGCCTCCTATGTCAACTCACCGAACTTGTTTTGGATGTTCAGTCTTAGTCCTACTTAACCTAAATCCTTTATACTCCTGGGTCTGTCTCCAAACTTTCAACTTATTAGTAACTCCTTCACGAGTCTCATCAATCAAAATTGCATCATTCGCAAAAAAATACAGCATGCTACCTTACCTTGAATTTGATGTATCAATCCATACATTACCAAGGCAAATAAAAATGGGCTAAGGGTCGACCCATGGTGCAACTCCATCAATACGAGAAAATCTCGAGTCCCTACCGCCGTTCATACTCGAGTAGTCTTGGCTCCACCGTACATGTCTCTTATTGGCCTAATGTATGCCATCTGTACACCTCTATCCTCCAGCACCTCAATAGAACTTTCCTGAGGACTATATCGTAAGTCTTTTCTAGGTCGATGACCACTATGTTAAGTCCTTCTTCGTCTCCCTATACTTCTTCACCATTCTCCTTACTAGGTGAACACTAGCCTCCATTTAATCTTTCCCAGGTTAACAAAAAAGCAAATTTCACCTAATTATTTTGAAATTCTTTAATGAAAATATGAAAATATGATATGACACTCCAAAATAATTGTTTGCTCAATAAAATAAATTAAATGTAATGAATTAATTTCAGAGACCTTCCTTGAAAGGGCTTATGGAATCATGTTTACCTTCTTATTTATTTTGAATTTTTCTATCAAATTTGAATTCATTGACTCTAACTAGATCGTAGATTTTGTATTCGTCATTGAGTTATTAGATTAAATTGTCTAAGAACAAACTTTTGTTGATTAAAAAATGCTTTTATAAAATTCATTAAACAAATAACTATATCCAAAAGGCCAAAATAATTAAATTATATATTTTTTATATTGATAATAATGAGTTAAATTTATTAGAAAGAAATTAAAATAAAGGTAACAAACTTTTTGAGAGTTTCCCTTTATTTTTCTTGGGCCAATAAAAAGCGGGTTGCTTTTGCAATAAGAAAAAGGAAATAACAATTAAGCAATAAAATTCAAAAACGAAAATATCTTGAATTTCACGGTCTCTTTGGGAATAGTATATATAGAAAGTGTGCTCCTATATTATTTTATTTCACAGGCTCTCTAGCGTGCTGCAACTCGATCTCTAGGGTATATATTTTAATTTGCTCTCTCAGTGCTTACGTTTCTTGTTTTATAATTTACATATATAGTTTGCTTTGATGAATTGCTCGAGTAGTACGTCTGGAGGTAGTTATTTCGATTCAATGGGGTTCAGGTTTAGGCCCATTGATGAAGAACTCATAAGCTATCTACTCAAGTTTATGTGTAGTAAACCTATCGAATGCGATAACATTCGAATGCTAGACTTGTACGGTAACAAGAAGCCGTGCGATATATTCGATGATTTATCTCCTGATGGTGAGTTCACAGACGTGAATTACTTGTTTACTCAGTTAACGAAGAAATCTACTGGTGGTAAAAACATCAAAAGGACGGTACTTGGAGGTGGCGGCACATGGAAGGGATTGGATAAGGGTAAAGAAGTCATGAGCAAAAAAGGGTCAGTTATAGGGTTGAAGAGAAGTTTTCATTTTATTGATAGTGAGAAATCGAATCATCAAAGAGTTGTGTGGAACATGAAAGAATACAGTCTTAGCGATAGCATAGTGAAGGCATTGAGAAGACGTAATCAAATTCGACACGAGGGGTTTGTTTTGTGTCGCATTAAGAAGAAAGTTGTTGTCCGTAGCAATGATCCAGAGCAGGTTATTTATAATTGTCAAGATGAGGAGATTGGAGGGAATAATATTAGGAGCACTAATGTTGTTGCAGATCAAGAGCAGATTATGCTAGGATTAGGGTATGTGGGAGTTGATGATCAAAATCATGGTATTGGTAATCCAGAAGAAGGGTTTTGTGATGGTGTTAATGTCCATGGTGATGATCAGATGATGAATGGATTTCATGATAGTGTTTATTTCCAAGGTAATCAGATGATGAATGTCTTTTGTGCTACGTGTGATTATGACAAGGAGGAAATTATTGGATCGTCATCGCATCATCAGGAGCAAAACTATCATATCGGCTCATCATGTGTCACGACAAGTTGTAATGAGTTTGAGTTGTTGGAAGTGGATGAGCAGGAGTATGAACGAGCCAAGTCTAATGTTGCATTGTTGGAAGAAAAAATGTCTGAGTTGAGCAGTATTGTTTTGCAAGGAAATGATGATGATTATAATCAGTAATACAACTTACTTCGGGGTAATTTGTTTTCAAATACATATGATCAATCATCCAAACAAAGGACTAATTATCTGATCCCTTCTGTTAATTATGGGGTTGAATTATACTCTCATGATGCACCAATGTTTGATCAAGAAGTTGGAATTATCAGTACAATGACGATGAGGATGAGTAATCAACGTAATACATCACCAATATTGTCACATGAGGTGCCAATGAGATCACGTCTACAACAATTAAGGATGCCTTTGTGCTAGTAATTTATATATACTTCTCGGAGTTAGTATATGGAAGTAGAAGTGCAGTAATTGTTGTATCTATAACGTTATATGATATATATTGAAGGTGGAATCAGTTTATTTCATATTCTAGTTGTATAATATTATTTTCTCTATCTCATGTAGTTAATGAATCGCAATGCCCTAGTGTATTACACAGTCAATAAGATGGAAAATTGTGGAAATATTCTTCCATTCTTTTTTGAAATGATGCAATAAGATCACACTCCTGTCTTCTCAAGAATTGAATTTTCTCTAAAGTATTGTTACGTGATTAAATAGAATATAATTAATTTGTGGGACATTAATTATAAAGAAAATACTCCTGTAGAAATCCCATTCCAAAATATATTTTGAGGGGAAATTGGCCAAATTCAAAGGGCTCGTGATAAAAAACACCGGCAGGCTTTACCAATATCGCGTAAGACAAGTCCAATTTAGTGTTGTATTCGCCTTTTCAACTACTTTGTTATGTTATTCTTGAGTTGATAGTCTTTCGGAAATACCCTTTATATCTCCATGAGGTAGGGGATAAGGTTCGGTACACTCTATTTAATTTGGAAACTCCACCTATGAGAGAAAAATACTAGGACAGTTATATAGTGGTAAGAGCGCAACGTGTGATTATGAGTTAAACGCACGTCACATTTTCAACCTCTCATATAAACAAAACCATGGTACTGTGTGAAAAAGATTAGACGGACAAGTCTATTATTCATCAAATTTTGATCCATGCACAACTTGCCGTTGGAGATTTCTCATCAAAAAAATGTGATATGAAAGAACTTTCTTTTCATTATATATGTGTGTAGAAGCTCAGAAATTACCACTAAAATACTCAATTTTTGTCAAAGTTTTCTTTTGATCAGGATGATATGTAAACAAGACGTCTTCCCACTACTGAAACAACATCTCTCCATCTTTGAAGATTTGTATATCATTTGGTAGCAAATCCAATTGAATTCTGGGGTATATGTTTATCACGTCTTCTTTACAACGAGAACTTCGGATGTATACATAATGGAGGATACTTCAATTGAGGAAATTGAGTTGGGTATGTATAAAATAATGGATCAACATATGAGTAATATATTCTATTTTCTTAAACTAAAATCAAGAAGTAATTAAGGCTTTCGAGTCATTTTTCAGGTGGGATTATTAGAAAATCCGGTCAAGGTGATATTTGTGATGATTAGAGCAAAATAAAATATCGTTTGTGCAATGTAAGAAACAAAAGTGATCTTAAGTGTAATTTTCTCTATGCCAAAAACATCACCAGCTTACTCTTACCCGAGTAGCATGGGCTCTGGAATTCCGAGTGACCACCTTTCTAGGATAAATACTCCTGAGTTACTGATCACAAAGTAGTTCTGTGAGGGCAAATGAAGAACCTTCAGGAGTTAAATAGAACATGATAGCTTAAGCTCCCAAGCAATGGGAGGAGCTTAATGTGACCAATCTTTGATGGCAGTTACTTCCTCTGTTCTCTTTTAGTAGTCACATTTGATTTCAAGAGAGTTATTGTGACCAATCTTGGTAGCTAAATTGAATTAGATTAATTTAATATATTAAATTAAATTAATATTTTAAAATTTAAAAATTCAAAAACTTAAAAATTACACTCTCTTATCCCATATCCATAACTTTGATCACTGTCGTAACAATTGCATGAGTTTACGTCTACAAAAATTAAATTTTAGTGGAATTTAAATTAGACTAACTAAAAAAAAAGTAGGTGGTATATATAATTTGCATTGGTTATTTTCCATTCAATTTCGATGCAATATTTTATTAGACAAGCAATACAATATTGCAATAAGTCACTATTCTTAATTAGTTGTTCTTAATTACAATTTCTAAATATTGAGAAATTTCATTAATCCGATAAATTTCACTCATGGTCATTCAACTTTCTAAAAATCACATAAGAAGTTGTTTTTTTATTTTTCATTATATAAAAGTGATTCTACTTTAGAGGTTATAACACAAAAATCATTTCCTAGTTTATACCGCATGAAAGTCGAGTAACTTTAAGTTTATCACATAAAAGTTTTTTTTTTTTAAATCTCATAAAGTCATTTAATTTTTTTCGGATAACAACAACAATATACTCAAATATATTTTCACATAGTCGGATCTAGGAGGATAAAATATATGCAGTTCATAGCACTACCTAGAGATGAGGTAGAAAGAGCATTTTCAATGAACCCTCGATTGAAGACAAAATTAATATAATCCAAAGAAAAGTTTAAAAGAGGAAAAAAAGGAAAAAAGGAGTAGCATAAGAATAGTAATAACAAAATAATTCTACAACCTACCTACCCGAAACAACATACATTAGCAAGAATCCAAGAACAAAAAATAACAAGCATGGCATTACGACTACAAATAAGGACAACACTCCTACCTATCATGAACATACTCCGAACTCCTAACCTTCTACTTCAATTTATACTCACCATAATTTTCAATCTAAGGATATGTCCTCCGTAAACTGCAATCTCACTATATCCTGTTAAACGGTCTCGCTAATATTTTGTAACACCCCATATTTTTGGGCTAGAATTTGAGCCGTCTTTCTCATGAATAGACCCAAATCCAATAATTTCGATGTAAATAAGTGTGATGATAAATTATATAGTGTGATAATATCTTTGGAGATGAATTAAGATCATAAAAATCTCCTAACTCATAGACGAGTTGAGAACTTTTCTACAGTTTGAGTTTTAGTGGACATTTCAACTTGGGTCAAATTCCAATGACCATTAGTACCAAAATATAATGAGTTAGTTTTTCTACTATATATCAAATGAAATATCTTCGAGTCTTCTTTTCAACACATCTAATTTCACCTTAATCCGATATCGGAGTAGAAAGTTATGCCCATTTTATCTAGAAGTGTTCGTCTGCAAGAGATTGACGACAAAGTTGACGAGCTGTCAACTCCGTCGTCAACCTTAACCACTAAATGTCTAATCTGGCTAGAGATTAACGACTAAGTTGAAAAACCGTCAACAAGCTGATGGGCTATCAACTTAGTTGCCAACTGAGAAATTTTTGCAATTCTTTTAAGTTTTCTTTGGTCTTTTCTTCCCCTCAAACCCTCCCATATACTTAAATCATTTAAAAAGCGTTATTTACCCATCATTAATCCGTTTTCAATGCTCATTTTCCTCTCCACTCCCACGAAAAATAAAACTAGGTTTCTTTTGAAATTTCAACTTCAAAGTCTTCAAATTCAAGTTCTTCTCAACTCCTTCCATCAAAAAGGCATGTTGTACACTCCTTACTTTGAAGTATTACTATATTTTGACAATTTACTTGGTAATTACATATTCTTTAATGGTTGTTTGGAACTAGGTTGAGGGATTTGATTGTAAAAGCTTTATATTAGTTTTCTGTTGATTTAACGGTTTTTCTATGCATTATTAAAGGGTTTTGACAAGTGAATTTGTTATAGAATTATGGTGAAATTTGTAATTTGGAGTCACAACTCTTAAAGAATTTTCCATGATGAAAATATGGCCCTCAACCCCTTTCAAAATTTGATGTTACATGGAAACTATGAATTTTACTTCGTCTTTTGAACAATACATGGTAAACATTGAAAATGGTTATAAATGACTTTTGAAAGCCCATGGGGTCTATGTTTGTGGATTTTGAAACACTTTGTGGCTATGGTTATAGATTTTAAAATGGAATTTAGAGTTTAATGGCTAAGTGAATGCTATGTATATGTTGTCTATGTAATGCATATTAATAGGGATAGAGAGTAAAGTAATTAAAAAGGTGGAAGAGAGTCTAATTATTTTCAGAAGGGTTGATATTTATATTATTTATACTTTTTTTATTTCACAGGCTCTTTAGCGGTGCTGCTACTCTTTATTGGGATATGTGGGAGTTCATAATCAAAATCATGATGTTGGCTATAGTTGTTACACCCCTTTTTCGTACTCCAAAAAGATTTGTTTTAAGTTTCAAAAGGGTTCTTATTATTGAAGTGACAAAATGATTGAAAATTTATTTCGAAAAAGGATTATTTACGCTTTTTATTCAGAGTCGCCACTTGACATAAATTGGGTGTGCCAAGTTACCTTTGGAAAATCCTTTTCAAAATATTTTGACTCTTTAAAACTGATTTACAAACAGAGATTCCGGCTAAGGAATTCTGTTGATCGAGGGGAAGGTGTTAGGCACCCCTCGATCCCATGGTTCGACCACGGTTGCTTGGTGGAGCGTATCGGCTAATTTGACACTACGAATGTACGAACTACATAGAAGCACGTAAAGCAATCAAACAAACAAACCAAATAAAACAAATAAAAGTATAGTGTTCAGTCCAATTATACAGTCCCAAATAAAAAAATGCAAAAATAAATCCTATCTAACCTATATTAATCCTAACTACGCTCCCAGGCTTTACCCGATGCCTCGGACCTTGATCATGAACGTCTTTCGAATACAAGATATCTCGGGGCATTCATCGGTGAATGAATACAAATTACCAACATTCAACCAAAGCCACAAATTCTAAACTTTGCCTACCCAACCTAAGTTTGCCTAGCCCGCTCGACCTATCATGATACTATTATGTTCAACGATATCAATATTTATTCCAAATTAAACAAAACAACAATAAATCAAAATTAATCCAATTCGCCCTTTTATCAGTTTTTCAATTCTGTCTTTTCTAATTTCATTGTCAACCACATAATTACTCAATTTTGATATAAAATCAACTAATCAAGCCAGGATAATTATAGAAACCCAATCACAATCACAATTATATCATCAACCACCACAAAAATATAAAGAAATAGAGTTAAAAATTGGACCTCAATTTGACGCTTTATTTCAATTAATTGATCTTTTCGAATAGAACCTCGTCCAAGATCTCGAACCAAACCTCAATACGAATACTCGCCAATCGAACAACACAGCTATCCAACCCGATCCTATTCTTTCACTAATTCAAACTAAAATTGCTAAGAGAGAATGACCCGCACCAAACTTTATACGAACGGGTTTGTTTTCGATTGTGTTACGAGGAATTTGACCGGAAAAGGGTCGTTCTCCGGTGGATTTTGGGGATTCGGATCTATGATAGCTGAGAGAGGGACAATCTTTTCTATTTCTCTTTTCAAGGCACGACAATCTTCAATACTGTGACCCTGAATATTAGAATGATATGCACATTGTACATTAGGATCAAAATTTCTTAAATGCGGATCAGGAGTATACCCAAGGAGAGAAGTGATCATGCCCCATTGTACCAAACTCTAAAATAAACTAGAATATGACTCTCCGATTGGTGTGAAACTATCCCTCAGCTTCTGTCTCATTTCATTGTTTGGCTTAAATTAAAAAACAGGCCTAGAAGGGCTTCGATATATATGTGGAGTTGGAGGATGACTCGGCAGAGTTGGCGCATGCCAGTGTGGGTAAGATGGGGGTTGAACATATGGTTGCGCATTATACACTTGATATGGAGGTGGGGTAATGGAATATAATGGATTTTGGGAAAGATTCTGTGGAGCTTGGGCATAAACTTGGGTTTGAGCCTGTGGGTAACGATGGTGTGGTCCTCTTGCCCGTACCTATTGTCCAACTACAATGGTAGATGCATCTTCCTCATTCTTATTTCCTCCAACACTTCCCGAACCTCTTTGAATTGCTTGAGTAGTCGCTTTCAATGTTGCAAAACTCACAATGCGACTGGTCTTAATTCCATCCTCTATCATCTCCCCCATTTTGAGGACCTCAATAAATGGCTTGCCTAATACAGGTAACAAGTATTGATAATATGTTTCATCCTGTGCTTGAATAAAAACCTCCACTATCTTACTTTCTTTCATTGGCGGTTTCACCCTAGCAGCTTGTTCACGCCATCTAATCGCATACTCTCTGAAAGTTTCAGTACTTTTTCTCTTCATATTAGTCAGGGATTTCTTGTCAGAAATTAACCCCATATTATATTGAAATTGTTGCACAAATTCATGAGCCAGGTCATCCCAGTTGTTCCACTTGTCGAAGTCTTGGTCAAAAAACTATTCTGAAGCTAGACCTGAAAGACTCTCACCGAAATATGGCATGAGTAATTCTTCCTCCCTACAGCACCCCTTAGCTGATTGCAATAGTGTCTCAAATGGGCTACAGGATCTCCATGTCCATCATACTTCTCAAACTTTGGCATTTTAAAATCAAGAGGAATATGTACACCTGGAAACATGCACAGATCTTTATATGAGACTCTTTTGTACCCCCTAAGTCCTTGCAAGTTTTTCATAGTCAATTCTAAACTTCTCAATTTTCTAGCCATTTTCTCTTGTTTTTCTATCATAACAGGCTTCTCAGTGTTAGAAGGAAATTCAGGCGGTTGAGTGCAGTCGTAAGGACCAGTAGACTTAAATGTGGGCTCGGGAGCATAATGCTGATCACTAAAATATTCAATACAGAGTCGCTTGTAGAATGAGAAATCACAACCGTTGGATTGACATTAAAAGCAGGAGCTTCAGACGGGAGTGGGGCTGCAAAATCATGAATAGCAGGCGGAGACGAGCATGTGGTAATTTTGTATTGAGGAGTGAGGAAATGAATATTGGAAGTGTTTGGATACTGTTGCCCCGGAGTAGATCCTGATGCATGTTGTGGCGTGTCGACCAAAATAGAAAATTATTCATGTGACACTGGAGGAAACCTAGAAAGATATTCCAGATTATCAGCGAGAAATGGAGGACGCGGCAACCCATTAGCCCAAGCTCGATGCATTTCTACCATTTGCTGCCTTAATTTTCGAATCTCTTCATTAGCTCCTACATTCTTATTCCCCAAACTCCCTATCTGATTAGTGACAACAAACTCGGTATCCTTGTTGGCCATAAATTTATCTGTGACTTGGAGCAATATGGAGTAACAGCCAAAATGCCACAAACCAACCACCTTAAACTAACTAGACAAGAGATAGCAAATGCATTAGAGTTCAACAATTTTTTAAAACCTCTTTATTTTTTTTCTTGAAAAGATCAGCGGACCCTAAAAGGGCGCCTACGTATCTCAGCCCCGAAAGAGGAGAATCAGGTGTGCGTAGTTTGTGAAGTCTTTCCAAAATGGCCAATTAAACTCTTTTCCATTCTTCTTTCTTTGTCTTGGAACTTTAAGAAGAAAATAAAATAACAATTTGTTAAAAGAATTGACGAAAATCTTTTTGAATTTTTCAGGTTTAAACTCCCTATGCAAAATGAAACCTATGATTACCAAAGAAAAATCTTTTTTTGGATTTTCAATTTTGAATTTCATATGAAAATTGAAACTATTAAAGAAATTTTTTTTTGCAATTTTCTATTAAAGAAATATATGACACCTACTCCAAGAGTGAAGAAAGTCTTTTTGGATTTTTGAAATAAGATCCCTGAACCAACAATAGGCTGCCTACGTTTCTCACTCCCGAGAGAGGAGAATCAGGGGTGCGTTGTTCATCCAGATTAGACAATTAAGGATTAAGACGCGATTACAGACAGACGATGAAAGACGTCAATAAAATCTTTTTGAGTTTTTCAATTTGACACTTCACATAAAACTGACACCAACAATTATGAAAGAAAAATCTTTTTGGGTATTTTAGTTATATGAAATGTACAAAACTTCTACCATCTTTTTTGCATATTTTATTTTATAAAAAGCTCCAATTAATTTTTTTTTTTGAACTTTCGAATTATGAATGCATGGTAAAGGAACAAAAGCTTTTTGATGTTTTTGAGAAATGAGTGCGAAAGGTAAAAAAATCTTTTTGAATTTTTGGATTGTG
>NC_061116.1:192907025-192926094 GCF_002878395.1 Capsicum annuum | reverse complement strand
TTACGTGGGTGAGAGTGTACGACAATGCGAGGTAAAAATGGATGAATTGGGTTTTTGGGAGGGACAAAATTACGTGTCTACAATAGTATTGTCCCAACAAGTAATCCAGAAGAAGGGTTTTGTGATAGGGTTAATGTCCATGGTGATGATTAGATGATGAATGAATTTTATGATAGTGCTACAACACATTGCATATATAGCTATGAAATTTTAGCTACATATATAAAAATTATGGCTAGTACTTAATAACAGCCACAAAAATTTAAATTTCGTGGCTATTTAGAAATTCATAAAGTTTCCTTGCCACGAAAATTATAGTGGCAAAGTTAATGTCTCATTTTGCTTTGGCTGCTAATAATTATGGCAATAATTACCTAAATAGCTACGAATCTTCTGTTACGATGAAATTTCCTAGCTAATCATAATTAAATTGCCACTTTATAAAGTTATTATAGCAATAATATCATTTTTAGCCACAATAAATTGTGTGAAATAAATTTTTGTAGCCAAATAAATTACTTTGTTTCAAGTAATAAAATCAAGGCTATAACTGAATGACTAGCCACATATATATTGCTATAATAAACTTTAGTAGCTAATTGCAAGTCGTTGTCACGTGATAAAAGTTATAGTAATAATAACTTTTTATCCACAGTAAAATTATTTGAAATAAAAATTTATAGCTAAAAAAATATTATGTCCTTCAAATAATTTAAAATGTGATAATAGTTAAATGATTGGCCACAAATCTATGGATATAATAAATTTTCATAGCTAACTATTATTTTTGCCACAAGTAGAAATTTACAGATCAATAATAATTCTTTAACCACAATAATAAGTCATTTAAAAAAATATATATTATAGCTAAATTATCATATAAAAAGTATACTAGCTTAGTTTACGTGTATGTCGCGTCAATATAAAAGACGACATATAAAAAGGAGAAGTATATAATATTATAAGTAAAGTTATAATATATGTAATATTATATTTATTTAAATAAAAATAATATTTGTTCGCGTCAATATAAAAGACGACATATAAAAAGGAGAAGTATATAATATTATAAGTAAAGTTATAATATATGTAATATTATATTTATTTAAATAAAAATAATATTTGTTCTTATAATTTGAGTATATGTGTGTTGCACATGTATGTAACATCACTTATCAATACAAAATATACACAATAAAAAAATATTATTGAAAAATAATAATTCATGCTAAAAATAAATGCAATATTTTCTTAAATGATGGGAATCAACTTTATTAATTTTTTTAATAATTTGATAAAATAAGTTCTCTCTCTCCATATATATATATGTGTGTATATATATATGAAAAATAAAAAGTGAGAATTCAACGTAGTAATGCAAAGAAGATGAATTAATTTTTTGTATAGTATTGTATAATCGTGTAGACGAATGTATAAACAGCTCTTATAATTTTGTATACTATTGTATACTAAGTGTACTAAGTGTATAATATTGTATACCAAACTTTTAATCACTATTTCTTACAAAGTCGAGTTTTATATAGTGGCTTATACTAGATTTTTAAAACTTTTCTAAAAGAAAATAGTGGATTAAGCAATCTAAAAATAATAGTTTTTCAAAAACATGGCTACATAGGGTGACCCCCTTTGTTTGTATTTATATATGCTAGTCAGATTAACGTGTTAGTATATGTATCTTAATAATTATTGTCAAAGTTATATTTAAAAATAATAATCTTTTGATATATTGCATGGCTAAAATACTTTTAACTTATAATAAAAATGAAGCTTACAAAAAGTGAAATGATAATCTTGGGAAATAACTGAGATACATTTTTATTTAGTATAAAAATTAATTTTTGTAACAACAAGAACATTCCCAATAAAATTTAATTGATTTTAAACAGTAGAAAATTAATTAGCAGTTTATGCTGAGATTTCCTATTTCATGTTGTAGATTTAACTAAAGATTAAAAAAGAGACACTCTATTAATTAAAATAACTTAAAGTATGTTGTGTTTCTCTATTTCCTTTTCATTTATGAATCCTTTAATTAAAAGAAGAAGAAAAAAACAGAGAAATCTACACAATTATTAATACAAAATGAATTTAGACGCTTTAAACTTTTTTTCGTACAGTCAAACCTATCTATAATGTCACCTCGTCATAAGAATATTTTACTTAGCGACTCGATTTTCTCCGAAATTAATTTTTCATATATATTTTGCTTATATATAATGGCATTCTATCTATAACAACAATGCCATTTATTATAGTGTTGAACTCTTTGTAAAATTATCACTCTATAATAGCATACTCAAATACTATGTAATAATATTTTGTAAGAAATATATTATGTACAAAATAAACTATCAAAATATTTATGATAATCATCATTAATGTCATGTTACAGTAAATTTCAAGAATGAGTATCTAATTAAAAGAAAAAATCACATTTAAATGTTGCATATCAATTATTTAATAATTTCACAAAAAAAGACTACTGAATGAGCTTTGAACGTTAAATGTCAGTATATGTATATAACAACACATCTCTATAGTGGACATTAAGTTTTTGGAGAAATGTTGCCACCATAGAGAGATTTGATTGTACACATCTATTGTGAGTTAGAAATTATTTTATGAAATTAACTAATTTGATGAAATTAATTAATT
This sequence comes from Capsicum annuum, assembly GCF_002878395.1. NCBI lineage: Eukaryota > Viridiplantae > Streptophyta > Magnoliopsida > Solanales > Solanaceae > Capsicum > Capsicum annuum. The sequence continues at coordinate 192,923,418 of NC_061116.1, read as the reverse complement.
TGATATAGAAAAGATTTTTATAAGTTAGAGTATAAAAATTATTGATGTAGTAGTCTAATATTATTTTAATAATCCAATATTATGGAGAAATTTGCATTGATGACATATGCAAGAGATGATATATACAATAAAGAGAGAAAAAAATATTAGAACTTTTATCTAGTGGTAAGAGCGCAATGTGTGATGTATGAGTTAGGCGCATGTCACGTTTTCAACTTCTTATATAGACGAAAAGAAAGGGTATTAAGTGGAAAAGGTACGAGGGACAAGTCTATTATTGTAACATGCCAAAAAATTTTGAACCTTTGTGCACCCAATATTGTATAAATTAACTTTAAAAAATTGACTCACGGGTCGACTCACGATAGATAGGTTGCACTCACGAATTGGTTCAAGACTTGTGAACCAAAATAAATTGACTCAAGGGTCTAATTCACAATTGGTTGATTGGATTCATGACTCGTGAACTGAATCCACGATTCATATTGGACCAAGTAATGGATCAAATCCTGAAAATTGTAAAATCCATCTGATTTTCACGAGTTTGACTCACAACTTGTGAATCGGATCCACAACTCATTGATCAAGTCGTAGAAATATGATTTTGAGAGATTTTTTTAGGGATAAACATGGGGGCATTTTGGTAAACTTATCAAACGGTCGGTTTAGCCCGTTTAACCCAACCCAACTGGTGGGCCTCCATGGTCAACCCACGGGTTGTAGGGCCGCCGATCCCAATCCTGGGCCGGCCAAGTGGATTGACCCGATGGACCAGCCCAATTAGAAAATCGAACCAGGCCCACTAGTTAACCGAACCGGACCGACTCACTTTGAATTAATTTTTTTTTTAAGTTGGTAGCATTGACTATAGGCCCAAATGGACCGTTAATGTCGTTGGCCTACCAACAGCCACTTGGCCAATTACCCATTAATTTTTTAAAAAAAAAATAATTCCAAAAATTTTGTATCAATACCCCTAACTCAAAATTCATTTTTCACACAATTCTCGTTCTCTCAAATCTCAATTTCTCTCAAATCTTCTAATTATCTCCTAAAGTGCTCAATTTTATTTTTTAATTTTTCAATGACAAATACAAAGGGAAGTTTCTAAAGTCGTAACTTTCAGATACTTTCAAAATTTGATATTGTCGTTCCATCTCTTACCTTTAACTTTTAATTAGTGTATTAATTATTGAATATTTATTTTATTATTTATGTGTATTTGAAATATCTTTTAGTTTATTTTTTAATATGAATAAATTAAAAACATCGGTAAAAGTGTCAAAAAATTTTGTCCCGAAAGTGATAGTGGTAGGAAAAAATGAATTGGTGGAGGTTCCGGTAGAGGTAGTTCAAGTAATACATATACCCGTGTGCCTCCGGTACTAGTTAGTCAACTCTTTGAGGATGAAATAGGAGTAGGTGCGCACGATATTGATTATGCAAAAACTCAAAAAAATTATGGTATAGAAGAAGAAAATGAAGTAGATGCAGTTAATTTAGATGAAGATGATGAAAATATTGGTGAGACACCCGCAGTAGGAAACGCTAATGTTAGATCTGAATCGGTTAATCTTCCTCCCCATCCTTCCCGTGCCCCAAGAGCTTGTAGAAAAACTAGTATTGCATGGAAATTTTTTACAAAAATAGAAGAACAAACTAAGGTGCAATGCAGTATTTGTGAAATTATATATGAGCATAAAATCGAAGGCAATATAGGAGGTACTGGTTCATTGATGAGACATTTAAGAGACAAACACTCTAGAGAGTTACTTATTGCACAAGGGGGTGAGGTTATTGGTAGGCCAACACAAACTAGATTGAACCCAACAAGCGGTCAATTAATTAAGAATTATAATAAAATGAAGGACCGTGAAGAAATAGTAAAAATGATAGTTGTGGGTTGTTTACCTTTCATTTTTGCTTCTTCTGATGCTTTTATTCATTATATTCAAGTAATTTATAATCCTATGTTTAATGGTATTTCTAGAAGTACTTATCGGGCCGCTTTGTTTAGACTCCATGCACAATATTGTTATTATTTATCTAAATTATTAAAAAATATTCAATGTAGAATTGCTCTAACTTTTCATCTTGGTCGTGCTGTTAATAATATTCAATAGTTAATGATTATTTAACTATTACTTATCACTGGATAGATAGTAATTTTGTTATGCAAAAACGTATTCTAACTTTTTTGTATGATGAAGGTCGTAGACATACTGAAAAATTTATTTTGGAATCTATTACTACAGTCGCAGAATATTATGGTATTGAAAAAAAAATATGTATTGCTTTTGATAACGCATCTAACAACAAGGTTGTTATTGAAAAGTTAAAAGCTTACTTTTCTCCGTCGTTCCTGAAATATTTACGTTAAGTGTGCTTGTCATATATATATAATTTAATTGTAAAAGATGATCTTGAATTTTTTGAGCTTTATATTGAAAAGTTCCGGCTTGTTGTTGGCTTTATTCAAGGAAATAATCGAAGAGGTAGAGTAAAAGAATTTAAAGTTAAATGTGAACAAAATGGACTTAAACCGATATTAATGCCTGAAGAATGTGATACTAGATGGAATGTTACTTATATTTATTTAAAAACTTGTCTTGCTTATAAAGTTCCTTTTACAATGACTTTTAATCAATTTTGTGTTCTTCCTGAGTGTATGCTACATGATTCTGATTGGACTGCAATTGATGATCTTGTTAAATTTTTGAAAAGATTTTATATAGCTACGGTTGAATTTTTCGGTGCTTATTATCCTACTGTTTGCAATATTTTAGCTTATTTAGCCGACATTTCTTGTTTGCTTAAAGAATATAAGGATAGAGAAGGCTATAAAGAAGTTGTTGGTGTTATGTTTCCTAAATTTAAAAAATATTGTTTTCACTTTTTCCAATTTACTTGGTTGGTGCTATACTAAATCCATGCATGAACTATAATACTATGTGCGACTTTAGTACTGTTATTTATAATTCCTTAGAGATAGATCCTCAAGAAAAAACAGATTTGTTTACGGCTATGAGTGATGCGAACATTTGCATAGAAGCATTATATAACCATTATGCCGATTTATTTGATGTAGTTGTTCCGACAAATATCCTCAAACTTCCGAGGAGTCATCATCTTCTAAAAGGCTGGCACACAGTGGTTTTTCTAATTACTTTTGTGATTTAAATGTTTGGGACAGAGTTTCTCCGTCAACAACACAGAGACGGACCCACATGTATTAGTGGGGGTGCACGTGCACCCGTTAACATTGAAAAAAATTATGTGTATATATGTGTATATACCTTCAGAAATTGGGATATAGTAAATAGTGCACCCTACCTAGGTGTGCTGGTTGGAGCCATCGCTTCCATCCACACGACCAGGGATTGATCCTTGAGTCGCACAATATTTTTGCTTTTATTTTCGATATTTGGTTTAATGCTAAATTATTGCTGGATTGGGGATTCGAACCCGCGACCATCCCGTAAAATGAGTCATCCTTGACCATTGAGCTACCACAACTAATTATTCAATAATATTAAAAGTAAGTTTCATATTATAAGAAAGTAAAGTTATTAGCTTAGAACTCATATTTGTTCGATATATTTATTTTTTCAGTATTGTTCATGTCTTTGGCGACCAAATGAATATAATAATATCCCTTAATTGATATTGAAAAATTTTCTAACGTCTTAAGATAATATTGTGCACCACAGTATTATCAAAAGCAATAAGCGTAAAAAATTTTCACGGTATATTGTGTTTAAGCACAAAGTACAAATAAAGTGTGAGATTTAACGAAAAAAGGCATAAAGAGAGAAAAAATATAAATATATGTCTAGTCCAAGACTAATAATATAAGCATGAATGACAAATATATGAACAAAAAAAATAATTTTTTTATAAAGTGAAATAGTTCGTCTCTTTAGAAAGATTCATTGACAAGAGAAAGTATGTATTAGAAATTAGAACTTAAGCTGCACATTAAGCGAGGCGAGCGCGCAACACATTTTGAGTCTTGCTTCGAGGCTTATGCGCGCCTTTGACAACACCGGTGCAGCCACAGACTTCAAATCTCGGGTTCGCCTCTGACTACAACTTCATGATTTCAAAATATGGAAACAATGCAGCGAAAGCGTTAGTGTATCGAGGTGATTTTTTTTTATATAGAAAATTAATTGAAGGGGGAAGCCAGGCGCCTAACAGGCAAAATTAATCCTCATATTACTAGGAATTCATGGACTTTCAAGTCCTGGAAACAATACATACAACAGATCGTTGGTGGACTGACCCTTTTTGATTTAGAGTTTTATTCTTAATCAACAGGAGCCGTAGATTTGGTGTTGAAGAAGAGGTATTGATTGATCTGAGCCGTTGATAATTGCACAGAGGATGAAGCAGATTCCAGCAAGTTCCATATTATTAACATGCATGCATGCAGTTGCTCCCTGTTTTTTAATTTCAGAGATTAATTAGTATTGGTTAGGTTTCTTTGTTTTTAAAATTTCCACTGCATATTGTCAAAAGAGAAATTTTATTTTGCTACGGTTGAACAATTTTATTTTAAGCAAAAGAGACATTTGTCATTCTGTCATATAACCTTATTACTACTTGTCACAAAAAGCCAAAATATAAAGTATAGACCTCCAAAAAATTGTACCTATATATATGGTGTGCCTTGGATAATTGAATCAGTTTTTCGTAGGGGTGGAGCTAGTAGTCTAAATGTAAATTTCAATAGTTCTTCTCAAACTATATTTATATTAACATGTATAATATTAAATTGACAACCTATAATTATCATTTTATTATTTTAGGATTCAAAACTCGTAAAAATTGAATTTTCCCGCCTTTGGTTTCTTGTAGTTAGCTTGCATAATTTGGTTTCGTATATACTTGTGCAATATTACGTATTCTTGCGCTTACTTTCAACCTTAAATTAGATTAGATAATAAAAAATTATATGAAAATATTACAAAATGCAAATATTTTCGTGTGAAAATGATGGAAAAAAAAATATATAACCACATAAATGAAAATGAAAACTATTTAGGTACACGCATATATATTGTTTCGAGATAACCTTTCATCTAATGGGGTATGAAAGTGATATTGTAAAAAAAGACGATCTCACTTTCACCTTTTCCAATTTGGATGACAGAGATGACCTTGGAATACATCAAATGAAAATATGGCATGCCATATTACTAATTAATTACTAGCTTTTTTACTTTTTAGTTATCATGTATATTAGAAATAGTTTCTAAATATTTATCCATTTAAATTTAATAATTAAGAAATAATTGATTTTTTTTTCTTTTTAGTTTTGTCTTTAGCATTAGTAACGTACTTTAGAATTAAGGGACAGTTAAATAGATAATGATTAAAGAATTATAAGGAATATATGGATCAAATTACCCTCCTAATAATTTTTTTAAGGATTGTATAAAATCTTGCTAACAACTAAAATGAAATGAAGAAAGTACTTTATTTCAATTTATTTATTTCGGATACTATTTAAATAATTAAATCATATTTATTTTTAAAAAAATATTTTAAATTATTAATTTTTGTAATTTATAAATACAATTTATTAAGTTACATTGAATCAGAGATCGAGATAAGTATTATTATAGAACAAGTAGTTTGCTCTCTCAAGAATAATAATTACAAATGTTGCAGGTTGCAAAAGGCATTTGATGTTTTGACAAGACATAAAATGAAATTATGAGGTTTTAGCTATAAGAGGAAGCAAGGACAGTTAAGAGTGATTATATACGTGGATTAAGTCTATATTTTCGTTAAATAACTATGCTTGATCAAGTATTAACAAACTTAGTAATGATTTGTTATGAGATTAAGTCCTGACATGTTCCTTCATTTACAACTATATAATTAAAATTGGTTGATGAAGTTAATAACAAACTCAAGTCCATTCTTTCTATTAAAGACTCATCATTGCCAAAAGCTCAATCTTTCCTTCTCGATCATTTCAAGTTATGTGATGTTAAACATGTCACTATATTTTTGTAGCTCTAAAAATATGTTATTACAAGTTAAAAAAAAAAAAAAAAAAAAAAAATTTCAATTATGAAAATGTACTGTTCCTCTAAAACAAAGTAATAATAAAATGGCTCACGTGAAATAAAAAGAAGGTGAAACTGTTAAAATGGGCTTGGCCAGTGAGGCTGGCCCAACCCAACTTTTTAATTAAGTGGGGTTGGGCTAGATTTTTTCAGCCCATTTAAAAAAGAGGCTTATAAGCCCAGCCTTACTTGGCCTGTCGGCCTCAGAGGCCAGCCCATGGGTTGAGATATTAAAGATAATTATTAAATATTTTTAAGTTGGTCATTTATTTATCTAAAAATTACACAAATACACAACGTATGTTTTCAATATTACAAAAGATTTCAACTCCCTAAATATATTACAAAAATTCCAATATATACACAGAATGCTATGTATATGTTAGCTATGTTATGTATATTAATAGAGAGAGAGAGTAAAGTAATACACAGAATCCTAACAATTTTGCTTAATGTAATATTTTGTTCTTTATATTTAGGTTCTCTTATGTAATAATCTTGTTGCTTTTATGTAGATACTTTGTGTATATCTGTATTTATTATCTTAACCATATTAGAATTTTTCTATGGAATTTGTAGCTAATCATCATTTCTTTGCTTATTACAGTAAATGTCATGAGCTAATAACAACTAAGGGATGATTTGGTGTGAGGTATAAAGGATAAATAGCCCTAGATGAATGAAGGACTATTTTATCCCATGTTTGATGTGAGATATTAGTTAGTACCAACATTATTTATCACATCATTTACACAATAGTGATGAGATAAATTATTCGTATACATGGTGGAATGAATTATTCGTATACATGTTGGAATAACTAATTCCAAGATTAATTATCCCGGGATAACTCTTTCCCAACCTAACGACCCTTAAAAGTATTAGTAAGATGCCTATAACATGCTAAAAACTAGTAAAAGACATATTAAAGTAAAGCCATAAAAGTTGGTGATAGTCTAGTACTTATAATATTTTCATTTATCATGTTTCGGATTGCTTTTATTTTTCTGAAAAGTCAACCTATCCCAACCCAGGGCCCGCTTAGGGCTGGATTGGGCTATTATTTTAAAGACCCTTTAGTTAAAAGGGCTAGCCCATCCTAGCCCATTTAATTCTCTAGCCCGCTAGGGTTGGGTTGGGTTGGGCCAGCCCATTTTGACAGCTCTACCGAAATGCATCAATAATCCCTTAAACTTAATAGTATAATTCATTTAGACATTTCGTACTGCGACCTTAGCACCCGAATATATAAAAAGGTATTTCTATTAACTAGACTATTTCAACTTCAAATTTTGAAAGAAAAATAACTCTTGTACTTGTTCTCAAGTGTTTATTGCGTAAATAAATTAACTATTTAAAATCTGGCACCTCTAATTATATGTGTTGGCCTCAATAAGCAATAAAACTGCATGCATGTTCTAGTGAGATATAGAATTAAGAAGGTGACACATTTTATGTGGTTTACTTATCTACATAATAAACGCTCGAAAATATATACATGCATTTTACAAAAAAAATTTAAGTTGAAGGTGTCTAATAAAATACGTAATCATGTATATATTTAGATGCTTAATTAAAATAAATGATAATTTAAACATTAAAAAAAAGTATATTAATAAATTTAAAAAGATGGATGTATTTCACCTAAAAGAAAAAGAATTCTTTAGGTAATCAAATGTTATTACTAAACCAAGACTATCAACCATAAGTAGAGGTATCCCACTTGAAGAAGGTGTGCTTTTAGCTTTCAAAAAGAGAAATCCACACAAAAGGAAAAAGAAAAGAGGGAAAAATATCAATGTTGTTTGTTGTGGACAAAAAAGATACAATCGAATTGCTAATAGAAATTCACACATGATATGATATCTATTTACTTTCACTATACTAAAAACAAGAGAGAGAATCGGTTTGAACTTTAGTTCTTCTCCCGGACTTTGATTTAGTGGTAAAAGCATAAAACATAATGTCTAAATTAGACACACATCATGATTTGAAATCTTTTATAGATAAAGTTTGATATTTAATTAGAGAAGAGTAAAAATGTGGACACTATTCATCAACTTTTGATAACATTGATTCGAAGATTTTTCAATTATTAAGAAGAAAAAGAAATAAATTTCTTTCTTTTATTTTATTAGCGTTCGATACTCATATTGGGGCCGACTTAAATTTGAATTCACACATTATAAGGTTCATTTTTAAAGATCACACTCAAACTTATATTGGGACCGACTTAAATTCGAATTCACATATTATAAGTTTCATTTTGAAAAGCCACACTCAAACTTAATAACTCTGATTAAAAATGAAGAGATATAAAGTTGTCAATCATCCCCACGACCCATGGTGGTTGGATATCTTCCTCAACATTCCTTTACTCTTATTTGTTTCTTTCTAATTCCTACTTTCTATTAGGTTTTGCCTCCTCTTGCTTTGTAGGGAAACACCATAATTTGTAATCCCACCAAGAAGGCTACAAATGGAGATTGGGGATTTTCTTTTTAAGCATTTAAAATAGCAATTATACCTTCCCTACTAAGGGGGTCTATACTTTTTCGATTTTTGCATATTTGCAGTCATATTGTTCTAGGCTTCTTTTTTTGCAGGCATGTTTTCCTCTTATCTTTTGTATTTCTATCTCTATTGGTGGGTACCGAATTCATTTTTTTTCTCTAGAAAAAGATGGTCAAAAGATTAGTAGTTTTATCAGATGAAATTTCACAAATTGCCCTAGCTGCTATTCTTTAATTTTGGCCTTCAATGGACTGATTGTTAATTTTTGTCACTAAGAACAAAGTAATGTGGGGCATAAATTATTAGATATTGTGATGCAAAAATACCAACGAAAAAAGTACTACTCGTACTTATTATTTAGGAGACAAAAGACCAGCACAAAATAGGGGTGAAACTACAAAAGACCCATAATTCTTTACACAAAGTCGGACTCGCATACATTACTTTATAGTTATTTGAATGATAATAGAAGTATTTGTTAACGCAATTTACATTATTTGATTGTGGAATCAAAGTGCAATATGGTGAAACTGTTGAGACAAAGTTCAATATTGCTGGGCATGGGCCAGTAGAAACAATAACTGCCTCCAAATTTCTAGTAACGTTACACAACACATTACTTGATAATTTACGTTCTATACTCCCATTAATTGTCCTATAATTAACTGTACCAATCTAGGAAGAGGATTGAAAATGTAAGTACAAACAGAAAGAGCAAAAGAAAAGTTCTGCTACTGCTGTTCCTTTGAATGGCTTGTGACAGTTCTTTGTTACCAAGTGCCACATTTTGAGTAGCTTCAACTGCCTGAAATGAAAAATCATAAAATTCATACCAACAGAAGCTCAGAGCTAATTGTAGAAGGCATGGACTTCAATAGGGTCGGCTAGATGAACCCCCAGTTCTTCAGAATCTCATTTCATATATGACAATGGAACAATATCATTCTAAATTCTGTTTTGTGCACTTTCAAGAAAAAATGTAACCTGGTTGATCATATACAGACATTAATCCCGTTGTTTCATTGTTTCCTAATCTTTACTCTTTTCTTCTCATGCATGTATGTCGATTGCTTCGGTGGCGGATGTTGCGTTGGATGTGTGGGCTTACTAGGGGTGATAGAGTTTGGAATGAGACTATCCGGGAGAAGGTTTGGAGTGGCTTCGGTGGAGTACAAATTGCGGGAAGTCCAATTGAGATGGTTCGGACACATGATGAGGAGGGGCACGGATGCCCCTGTTCGTAGGTGTGAGAGGCTAGCTTTGGATAGTTTCAGGCGGGGTAGGGGTAGGCCAAAGAAATACTGGAGAGAGGTGATTAGGAGGGACATGGAGCCGTATGTAACTTACTGAGGACATGACCCTAGATATGAAGGTCTGGGGGACGCAAATTAGGATAGAAGGCTAGCCCCAATTTGGTTCGTTAGTGTAGGGTATTACTTGGTGGGTGTATTATTTTTGTTATGCCATCTTGTTTCCTGCTTTATTACGAACTTGTTAACTATTCTTTGTTTACTATTCCTTGTGGGTGTCGTATTTATGTTATGTCATCTTATTCTATGCTTTATTACGGATTTGTTTATTATTCCTTGTCTTGATCTGGGGGTCTACCGGAAACAGCCTTTCTACTTCTCCGGAGGCAGTGGTATGGACTGCGTACATCTTACCCTCCCTAGATCCCACTATGTGAGAATACACTAGGTTTGTTGTTGTTGTTGTTGCATGTATGTCGATTGCTGACAATTATTGAGCTCAACAGGCAGATGGGAACTTTCAATGCTTTGATAGGCGATGCAGATGGGAACTTTCAATGCTTTGATAGGCGATAGCTCAAGAGACAGATGGGGACTTTGAATGCTTTGATTAAATGTTTAATGAACAAAATAAAAGCATAACAGTAGGAACTTTAGATTAGAAGAACAATGAAAGATCCGTAAATTGTGATGTTTGTTAGTACTAACTAGGAAATGGTTATATATAGGAATTTTAATAGACAAAAAGCAGAGATTCTCTGAATTATTTAAGCAAAAGAGAGAAAAAAAAGTGACCTTTTTGTCATGTTAACGAGATTAAAGTTCTATCCAACTATAGCAACAACATACCCAGTGTAATCCTACAAGTGGGGTATGGGCATATGGGGAAGGTACTGAGAACAAAGACCATAGCCCTACATTGGGAGGAAGAGAGGCTGTGTCGGATTGACCCTCGGCTCAATAAACTAATGGGAGTGAAGAAGCCATGGCAAAATACTAAACAAAGCCTGGCAAAGCATTCTAAAGGAGGAAGAATAATTACAACAAAATAATGTGATAATCAAAGTACAAAGAACAATAAATATTTAAAAAAAAAAAAAAAAGAAACGAGAAATTACTAGAGTAATACTGCGACTGCTAGCATGGTAGGCAGGAGTTCTATCAAACTAGTAAGTAAAACAGAAACAATATTCCTAACCTGCTCATATAAAAGCTCTATCTGTTGGGCCTGTTGCAAAACATGAGTGGACATAAGATGGTTTAACGCAGACACTTCCACCATCTTTGTTTCTGTTTCTTGAACAGAATCCAAGAGACTGTTCAGCTCTACCTGCATCATGCGAATGATCATAGTAGGTAAGAATACAGGAATGGAGTATATATGTGATTTCAGCTTTAAGAAGTTTGCTTGTTTGCCAGAACTAAATCCTCAACCGGCAAACTTCCCACTTACTTGGAGCGCACGAGTTTCATCGTCCAAAAGTTGTTCTTGGACTCTTATAGGGACTGCTTGTGATACATCAGCGTCCCTGACCTCAGAGTCCCTTTTCATGTCAGGATCCAAGCTACTAGAAGCTGAGATCTCTGTAGCATTTGATTTGGTAGTGTTCTTACGTTTCTTTCTTGGTGTCACTCGGTTAATAGCATCTTGAAAGCGTATTGCCCGCAACTGGTCAAACTGCGATGTGACCGAATGAAGCTTTTCACTTAAAATTAAAACCTGTAGTGTAAAAACAAACAATAAATATGTAGATATGCATCAAGACTCCAAGAATCACAAGAACAGAGTGCACCTTTAGGTATATATAACACTACTGGATTATCATCTATTGTAGATCTCATGATAAACCAGAAGAAATATGCTTTCAAATGCCTTCGCACTCTACTCTAAAAGATCTGTTTTTTTTTTCCTTTTACATCCTCGGCTTCATTGGACACAGGGCAGTTTGAAAACAAGTAGAGGAAACAGCTTTAGACATACTTTCATCTGATTTCAGATTATAGATTAGGTTGAAAAACTATATTTACATTATCAACAGGTATTAATAATCACCACAATCTAGTAACTTCAATTACTCAAGTATGGTAATACGACTCAAAAGATGCGCAAATCACAGAACCACCACATAATACATCCACTTTCTAAGAAGCAACATCAGGGAAACAAAATCAGCAGCGCTAAAAGATCCAAATTTAAAATAGTAACATGGTTACTCTACTAATGGAATCATAGTCGAAAACAATTGTGAATTATTACCAGTAACATCAGAAATCATTTCAATAATTTCTCTATTTGAAATAGGCTATTCGTAAGTATGAAAAACCAGCAGAGAATGGCGGATAAATAATTGTGATATGACAGTATTCTACTGATTGTAAAAAATTGCACTGAGGGTGTGTTTGGTATGATGGAAAATATTTTCCATGGAAATTGTTTTCTTGGAAAAAATTTTTCCTGGAAAATAAGTTGGTTTTCTACTTATTTTCTCATGTTTGGTTGGTGAGTGAAAAATATTTTCCGAAAAATATTTTCTGGTGTTTGGTTGGTGAGTAGAGACTATTTTTTAGAAAAATATTTTCTAGTGTTTGATTGGTGAGTGAAATTTTTTTTTTTTAGAAAATACTACTAACTGTTAACTAGTATATCAGTGCCTCTAACAACTCAATAATTTGTAAGAACTAATTTAAGCATAACAAATAATATCAATATCGAATAAATAAATATTACAATCACTAAATTTAAGCAACTATTAATTAGCAAATATAGGAGACACTTTTCAATAATCTCAAGATACTACAATCAATAGAAATATAACGGGACGACAAACTTATTCAACCTCGTGAAACAAGTTACATCGATGACAAAATGAAATATGCAATTAGTAAAAGTAACATAGGTAAGTCTTCCTCTATGCATATGAAAATAACAATACATTCAACGAACATTGGAAATGAAAAAAATTCGGGCTTCACTATTTTTTATTTCAAGCAATGTAAAATTAAAGCAAAACACAGTGAAAAATATTTTCAAGTAATGTAAATTTTTGAACAATGTGAATTTTTTAAGTCATGTGAATATGAGTGTTGTTGGGGTGGGAAAGAGGAGTCGGGGTGGAGTCATAAGTCACATTTGTCATTTTCTGAAAAATGACTTCCCTTGGACCATGAGGGAAGTCATTTTCCCTCAAATTGAGGAAAATGAGTTGTTGTGAAAATGTTTTCAAATATTTTATGGCAACCAAACAAGGAAAAATAGGAAAACATTTTCTAGAAAACATTTTCCATCATACCAAACACACCCTAAAAGATCGACTTTTCAAATAGGAAAATGAAAATTAATATTTAAATAGAAGTACCTAACATAGGCGCATGGAACACTATCAAAAGAATTCACATGGATATTAGAGTATTCTACAAACAGAATCATATCAAAGACAAGGACATAACATCAACTCCTCTAGCATCACAGATCATCTAATAATATCCGAAATTCAATCAGTATCAATGAAGTTACTTCAGAATTTCCAAATACCAGCAGAAAGTGGGAAAAGATATATCAGGGAGCAGCCCAATCAAATTATAGAAGATTTGATGACTATATTAAATGTAGCAACCATACCACTCCATGCTTGTGTGCTACAGTATCAGCATTCAGATTGTCACCCTTCAATCCAAGCCATCCCTTTGAATTTGCATCTTCCTCGTTTATACTATTTCTGAGAACATCTATCTGCTCTTTGCATGATTTTACAAAAATAGTAACCTGCAGAAAGTTGTCAGTAAGAATCTTCTAATTTTTTTAACTCTTAACTTCACAATCTCGAAAAAGTGCATTAGCATTCAAAACAAAGCTGCACAAGAAGCAGTCAACCACAAAGGTGGACAAGGATCTCTTTCTTGTGACTCAAAAGTTTATTAAAAGACGTCAAACTTGACAAAGGAGGAAAAGAAGACATAATTTTATCAAACATTTCAAGGGATTAAACAAAGATGTAGTTTTCAACTTCTCATAAGAAATTTACTATAGTAAACGGCAGGAAAATAAATCAAACACAGCACCTTGGTGCAGAAGTGTCAATTCGGTCGGTCATAGTCAGGCAGATTTACCTGGACGGAAACGTGAGCTCAGGCACCCCTTACGAGACTGATAACACTGCAATTTCTGATATAATCCTTTTCAAGTGTGTAACCCATGCACAAGATACCAATTTGTGCACTGGTCGCTGCATGCACCTTTGTTATCAAGAGAGTCTGTTTCTCTCTTGTTTTTGTCTATCCTTTCTTATCTTTCCCTTTCTTTCTTCTCATTTTTACTTCCCGTCTGCTGTCTTTTTTTGTCTTCTTTCGATTATGTTTCTTTTGTTTCCTTGACCTTAATTTCATCTTTTGCCATTTCTCTCTTCTTTTTTGCCATCTCCTTCAGATGCTTCTCTTCAGCAATACTTTTACAAATAAAGTCACCCTTTCCCTAATTCCATTATCGTTTCCCTTGTTTTTTCCATCAATTTTTTCTTTGATTTTTAAAGTGGATTTTCATCAAATAATGACTAGCTATTATAGATCGCTTTTAAAGCATGAAAATTTTTTAAGAATAATTTGTAAAGCGAATGATCTTTTTGTTGTGATAATCTATGTTGCTCAGACTCTCCAAAAATATCGCCGCACCCGTGTAGGATCCTCCAAAAATACACTGTTTTGGAGTAGTCAATATTTTTGAAAAGTCCGAGGCTATGAGCAACATAGGTGATACTATTAATAATTATAGCTTGCTCCATCAAGCTGTTCTCAGGATAATATTTTCTATATGAAATCAAACCAAACAGTAATTTAGCGCACCCATAATCTTAAAATTTCAGATACGCCTCTGGTCATCGGTTTAAAGTCAAACTTGGATTTAGAGTACTGTAACCACCAATTCAACTTCAATTGGCTTTCATCCTTCAATTTTCATAGTACTTTTCCAGGATTTAGATTATTGCTGGACTAGAGTCAACTAGTATTGTTCACAGACTTATTAAAAATTAGTTAAGCAATAGATCATAATTAAAATATAAAACAAGAAGCTCATTACTATATATAAGATCGAACTTCAGAAAATGTTCAACATGTGTATCAGGACCAATTTATTCCATCATACACCTGGTTCTTCTCCAGGTTTTGAAAACCACAAATGTGGGCTAACCTAAAGCTCTTAATAGAGCAGTGAGCTGCTTAACACATACTAAAAGTCCAGAATAAGTAGTTTGGGAAATGGGAATTGTGGATAAGGACCCACAATCACTTTCGGCATTCAGTGTCCTTAGTCATCCCTGCCACCCAAACCAAAAAAAGGGAGATTCTTTTTTTGGAGTGTTAATGTGTTAAATTTACTCTTTTACTAGATCCATACCTAAACCGTGGAAAATCTTACGTCTTTCATACCAACTGACTTCATTTTGAATTACTCTTAGAGAAACCATGCATGGTAAGATCATATAATTCAGATGTGCAGACCCAGTTTTCCAAAAGAATGACATCAAAGATGAAAACATACCATATAAAAGAAAATTTGATGGTTGAAATAGAGGAATGTTACAAGATGCCTATGCAGATGATAATTAACAAAGAGAAAGGCAAGTGCTAAAGAAATATTTTGAGACCAATAACATTCTGGTTTTGGAGCGGTTGGGACTGATATCCGACATGATATTCTGGTAGCTTCAGGTTTCGGCAGGGGTGATTTTCCATTCAAATACTTGGGCATCCCACTAACCACCAAGAGATTATCAGTAGTACAGTGCAATCCTCTGCGAGAAAAAATGCTTGGTTGAATCACAGCTTGGACAACCAGATTCCTTACTTAAGCTGCTAGGCTACAATTAGTGAGGTCTGTTTCGTTCTCAATCCAGATGTTCTGGTTGCAGGTGTTTGTACTGCCTAACAAGGTGGTGCAGATGGTGGAAACCTCATCAAGATCATTCCTATGGACAGGGGATATAAATTATCCAGGAGGTCCCTAGTTGCTTGGGAGATATTAAGCTTGCTTAAGTCAGCAGGACTCAACATACTAGATGTCTACAAAGGGAATCAAGCAGCACTTGATAAATTGCTTTGGAACATGTGCATGAAGAAAGATACCCTGTGGATAAGGTGGATCCACTCGTACTATGTCAAGGGGCACGGTGTGGGAGACTCAACCTAATCAGGCCTCTTGGATGATGAAGAAAATACTCAAAGCCAGTCAGACCTTTACCCAAGCTGGAATAACTGAAAGAGCAGCAATGATGATTACTTACTCCATCAAGAAAATGTATGTACATATAAGGGAAGAGTATCCAAAGGTTGATTTGTAACAATGTGGGGCCCCTAAATGGGTTTTTATCCTGTTCTTGGCTCCACATAGGAGGCTGCAAACAAAGGATAGGATTTCTTGTTGGGCCAACCTCGATGACATGGAGCATCCATTATGTCATGCTGAAAATGAAGATATTGCACCCAAATGTGTGGCCTAGTGGTTCAATGAAGTTGGGTTGAGCACCATGAGGTCCCAGGTTCAATTCTCAACAGACA